>NW_027192535.1:0-41561 GCF_041956765.1 Thermoascus crustaceus | reverse complement strand
GGGGGGGGGGGAGGATATCCCGGCAAGAGATTAGAAATTGGGGCATATCTGAGTAAATAGGTGTCGGCAATGGGCATAATAATGGAGAGAGGTCTTATCGGGTTTCGCTCCACACAGGGCGGGAGTTGCATGGCTTCCCCGATCATCTTTATAAACGGGGGAAATTTCCCAGCTGCGAACCCATCTCTCCCAATTCCCAGGCCTTGGGACAGCTTGATTCTGTAAACATGGGACACGCAAAGGACACTGTCTACGGACTCCTGAGTCCCATAGACCCCAAGGATGCGGCGGTCGTCTACGCCATTCTGGGTATCTCGTTTCATCTCTCCATCCGGAAAGTCGAGATTGATAACCAGTTCTGGAGTCTGCTGGCAATCTACACGGTCGTCTGGATGCAGCTGACCGGAGCATACCTCGGTGTCTACCATCTCCCCGTGCTCCAGGCCATCCAAATGTCCTCTCTCTGCGGATGCTCCTTCATGACCGGTCTTACTGTCAGCATCAGCGTTTATCGGCTGTTCTTTCATCGTCTTCGACACTTCCCAGGGCCTTGGGGTGCCAAACTGAGTCGCTTCTATAACGCGCGGCTGGCATCCAAGTCTCTACAGTATAACCGCGAACTCGAGAAGCTGCACGAGAAGTATGGGGATTTTGTTCGCACGGGTAGAAACCAACCCTGGAAATGCTTTGTTTTTTTTTATTATACTGACAACTCACCTCCAAGGACCTCGCGAGATATCCATCATCCGGCCCTCCGCCATTCAGGCCTTTTTTGGTTTTCAATCAGAGTGCCGCAAATCTACCTGGTACAGCCAGGTCACAGCCGATCAGAAAAAGACAAATCTTGCCACCATCCGGGACCATGATTACCATCGCCTCCGACGCAAACCGTGGGATCGTGCATTCGGTCCCAAAGGTATGTCCGGTCTACTCCGTAGTCTTGAACCTTGACTGATGCTTGGTTGATTGCAGCCCTCGAGAGATACGATCCCACGATCCAATCCCGCATCGATCTCCTTGTCGAGCAGATGAGATCTCGACAGGGCACTCCCGTCAACATCACCGACTGGATGTTGTTCCTCACGTACGACGTCATGGGGAAGATTGCTTTCGGCAAAAGTTTCAATCAGCTGGAAGATGCGGCGGAGCATGATGCCATCCGAACCATGCACGGGCAGATGAGGACTATGGCCTTCTTCTCTGCCGTGCCGTGGTTGCTGGCCGTCATAGGTTCACTTGGAAGTCTCACTGGCAGCTACGGAGCATTCATCGAGTATTGTGACAAAATGGTGAAGGAGACGGAGAAGGTAGGCCTATTATCTATTTGTTGACTTCTGGTCCTGGGACGTTCAGATCTGAACCCGAGATCCCAGATATGGAAATCCAATACGACGAAAACACCAGAAGACGTCTTCTCCTACTTTCTAAAAGGGATCGAGGAGAATGACCCGTGCGCTCCTGCTACCAGATCGGCACTCAATCAAGACGCCCGTCTCGTTATCGTTGCCGCAAGGTGAGTTGGTCTACTGAATATCCAGCGTAAACGCAGCTAACCGGATTTCCCCCCCCTTCCACAAAGCGACACGACCGGGGGTACACTTGCCAACGTCATGTTCTATCTGGCGTCCAACCAAGCAGCCTACCGACGTCTGCAGGACGAGCTGGACGAGGCTTTCCCTGAAGGTGATCAGTCCTTCAGCTACAACAAGGCCAAGTACCTGCCGTACCTAGATGCCGTCATCACCGAGACCCTCCGCCTCAAACCTGCAATACCAAGCGGCCAGCCACGCGTCACTCCGCCGCAGGGTGTCCAGGTTGACGAGGTCTGGATCCCCGGAGACACGGTTGGGATCATACCGCCGTGGATCATTCAGCGCGACGAACGAAACTTCGTTCGGGCGTTGGAGTTCCTCCCCGAAAGGTGGCTGCCCGGGCACAAGGAACAATTGATCAAAGATCCACGGGCTTATTTTCCTTTCCAGATGGGTAAGTATTCGTCCTTCAATACACATACTCTTATTTCTTTCTTCCCTTTCAGCATTTTCTGACATCCGTCCGTCGCCCTCAGGTCCCTACGCCTGTGTCGGGAAGAACCTGGCCAATCAACAGATGAAAAGCGCGGTGGCCCGCCTTGCTCTGAATTTCGACATTTCCCTCGCACCGGGCGAGGATGGTGTGGCATTTGATAACGGGGCCATTGATGCCGTAACCTTTCAATTTCCGCCTTTGCACGTGGTGTTCAAGGAGCGGAGTAAGGCAGCTGCAGTGTCTGTGGCGTAAACCTCACTTGGTGGGTGATTTGGGAAGATGGTTGTTGAATGCTCTAATGACTTATGAGAGGATACCTAAGCCTACCTTTTCGCTTTATGGTTAACGAACTAGCTAGTGACATAATGATGACTTATGATCTCAATATTTTCATATTCCTTTTCTAGACGCCATATTGCCGTCGAATATTGTCAGCCAAATATTACCACTATAACCTAGTGGCATGCCAAGAGACCTATCAGCCTAGTCAGCACACGCCGATTCGGATCTGCAGAAGGTCATGATCCCTGCAATAAAGGAATCATACTGTCTATACCCGAGACTGCCTATTTTCCTTTATTATATCCTTTCATATTTCATGAAAGGTCTCGGGATCGTTAAACAAAGAGATATTCGGAAGGTCTTAACCCCTAAGTCCATGAGATAAATAGTCAGTTAGTTAGGAAGATTCGAATAATCAGAGCTTTCATCATCATACCTTCGGATTACTAGGTTCGCGCAGTCTGACAAATATCCAGTTCAGGGGTCCACTGTCATGCTGTATACAAGAAGTTCTACTTTGCTTTCCAAGAATGATGGGTGTTCTTTCTCTGTATTGAATGATGGAAATTTACAAGGGGAAGAGAAATAGATTTACAAGGGGAAGAGAAATAGAGCAACCATTGTCGCTTTTAAGATGGCGTGCGGTATGTAGAAAGATCGTTGGTTCCAGTCGGAGCTTTTACTAGATGTGCCGATATGCCGATCTTACAAGGCGGTGGCCACGGCGGTGAAGGGACTTAACAGATGGCGCGTGTGGCGTGCCGTAGCGGGCCAAGACCACGTAGCGGCATCTCGATAGAGAAAGGAAGAGACATATATGCTGCTTCGCTGTCCTCGAGGGCCGTTTCTGCGAGTCCTGCCGGTGCATGACCCCTTGATCTTCCTCCGTTGCATGGTGGCCCTGTGAACGGTTCGTTCCCATCCCTTTGCTCACTGGTCAATTGCCCTGCCGTTGTCTAGTTGTCTAGTTGCTTGGTCTAGACCGATGGCCGCTAACCTGGAGCTTGTACTCTAGAGACGCCCACGATGTGGTCGACGGGTCGATTAACGCTCCTCGCCTCCCTCCTCGCGTCTTCCGCGTCGCTGACCTCTGCCTTCTATCTCCCCGGTGTGGCTCCGACCTCCTACGATGAAGGCCAGATCGTGCCGCTGTATGTCAACCACCTGACGCCGGGCGTGGCCCAGCAGGACAGCCAGCTGCATTCCGTCTTCTCCTACGACTACTACCACCCTGCCTTCCACTTCTGTCGACCGAAGGATGGACCGAAAGATGTCCGGGAGTCGTTGGGGAGCATCATCTTTGGAGACCGCATCCGCACGTCCCCCTTCGAGCTGCACATGGCCAAGAACGAGACGTGCAAGCGCGTCTGCGAGGAGGTCAAGTTCGACGCGCGCAGCGGCAAGTTCACCAACCGGAGGATCCAGCAGGGGTACAATATCAACTGGCTGGTGGACGGCCTTCCTGCGGCGCAGCGCAATCTGGATGCGATGACGAAGACCGAGTTCTACAGCCCTGGGTTTGCTCTGGGAGAGCTGGATGACGATGGAAAGCCAGTGCTGAACAACCACTTTAACATCGTGGTCGAATACCACCGCGTCGGTCTGCCAAGTAAGAATAAGTATCGGGTGGTCGGAGTGCTGGTGCAACCCGAGTCGCGACGGGACTTCAAAATGCTGGATGGTGGAAAGGCCGATTGCGGCGAAGGCGGCCCGCCCCTGATTCTGAGCGAGGAGGACGAGACCCCGGTGACTTGGACCTACAGCGTGTACTGGCGAGAGTCGGATACGGCGTGGGCCACCCGATGGGACAAGTACCTGCACGTCTACGACCCCAAGATCCACTGGTTCTCCCTCATCAACTCGGCCGTCTTTGTCGTCTTCCTGGTCGGCATGGTGAGCGTGATCCTCCTCCGGGCGTTGAGAAAGGACATTGCGCGATACAACCGGCTGGATGCGATCAACTTGGATGATCTCGATGGAACTTCGGCTGCGGTGGAAGACGGCATCCAGGAGGACTCGGGCTGGAAGCTGGTCCACGGCGACGTGTTCAGATGTCCGAGATACCCGCTGCTCCTCAGTGTTCTCGTGGGCAATGGTGCGCAGATCTTCGTCATGACCGGTGTAACTGTGGCCTTCGCTTTGCTTGGTCTTCTGTCCCCTGCGAACCGCGGTTTCCTGGGAACGGCGATCCTTATCCTCTACACTCTCTTCGGCTTCATCGGGGGCTACGTGTCTGCTCGTACCTACAAGTCGTTCGGTGGGGAGGCGTGGAAGCGGAATATCGTCTTGACGCCGTTGTTGATCCCGGGAACTGTGTTCTGCGTGTTCTTCCTGCTTAACCTGTTCGTCTGGGCGAAGGGCTCGAGCGGCGCTGTCCCGTTCACGACGATGCTTGTGCTTGTTCTCATCTGGTTCATCATTAGCGTGCCTCTGAGCGTGGCTGGCAGCTGGGTTGGGTTCAAGCAGAGAGTAAGTGGCCTCCGATGATGGTCGGCAGATATAGCGTGTCTAACCGATTTCTACAGAGCATCGAAGGTCCCACCAAGACGAACCAGATCCCTCGCCAGATACCCCCCATGACGGGAACCCTCCGTACTATCCCTTCGCTTCTGCTCACCGGTATCCTTCCCTTCGGGGCCATCTTCGTTGAGCTCTACTTTATCATGAACTCCCTCTGGACCAACAAGATCTACTACATGTTCGGTTTCCTGTTCCTCTGCTACGGGTTGATGATCATCACCTCTGCCGCCACGACCGTGCTGCTTGTGTACTTCCTGCTCTGCGCGGAGAACTACAGATGGCATTGGCGGGCGTTTGCCGGCGCTGGCATGACTGGCTTCTACGTTTTCATCAACGCACTGATCTTCTGGGCGACGCGAGTGAGCTTTGGCGGTTTCACGGGTGCGATCCTCTATATTGGATACTCTGCGTTGATCGCATTCCTGGTCTTCATTTTGACCGGTGTGTTTATCACCCGATACCCTGCAGTTTTCAGTCGTGCATAGCAGCTAACATTTTGTCTGTCAGGCACGATCGGTTTCTTCGCCAGCTGGGCCTTTGTCCAACGCATCTACGGCTCTATCAAGGTCGACTAAGGGACCCGTAATCAGTCGCAGCAAGTGAAATGAGCTGCAACGCGGCGTTGGTGATGTGGAATCATATTTCCATGCCGCCAATGGCAGCAGTGATCTTCTGGCGCATTAGGGAGGCTGAATTGTGGCTCAAGTTCAGAGCTACCGCATTCTTGCATATCTCAACGTCCTTTCTGATACGACTGTTCGATACACCCAAAACCCTGGTTTCAGGATCTGACGTGTGTTGCTTCTTTTCACTAGCAATATATCCCTGTAGAGTTAGCTACCTCGTGTTTCACCTCTTTCGGTTTCTTTCTTCTTTGAGCTGATTGTCCTAGTTCAGGAATAAATGGCTTGTAATGGCATTGGACAGATGTAAATAAAAAGATGATTTGTACGAGTACTACGCAATTTCAATCGGAGACATCGTGGTCGATTCCATCGATATACAAACCATGCGTCGGAGGCTCTTCACCGCCGTGTCCACCGCCTTGAAGGTCCAGCAACAACTATTCTGACTAAGCAACATCCCTCTGCATCGAGCATAACGTCATACTTGCTTCAGTCGAGCAACCAAGACGACGACACGGACTTGGAAACGACAGAACGGACCATATGCCCGTCATGACCCGTGGGATCGCAGATGTCATCTCCGGCTCTGGGCCCGACCCGATCCATCTTTCGATCTCAAGTCAATTCCAATCTCCTCTCCGTAGGACCTCGTCGATTTGGCCTGCTCAGCTGACAGGCCACTGTTCAACAGTATTTCGTGCCGACAGGACGTTCACAAGACGACTCAGGTTCCCTTGTACATACAATGGCTGAATCCCAGCTCCTGTCCTTCCTGAAGCACCCCTTCACGGTCCTCTACATCTGGTTCCAGCATCTCCTCCACTGGATCTTCGCGCCTGTTCCCCCGCCCCCGTCCAAACGCGGAGCCAAGCTCAGTCATCCGCGGATTGCCATCGTCGGTGCGGGATTGACGGGCGTGTCTTCTGCGGCCCACTGTGTCGGGCATGGGTTCGATGTGAAGATCTTCGAGGCGAGACCGAAGGAGGAGGGGCTGGGTGGGATATGGAGCGTACGTCACTAGGAAGCTCACTGGAGCATGACTTGTGATAATGTCTGAGAATATTTGCTGATACCAGTATAGAGAGTCAACTCGACCTCCGCCCTCCAGATCCACAGCATCATGTACCGCTTCCACCCGTCCGTGCAGTACGACTCGGCCTATCCCACCCAGGACCAGATCCGGCAGCAGATCATCGATCTGTGGAAGCGCTACGGTCTGCAGGAGCGCACGGTCTTCAATTGCCCCGTCACGTCGGTGAAGCAGAATAGAGATGGTAAATGGATCATCAACGATGACGAAGAGAGGCATGGGCTGTTCGACGGCATCGTGGCTGCCGTGGGCGTCAGTGGGGATCCTAAGATGCCTACTCTGCCGGGTCAGGACAAGTTCAAGGGCTCAATCTTCCATTCGTCGAAGCTGGACGGCAAGGGAGCCAGGGGCAAGAGAGTGCTCATCATCGGCGGAGGTGCCAGTGCGATCGAGGCACTCGAGTTCGCGGTCCAGGCTGGCGCGTCTCAGGTCGATGTCCTGTCCCGATCAGACAAATGGATCATCCCGCGGAATGTCTTTGTCCAGTCCCTGCTGGCGTTGAATGTGTTCGGGCAGGAGATGTTCTTCACCTGGATCCCCGAGTGGCTGCTGCGGAAGTTCTTCTACCGCGACCTGCAGGACATCGCGCCCAGCGGGAGGGGTCTCTACACGGACACGCCCATGGCCAACTCGCAGCTCTTCGACCAGATCCGAAAGGGCAAGGCGCACTGGCTGCGCGGGGACATTGTCTCGCTGGAAAAGCACGGCGTGCGGTTCAGCCAGCGCGCGAAGGGGGTGCCCAAGGACGGACCGGGGCACGAAACCCTCGTCCCAGGCGACATCATCATCATGGCCACGGGATACAAACGTCCATCGCTCTCCTTCCTCCCGGAGAAGTCGTTCGAGCCCCCCTACGGCCCTCCAAACTGGTACCTCCAGGTCTTCCCCCCTCCATACCCCAGCATCTGCGCCAACAACAGCACCTACGTCAACGCCATCGGCACCGTCGGCAACTACCACATCGGCATCTACACGCGCTTCCTGCTCATGTTCCTGGTGGACCCGCTGAGCCGCCCGAACGAGGCGTGGATGAAGACGTGGATCGACCTGACGCGGTTCCTGAAGCGGCTGGCCCCGACGGCCGCGTTCGACTTCTTCACCTACGCCGAGCTGTTCTACTGGTATGTGTTTGTCATCGCGGTGAACCCGTTCCGGTGGAAGTGGGTGCCGTTTGTGTTCTTTGGGATCGGGCGCACGCTGCCGATGAAGGTGGTGCAACAGGAGGATATGATTCGGAAGCAGCTGGATGAGGCGAGCCGGAAGAAGTAGTTCCCCTTCTCTAGGTAACTAGCTACCTGGTACATGTCATGATGGATGATTTCGTGTGGAAAATATGGGTATATACCATGCACAGAGTGACTGGGGGTCTGGGCTGCGGAATATGTAATTGTTGGAGTATAACTATAACTGTGCTATATAGTTACCTATCTACTTAGATGCATCTATCTACTTAGATGCATCATGTGAAGGCTGCTGAAAACATCAGATTATACCACTGGACTGTATACAATTACTTAACCACAAAGACTACCTGATATAAGACACGTTGTATTGTATGTAGGAAACCGCCAACACCCAGAACTTTCAATCAAAATAAAACAACGACGTCAACAATCCACATTTCTAACACATCACCCACCCATCCCCTCCCTTCATGTCATGTTACATATTTTACGTATCACGTCGCTATCCCAATATACGTCACTCCACCCCTCACATCACTCACCACCGTCCTCCTCCCTCCCCTCTTCCTCTCCAGCTCCCCCTCCCGTCGCCCTCCCTGCCCCAACTCCCCCCTCCACAATCTGCTAAGAGGAAGATACCCCGCCTCCTCCGCCCACGTCACAGGCCAGAGGACCATCGCCCCAACGGTACACACCACCGTCGCGAAAACATGCCAGAGCAGAACCAGGATGGATCCGATCCCCCACGGAATGAGGAACTTGATCCATTCCGAGGTCTGGTAGAGGTCTTCCTGCGCTGATATATAGTACTTGACTCCTGGCCCTGAGCTTGAAGCAGCAGCGGGTTTAGATTTTGGAAAAGAATCAATGAGTTCATTGCCCTTATTATCGGTCGTCGTGGTGAGGGTTATTATCGATGTCAGGGTCACGGGGGCGGTGTAGATCGGGATCAGGCCGAAGAGGGTGAATGTGAAGAGTTGGGAGACGGTGGCGTAGAGGGTTAGGCGTTGTTTGTCGAGTGCTATCCTCTCATCATCACCATCATGGCTCATTAGTATATATTGATCGATATCTATATAGGGAGGAGGGAGGAAGAGGAACGTACCTATAGATCGCACCTCAACCTCGACGTCCGGACTCATGATCTTGTACGCGCGGTAGATCATCACGATGAGCCAGCGGCTGCAGAAGCAGACACCTGGCGGAAGGGTGAACGCAAAACTGCCCGTCCGGCAGAACGGGTGCGTGAAGGATGCGTCGGGCGTGAAGAAGCACTCGATCGTGGCGCGTTGCAGGGATGGCGGGGAGCGCGTCAGTTGGGCGATTATGGGGGGGAGTTCTTTTACTGTTTTATGTCAGTCTGTGTTAGTGTATATATATATATATATATATATAGATGGCAGGGCAGCTTAAGGAGTGGTAAGTATGTGTGTATCGATCTAGTCATATGGATGGGTTGTGAAGCATATATGGGTTGGCTGGGTCAGAGCATACCGGGGTCCTCCATACTGAATGGTAGAGGGGTAAAGAGAATATCTAGATGCTCGGTTCTGGGTAATTGAAGTTGTTATCATATCAGGAAACTGAAGAAGGATATTTTACGCTGGAGATCAGGTTGCGATGCGCCGAGGGTGATGATGTCATTGTCTGGTGTTGCGGTAGACCATGTCCAGGGACCCATCCGACGCAGAACAACCAGTTTCTATGACAGTTCAACTGGGATTTTGAATATAATATCAAACTTTTATTCCAGCCCAGATGGTATCGACATTAATGCAGGAATCGAAAAACAACGTAGAAAGTACAGTGCATCCCAACAAGCACAGATGCATACATGGCAGAAGAGAACTACTTCTTCTTCCAGCTGTCGATCTTCTTCCGCCGCTTCTCGAACGTCTCTCCGATTGACACCCCGTCTCCCCGCGGGCCGTCTTCCGTGAGCTTCCTCTTGCGGCTCCGCTCCAGCACGCTGCCGCTTCCCTGCGCCCGCCGCGTGAGCCTCGTGATCCGGTCGGCGCCCTCGCCCAGCAGGCGGAAGTCCTCCCCGCCAAATCCGCCATCGCGGCCCATCTCCCGGCGTCTCTTGGCCTTGTCCTTCTTGCTCTCCTGCAGGCGCACGAAGTTGGTCTCTTCGTACTCTCTGCGTTCCTCGTCCCGCTCCCGCTCCCTTTGCGTCTTGACGTGTCGTCCGCCCTGCCGGATCGTGCTGCCGATGCTGGGCTCCGCCATGGGCGCGGACGACATCTCCGCGGTGACGAACTCGTCGATGACGTTGGACCGTTTCGGACGGCGCTCCTCGCGCTCGCGGTGGTCCGTCGTGGGCAGCGCGGTCGGCTTGATCTTGGGCGGGCGGTAGATGCCGTCTGTCGACTTCTTGCTGTCGGACTTGCTGTCTGATCTGGACTTCTTCTCCGTCGGCGCGACGGCCTTGGAGAAGGCGGAGATGTTGGGCCGGTAGGCCATCTCGTCGATCTCCTCCTCGTCGCTCTCCTCGTCGCTGCTGCCAGATTCGCTGGCATCAGACCCTTCCTCCTCATCGTCCTCGTCGTCTGAAGAGGCCTTCTTTTTGTCCTTGCTCTTCTTGGCGGCCTCAGCACTGCGCTGAGCCCTCTCGGCATCCTCCGCGGCCTTGACCACCTTGTCCACCTGGTACTTCAACCTGCCCTCCAGGGGCCGGACACCACGATCGAGGTAGATCCGTAGTTCTGCCAGTTTCTTGACGATGTCGTCGCGTAGGGAAGCGCTGTCGCCGGCATCCTTGCCGTCCTCCGTAGAGCCGGTTTTTGAGGATGAAAGTTCGTGTAGTTGGAACAGGATCAAGAAGACGAGATTATGCAGATACGAGAGCAGCAGATCGCTCTTTGTGTCGAGGAGGGAGATGCCGTCCTGGGGCGGCTCGATGGAGACGTCGGACGGCGCATCCTTATGCGTCTTGGGGAGAGACGATCCGGCGGTAGACAGACAGCTGGTGATGTTCTCGAGTAGCGCAGACACTGTCTGCATGCCAGACGGCTGCGATTCCGCCGTCGTCGCCATCGTGAAGCCGTCAATGTTGTGGTCGTGTGTCGGGGACGATGAGCGCGGTGATTTTGGGGAAATTTTTGGACGTGCTTATCGACACGTGATGATACTGCTTAGTCAGTGCATCGGCATCCCGAGCCGATGCGGAGATCGCTCCGAGACTTCGATCTTTTTATATCTTTTTTATACCTACTTGGCGCGCTTCTCCTCGCCTGCTGACTCGCTGGTTTTATACGCCTTCTTGATACGAGCCAGTCACCAGTGGCTCCCCGCACCACATTCCTTTTGCTCGGATTTTGATCCTGGGGATTGGATTGGTCCCTTGACAGGGGACCCCGCTAACCGCTAACACCTGCCTGCAGCCATGATTCTGAAACAGAAATGGCTGGCTTTGGAGCCAGGGACAAGACCTCATATGCTATTAATGGCCTGGATATAGTTTATTAGTAGAGACTGGCCATGTGACATAAGAGCTGCCGGTCCCAGATGGATGTAACCAAGCGATCCCTGTGCAACCCTGTACCGGGCACGGTGCACATTGTCAGAGATGAACTGGCAGCTCTGTGAACCGGCAACCCAGTCTCTCTTTCACTACTCATGGCTGGAAAAATTCTGTGAGGTCTCCTGGTGTCTAGGTATCTAGGTCCTTTGCTCTATTTTCCTGCGTATTCACCAGCAACACCATCAGCTGCGCGCCGCGGCAACTCCTGAAACCCGCAGTCTGTCGCTATTTTGGTCTGACTGTTTCCCCTGTAGCCCGGAGATTTCCTGTTCTTTTTGTTCCTTAAAGACATTAACCACTGTGGGGTTCCCCAGATCCATCTTTGTCACTCCTCTATCCTCTGTTGTCCGTTTGGCTACTATCCTCTCGTTCACATCCAACTCCTTGTCAGATCCCTACGAAAGCCGTTCCCTCTACCGGCTCATTCCTTTGAGAATTACTCAACATGCTCTCAATACACTCGTTCGTCCTCTTTACCTTGATGCTCAAAGCGTGCGCTTCGACTATCGGAACCAGAGACAGCTGCGGAAAAGGATACGTACCATGTACGCCCAAAGGCGCCTCGAACGCCGCGGAAGATGTGGTGCACCTCTACAACAACCTCGTCAACACCGTCGCCACCGCGTCGCACTTCAAGCGCGATGCGGTCCAAACAGGTGCCCTAGTGGAACGGGCGGCTCCTTTATGCTGTAGGCGGCGTGCGCTCACTCAAGCCATTTTCAATAGCTGACGGTGTCAACAGGTGCAGAAGGAATGCAATGCCTGCTGCTGGATGTCGATAAGGTACCATTCTGCTGGGTATGCGATAGCCTGACCATGTGTATGATAAATCTGCTAAGCCTTTACTAGGACCAGTTTACCACGAACGTCTACTTCGCAGACGGCTGGTACGGCAGCATCACAACCGGCAACTTCACCACCCCTTCCGGAGAGACAGTTAACCTGATCACGGGCGACTACGCAGACAAACCCGGAAATATCTACAGCGCAGATGCCGCAGCCAAGCCCAACACCGTGACCATGAGCCTCCCGAGTCCGTGGACGAGTAAAGGTGTTGGAAGCGCGATACCCGCGAGTGCGCTGGGCGCTCCAGCGACTTATACGACCACCGTCCCGGGGACGACAAGACATCCTAGCACCATACCCGCGGAGACGGTTCCTGCTACCACGGTAGACGGGTGCGTCATTCCGGCCACGACGAAGCCGGCTACCACGATTCCCGGGACGACGGTGTCTGGTCGAGTAACCGTCGTGACGGACGCAGCGGCAACGTCCTCGACGGATAGCGGGGCTGCGGATACAGACCATCCCCGGCACTTGGGCGGTATTCTCGCAGCTGGATTGATCGTCCTCCTTTTCGTTTAAGTTTGATGACTGCGGTATCAATATTCTCTTGGCATGTGCTTGTTCATTTGTGGTTAGTATTGTGGATATGCTTTGCTCTTCACTACGTCTACCTGTGTTGAATGTTTCGTTTCAATGATTTTCTCTGATACACGACGGTAATGCTCAATTTTACTAATACTAATACCTTTCCTTTTAATGCTTTCCATTTACCTACTTCTTCAAAAAATGGCTATCCCAAAATATCAACGCCGGTACTATGTGTATTCTATCTTCTACATGAATGTTCTGCTTAGAAATCAATACGTCTAACAGACGGTGTCTGTGGATGCTTTCATAGCCGAGATAGACAAGGATAAGCGCACTGAATGAAAGCTTTAGAAGCCTTAGAATCTCTAAATGACAAGGGAAGAATGGAATAGATTGCTGGTCTTTAGATACCCTATACCCTGTATAACCTACAACCCATAACCTATACCCTGTACCCTGTACCTTCTACCCGACACCCTATAACCCAACATCTTAAACGTATATCCCGCCCAGAGACCAGAACCAGGGGCTCTGCTTCCGTTCAACTTAAACCTGTTTCCTTTTCCTTGACAGGCGTACGATCTAATCTAATCTGCAGGTGGGCGCTGGGTACCTAAGTGCGATGGCCTTGGTTTAGTTTATCATATCATCTTAGCAACTTCCTAACTGTTAACTGTGGAGTATGATGTGATGTGCTCCCATGACGCGTCTACCCCAGCTGTACGGTTACCGTTTACAGAGTGCAGGGTACAGTACTGCACAGTACAGTACAGAGTAAGCAGGCACTTGTGTAGATTAATTAAAGGACATGTCTGAATTCCCAAAATGATGTGCTGCGCTGCAGAGCAGATCTTCTTGAAGTGTCCCTGTTCGCAAGTCAACATCGGATGGAGATTTATCGAAACAAACATATTACCTGCCATATGGACAGGATTCGGATATGGATAACGTGAGAAGGCATGCCATAGACAGTTATCTTCTATCCTCTAAAGCAATTCAAAACAGTTATCTGTCCTCCAACTGTCTAGAGTAGTCTGAATTTTTCTAGGACAGCGGAAAAAGCAAATGCATCGGTCCCAAGACATCACAGTTCCGACTTATCCTTCTTCGCGGAGTTCTCCGTATCCTTCTTGAAAAGCTTGAAGCCCCCAGGAACCAGCTGTTGGAAGACTCCCCTTGGATCGTACTTCTTCGACACAGCCTGCAGCTTCCGCACGTTCTCAACTCCATAGCCGTCGAGAGGGTCCTGGTTGCTGCTGGCGTAGTTCAGGTAGAGAAACTCGTTGTATTTGTCAATCTCCTTAGCGTAGGCAGTCAGTTTATTGATCATAGTGTCGCCGGCGTTGTAGAATAGAGCGTCGTCTTCTGCGTGTTCCCAGGCAGCGTTGAATTGGAATACTGTGTGGTGATGTCAACGATCGTGTCGAGAGGACATATGGTATAGATATTGGGGTGACTTACAGACAAGGTTTTCAGTAGCACGATCAAGGCCAAGGACGTTTCCGCCCTTCTTGGCGCTGTGCTGAGCGAAGATGGTAGGGATGGGCTGGAACATGACGTTCATGGTCCATTCTCCAGATGCGCTACCGAGACTTGCAGCCAGGTGATTCTCGATGTCGATTGCTTTTTGAAGCATCCGCTCGTCGTTTACGAATGTAAGCGTCCAGAAGTTATCACTGAGAAACGTCAGATGATCACTAAACAGGGAGGCCTGCTGTCACCTACCGAAGGCCATATGCCATGGAGAGCTCAGATGTCAAGTCAGCGTGGTTGCTGATCCGTGTAGTATCACTAAGGTTGCCCGGGACGCTCAGGAACTCATTGAATGCAGCGGGCTTGGGCATCGGTTTGCTGTAGTCATAGATATTCATAATTTGAGTCCGTTTTGTGGTCGATGAGTACGACCAGATGCTGATGACTGACGCGTATGGATCATCTTCGATGTGGTTGCTGAAGTTGACGAAGGCTGTCACCTGTCTAGAGGTTGTGGAGTTTGGATAAACAACGACACCACCCCAGAAGGCTGGCTGGTGGAACGCCTGGAGATCGAATTCGACCACAATACCGAAGTTGTTCGAGCCGCCCTTCAAAGCTTGGAAGAGGTCGGGATTCTCGTTGTGATTTGCATTGACAATGTCACCGTTGGCGAGAACGATCTGCGTGCCTCTCAGCTAAATTCCTGGGATATGGCCAATTGGAGAGTTTACCTTACAGTTCACGATGTTATCGCATGCAAGGCCGTAACGGGCAGCGAGGAATGAATTGCCTCCTATGCAGGATAAGCACAAATCTGCTTTAGAGGTAAATCGTACTCACCTCCTAGAACCAGCCCAAGACCGACCGTACTCGCACGGCCGCCAACTACCGTCACATTATACTTCTCGAGAGTGCTGTAAACCGATCCCCACCGTGCACCTGGACCAATTGATGCTGTTGAGTTGCCAGGGTGGTATGTCGTCGAATTCATCCACGACAAGTCAATCGTCACGCCTTCCTCGATATTGGCAGCACCCGCCCAGGCTGTATGTCCACCACCTCGAACCGCGAACTGGCACGCCTGGCTGGCCAAGGTCGAAACAGCCAGCGACACATCCTGTGGAGTCAACGGTGTGATGACACAGTTGGGCCGCAGCTGGGCGGTTTTCGAGAAATACGAATCTACCGACGATTCATAGCGGCCTTGTCCGGGAACCGTGAGCTTGCTGGCAAGCTCGGAAGCAGCCAAGGTGCTGCACTACGCTGAATGTCAGTGAGCTCCCTCAAAAATGTTATGGGCAACATACACAGGATGCGGGAGGAGCAGGGGAGAAAGCAGCAACACCCGCAGCACTGGCAAGGAGGGCCGCTACGAAAGCTTTCATGTTGCTCCAAGGCAGGTTCTGAACCGATACTCTCCACAGAGCGTTGAATTCAGGCCTAGGTTCGATGGTGGAGAAGCAGGCGCCATTGCCCTCGCCCTGTAGGAAAGCACGGCGTTGACAGAACTAGTCCTCTCGCTTATATAGGCGTATATCGGATCTGGGCTGGCTTCCCCTAGGGTCCGGGACCTATAATAGTGCCTGGGCACCCAATAGCTTCGAAATCACATGGGTATAAAATAGTGTCAGACTGCGCGAACCTAGTAATCCGAAGGTATGATGATGAAAGCTCTGATTATTCGAATCTACCTAACTTAACTGACTATTTATCTCATGGAATTAGGGGTTTAGACCTTCCGAATATGGATATATCAAGCGATTCTGAAAGAATGATGTATCGATGCAATATAAAGGGGTATTGCAAGGGTATAATAGCCAATCATGGGTATAGGTAGTATAGTTCCTTTATTGCAGGGATTATAACCTTCGAGATGCCTGGATCGGCGTGTGCTGACTAGGCTCATAGGCTTCTTGGCATACCACTAGGTTATAGTGGTAATATTCGGTTGACAAATAGCAATCCACCAAGAGAGTTGGTTGCAGGGGAGGGGGTGATGGCAACCTACTGTAGAAGCAGATTTCCTATGCCTACACACCATGGAACTTGGAGCGTGACCCATGTTGGCAGGATTGCGATGCTACAACCGTTTTTCTAGACTCTGTTCGTCAAGGATGACCGTTCTGTTTAGCTGCTCGGGATTCCTCCGTAGAGACTGCAACTGCTGCGCTGCACGACGCTTAGGATCTGATATATCCCACCATATGCTGAGCGACGATCACTCTTAGAACAGAGCTCCTGCGAGACATATAAAAAACAAATATTCACACCCCACAGGCTCTGAATATGTTAATCTTTATTAAAAAACCTTGGTTGGCCCCCGGTCTTTCCTGCATCCCCGATGCCGCAGGGACCTGGCATGCTCCCCAGTAGCCAGGAGTGTCAATGGTAGACCAATAGTGATAATTGAATGACATGCGTTATTATCCAGAACTCCTTTCCACATGAACAGCGTGCATTGGAACAGAGCAGATGTGGTTCCGAGTCCCCTGTAGCTACAGAATGTCAGGTCTATGCCAGACTGCAGAAGAGAAAAATCAAAAGATCATGCTTCCCCCAACGTGTAGTTATAAGCGGCGAGCCCCGTGTAACCAATTCACTCTTGCCTTGCTACAGGAGTTTTCAGGTGTTGTTTTCTTGTCTCTCGTTTCACTCTCTGTATAGTTGGCAGGCGCTGCAAAGCAGCAATATGCCTTCAGGCATGATACCAGCACCTCCCGGTTACCATGTTGACTTCGAACATCCCCAGAGAAAAGCAGACAAGGCGACGTACCTCGTATGCACGGTCGGGATCCTACTTTGTACACCATGCCTTTCAATGCGGATCTCCCGGGCTTTCGGAGTTGAAGATGCTAGCTGTATGCTATATATTGATATCTCTCAACCATCAGGCTAATGATGACTCTTGATCAGTCTGCCTAATTCTTGCCTGGGTATCAGCTCCCTGCCTGCACGTTGATAGAGTGACAAACTCATTTTTAAACAAAATAAAGGATATTTTCTCTGGCAACCCAGGGATTGCTCATATGTACGCAAGATTGTTCCATGAGATGTCTCCGATACAGCCTTATGATGGGTATCCAACAGACAGTTTTCAATACTATGGCGAAGGCGCTCACCTGTGAGAGATCACCATTGATACATTCAACCAAGGTCAAAAAGTAAGATGACACTAGAATCTTATGACCTGCGCCAATTGCTGAATGGGTTCTTTATCTATAGGTGATCACGGCGGCATCCGTCGTCTACGTCCCAACTCTCGGTCTCGCCGAGTTCTCCCTCCTCCTCTTCTAACACCGCCTGAGGATGGATAAAGAGCCTTTATGTGGGAGGCACATCTGGCATGACTTTCATCAAGGCTCGAGCATTGATTTCCTTGAGACGAAAATAGTTCCAGTGAGGGCCTCCGTCCTCGCAAAGAGAAAGAAACAGAGGTTGTACACGTATAGTCTATGATGTCCTTTGTTAATTGTGCAGATATGGTCATGAGATTGCAATCTTGAATGCATCAGTACTTAGGAAAGGTTCTGTTTTTCATATAGGCCTAATCTTTATATTCACTTGTTACATATGCCAAATCACACTGCTTAATGAGTAAATTATGGATGGTCAGAACGTAGCAGAAGAGCCGTGAGCGATGGAGAGACAATGGAAGTAAACAAAGGTGTAACCTCAGAAAGAACACAAAGAGGGCAGAGTTAAAGAACAAGAGAAATTCATTCCTATGAGTGTATGATATTTTCCTAAGTGTTTTGTCTAAGATATAGATCGAAGATGGGGCGGGGCGCCAAGAGCGGGATCTTCACGAGACAGCATCTTCAACACCAAGAACGACATCTCCAACCTCAACATCACTACAACACCCGCTCGCAGCAGCGCCGCCAGACCGACCGCGCCGCGGCCCTCGACGCCGACCTCGAGCACATCCTCGCGAGCTGCGTCGTGCATGTGCCGTACGCCGTGCGCGATCCCGACGTCGACTCGCTGCGCTCGACATGCATCGCGCTCTCGCACCAGCTCGTCCTGCTCCGCCTTCAGCTCGAGCAGCTCCAGCGTGACCATCTCGAGCTCCAGCTCATCGCGCTCCCTCTCCTCTTCGGCCGTGATCCCTTCTCATCGTCGAACGACGGCCCGTCTTCCTTCGAGCCTGCGCAGTCCGTCCCGCGCACCCGCGCCATGGCCGCCATGAACACCCCCGTGCTGGACAACTTCCTCGCCAGCGTCGCCGAGCTGGTCCGCGATCGCAATGGCCCCAAGCTGCAGGACTACCTCCAGATCGAGCCCCCGCTGCCTGAGATCTACCACAAGATGGTGGACGAGCTGAAAAGCCACTATCCCGCCGGGCCCCAGGGCGACGCCGAGCTGCTCAAACGCTGCGAGACCCTCGTCCCACGCGCCCACGCTGGCAGCCCCTGGACGCCCTTCCCCGTCTTCATGAAGCTCTATCTCACCTTCCTGCGCGATGTCAACGTCGAGAACTTGCTCGAGACGTACAACTTGCTCAAGGGACTGCTGAAGTAAGTCGGTCGTGTCCCGATCCACCCATCCTCCCGTACGACGGCCACGACCGCGGCGTTCGACGACCGATCGATCCCAGGCTGATCATGGCTTCCATTTTCTCTACAGTCAATGCGTCCTTGCGCTAGGAGATAGTCAGATGGGCGTCATCGTCCTCCCGACCGTCCTGTACCTCTCCAAAGTCCTGGCCAAGCTGGCCATGGGCCTCGACCGCCGCCCCGAGCTGATCGCACATCTCCTCCGGCGGGAAGGCCGTTCGGATCGCGAGGAGGCTACGGAGAAGGTCACCCTCGTCGAGCAGTCTGCCAATGTGGTCCGGGAGGCCTTTATCAAGTGTCTGACCGACCGTAGCGGGACGCCGGGCGTCCACGGCAAGCCGGAGGGAAAGAGAGTCGGAATCTACCTGATGGCGAATCTGTGTTTGAAACTGCTGTTTCAGGTATGGCCACACTCCAGATACTTCTAGGATATTATATCGAATTGAGGCTGACATTTGCAGTGTGGAAAACTGCGAAACGCAGAGCAGATGTTCGCCAGTATCAGCGCCCAGTCGCCTCCCCTCAACTACTTCCCTGCCTCCCAGCGAGTCACATACCTCTACTATCTCGGAAGATACCACTTCTCAAACAACCTCTTCTTTCCCGCACAGATCGCCCTACAAGCGGCGTATGACCAGTGCCACCGGCAGGCTCTGAAGCAGAAACATCTCATCCTAACCTACCTCATCCCCTGCAACATCATCCTCGGCCGCTTTCCGTCCCTCGCGCTGCTCCAGAGACCGGAGGCGCAGGGACTCGCGGAGCGATTCGTCCCCCTCTGCCGCATCATCATCAGCGGTGACTACATCGCCTTCCGACAGCACCTCGCCGTCGACTCGCCAGACGCGGAGTGGCTCGCCCGGAAGGGCATCCTGCTTCAGCTCCGCAATAGGTGTGAGATCCTCGTCTGGCGATCTCTCACACGGAAGGTCTTCATCCACGGAGGCTACCACGGCGACCCAGGAGCTCAGGCACAGCGCGGACCCCCTCCCTTTCTCTATCTGCGCAAGCTCGAAGCCGCCGTCCGATGGCTGCAGTCGCGCCATGGGCAGCCTAAGCTGGGCCCTATCACCGCGAGCAGTCTGTTTGGAAACGTCAACCAGCCTGACCTAGCCAAGGACGCGGACGCCGCAGCCAGTGGCTACGGGTCCGAGGTCGTCCACTTCCCCCCGGACAGCGACTTCGCCAGTCTGAACGGCTTCCCAGAGCAGCCGACACAGACCCAAGCTCAAAACAGCCACCACACCACCTACGACGACTACCTCGCACCCGACGGCTACTTCGACGCCGAGGGCGAATGGCGTGAGAATCCCTCGGGGTCCCTCATCGACGGCGAACAGCGAGTCCCGGACACGGACTACAGCCAGTACGAACTGAACCCGTACGCACACACCACCAGAAAAGCCAAAGTCCACGATCCCGAAAAGCCCTCACCCCTGCTACGAGAGCTCGAATCCATCCTGGCCTCCCTCCTCACCCAAGGCCTCATGCGCGGCTACCTGACGCACAAGAACCCGCGCTTCGCTATCCCTGGCGCACGGTTACGTGGTGCCTTGCCTACCGGCTTCCCGAATGTCTGGCAGACGATCTATGCCCGCGAGAGCGAGGATGAGTCTGTACCTGGGTGGGTGCAGCCCCCTCCGCCTGCTGGAGCCGGGGCTAGACCGCTTGTCGGTCCTTTTGACGGCGCGGGCGGAGGCAGAGTTGTCAATCTGAGTGGGGCAAGGCCTGTAGGCGCAAGATGATATACACGTCTATCTACGTATATGTACGACATGGTCATTGTCTGAAGATAAAAGAAGTATGTACGAGACGTGCCTTTGGTTCTGGTCAGTCATAGTTGTGGCGTTGGTGAAAAAAGAAAACGTAGAATGAGGGAATCACTGGCAGATGATTTGAGCTTTATGTCATGTACATGTACATGTACTAGTACCTAGATTAGATTAGATACCATGCTATCATACTATACTCGATTTTCCGGCTTTTTTCTTTGTCGGGAACGTTTTGTTCTACGTGTTGTTTTACCCCAGACTTTGGTCGTCTTATCTTAGAACATATGGATCAAATCAACGGAATGGAATGAGTGATAGTCTGAAAGGAACCACACAGGTGCATGTACGTGCAGTACATCAGCTGGTCTAGATATCTGTTTGTACCATTCGATGGAAACCTTGATCGAACTATATTTGTAGATATAATTTATATAGAATCCTCTTGATAGGCTCTATCTAATTCTCTCATCTGCTATGCTTTATATACACCTACTGAACCATATCTTTTGTTACCCTATACCGCCCTGTCCAAGCAATTTACCTTGCTGCTTTTCTTCTATTTTATTCTCAGCTGGCCTTGTCTAGAGCCTGTGACCTATCATAGTGTCCGGGTACCCTCCAATAGCTTCAAGATCACATGGTTTTAGAACAGCAATCTGCCAAGCCACTGGAACAGGGCGGGGAGAGGGTAATGAAAGATATGGTTCAGTAGTGTATATATTATTTATCCCGGCGTGGGTCGCTTTTCACTCGGATGACAAGAAAAGCTGGTCAGTCAGATGATAACTATATCATTATCTATCCATCTGTCTCTCTATGCCAGTTCGTTTTAAAACCAAACTGTCTTTTCTTTCAAGTCTATCCCGACAACGAAAGGAAGCCAAGCCTTCTCATCAATCAATTCTCAGCAACGATCCTCCCCTCCGTCCGCGGCGCGATCCCCCGCGTCCACGCCGGCGTGAACTCCTCCCCCCACTCGTCCACCGTGTCGGCCGTCTTGCGCTCCAGCCCCGCCAGCCGCATCCACTTGTGCACCACGCTCCGCGCGATGCGCAGCCGGCGCTCCTCCTCCGCAGGCGTCGTCGCGGGGAGCGTGACGTAGTTCTTGGCCGCCGCGGGGTGCGGCGAGGTCAGGAGCTCCGGGTCCGAGTCCGAGTCTGAGTCCATGGTCTCGTACTCGTCGTCGTTCTCCGGGTCGTGGGTCTCCGGGAGGTAGGAGACAGCCTTTCGGTCGAGGTACTGGCGCTGGCCGTAGTGGTAGCGGCGTCGGCGGCGGTCGCCGTCTTTGAATGGGCTTTTTGATGTGCTTGTTGGCGAGGACGCGGCGGACGGATTGCGCAGCCAGCTGTCGTGCTGCATCCTCTTGTGCACAATCCCCCAGTGCCGGTTCAGGCTGCCGCTCCAGCGGTTCCACTTGCCCAGGATCTTGAGGCTGAGGAAGTACTGGCGCAGGATAGTGCTGATCATGACGCCGTTCTCTTCGTCGATCAGCTCCTCGACCTCGCCGCCCGCGGACTTCACCAGCAGGGAGGTGAAGCCGTCTTTTCCGCGAGCCATGTAGCCTCTCGTCGCAAGGACGTAGTACTTGTCCAGCTGCAGAGGCTCGTTGCCTATCTTGGCCCAGGCGATCCGCGACCCTGGCGGTGCGGACGGCTTGAAACCGAATGAGATGTTCGACACCTGCGGGAATCGGCCTTCTAGTGCGGGGAGCTGACTGACACCATTCTCGAGAGCGTCGAACAACGCCTGGCCCTTGATTCGGAGAACAACAACAGGATCCTCAAAGGGGAAACAGCTCAGCACGTCCTTGAGCCTCAGCATGCCGGGTGGGTAGATCTGATCGCCCCGCATGGTGCCTGCCGCCATCAAGGCGCAGTCTGCACCGTAGTAGAAACGCATCAGATCGCAGACGAAGTTCCCCAGGTTGGACTCCTTCTGACGGATCGTGGTGAAGCGAGCGTCCAGAGGGCTGGCCGTGTATCCGACCGGCTTCTCCAGCTTCGCCTTCAGACTCGATGTGAGCTTCGACACGAGGGCCACGCTGGCTGGGTCCTGTGGCAACGACCGGACGATATCCCGTCGGGTGATGTTGAAGTCCCATCCACCGCCTTCCTTGCGCCAGGCTTCGATGTAGCTGAGCTGCTTGAAGTCCGACCCTGAACGGATGACATGGGTGCCATTAATCACGGAATGCGCGTAGTAGTGGTCGTGGCCACCAAGAATGATATCAATCAGCCCGGGCGGTGTCTTCTCCGCGAGCTTGTTGTCGTTGGGCTCCCGCTGGTGCGTCACAGCGATGATCATCTCCGCGCCTTGTTCCCGCAAGGCGGGCACGAGCTCCTTCGCCGTCTCCGAAGCCGACTTGTAGATGAGGTTGGGAGGTAGGGAGTTAATGGTACCCAGCCTGTAGGATGATCTGTTCGTACCCAGTCCAGTATGAAAGAGCAGAGGGGCTAACTTACCACTCCCTCTCGCCCAGTCCGATCACCCCGATCTTGATCCCGTTCGACGAGGTCAGCATGCACGTCTTCTGACAGTTGGCCAGTGGGACGTCCTCTCCCAGAGCAGGGTCCAAAACGTTGGCTAGCAGCCACGGAAACTTGCACTGGCTCCTCAAGTGCTGGAACTGCTCGACTCCAAAGTCGAGGTCATGGTTCTGGTATGCGAATCAGCATGAGGCGGCCTGCACACGACCAGGTTGTTCCAACGAAGTGACAACGACCCGGGGAGGCGTACTCACACCCACACACGCGACATCCGTCTTCGCCTTGTTCAGGAACGGCACCATGTGCCGGCCCTTGGTGACGGTGCTCTCCAGACTCGGGTTGAAGACATCGCCGGAGAAGAATGTCAGGATCTCAGGCTGTCCGGCGTATCGCGGAGCGGTGTGATAGTAGTTGATGACGGATTGGAAGCGCGCTACTCCGCCGACGGGGTCTCTAGAGCCTTCTCTGGTGGTCCGTTAGTATGAGTCTGGGGGAGGCACGGGGAAGCGGGGCATACTCGACGTGGTAAACATCGTTGTAATGGAGCAGGCGGAGGTCCGGGAGGCCCTGTCTGTCGCAGGAGTAGGTGGTAGACAGACCAGCAGTCTCGAGAGCCGCCATATCTGAAGCAATTGCACGGTGATCGAGAAGCAGCAGTAGCAGTATCGGTATCAATCCTCCAGGCCAAGCTCACGTCTCCGGGGCGGTGAGCATGGACGGCAGCGGTTCAGTGTCTGGTAGCTTGTCAAAAGAACAAACAGTTCAACAGACGAAAAATAAAATCGGGAGAAAAGAAATCCAGCTTATGATCCGGAGCAGCAGAAGATCAAGTATACGTGGAGATAGAGGAGCTGTTGACCGTGAAGCGTCCAGACTCCGCCCAGACCGCGGGGGCCGGGCCAATCATCCAGTGCGGCTTAGCAACTCCGCCAAGAGGACAACGCAGTCAACAAACCGCGTGCGCGCAGCTCAATGGCCCAGGAGGCGTGGATCTATGGATAAAAAGACACGAAAAAAGGCCCCTCCTGCTCGTAGCCGCTCTGCTGTTGACGGTTTAGCTGTGGAAATCGACCGGGATACGGGGATACAGACTACGAGATCTACAGACTTGGCAAAGAGTAGAGGCATACAGTACACAACAGTATTAATCCGTGTATTCCAAGCTGTGTATCCTACCACGTACGCAGGGACCAGCCAGTGAGATTCCTGTCGAGGTATTGGGGTAGAGTCATGACGAGTGGAGCAGTCTGATTGTCACCCAGGCGGCCGTGCGCCCAACGGAGCGGAATATGATCGTCAACGTGCAGAGAAAAGGCGTCAAAATACAGTCCAATGGCAGAAGAGACAACATCATCAGTCCCGCAAAGACTTCGTGGCTGTCACAATGCCGAGGCGAACCAGAGTCAATATACAACACAAACAAACAATCACAATACAGGTCTCTCGGACGGGGAGATATCGAAGGCTCCCGGCATCAGTCATGGCGTTCAGCCACCGTCCACCGTCGTTTGGTGGCCGGCTCGCGTTCCTGGGCGATCGTCACGCTCCCCCAGAGCCCGCGCTGAGACTTGGTCTGCTCAGGCATCCGCTTCGCCCACGTCGGGTCCGTCGCGCGGGATGAAGACGCCGGCCGCGGTTCCTCAAAGTTCGGCACGATGTCCTCGCTCGATTCCGAGGCCGCCTCGCTGGCTGAGAAAGAGCCCCAGAGCCCAGACCCGCCCCGGACGTGCTGGAACGGGCGCGAATTCGTATTCGAAGATCGATTGCTTCCAGAGCCGCGAGTTGTTGAGTCTCCGAACGTGACTGCTTCCGAGCCCAGCCGGTGGCGGTGGGACGAAATCGATGGCGACCGCAGGATCTTCGGGGACGGCTGCTGGGGCGTCTGGAGAGGAGTCGATCCGGCGCGAAGGTGCTCCGACGAGGCTACCAGCTTCATCTCGTACTCGCGGTACACGGATCCGCCGATGGACGACCTGCGACGGGATCCATCCTGCTGCTGGTCACTGGCATGAGAACCCTCCGTTGTAGTAACCATGTCCTTGCGCACAGCCATGGTCAGAGAAGCCATGCCCACGTCCAGCAGTACTGGCTGGCTCGTCAAGGCCCCGATCAGAGCATTGCAGCCCGCTCCGTGGGTTACCAGGATCAACACTACGTCCGTAAAGTCATCGTCGTCTTCACGAGCTGGAGATTCTGCCCCTTCGTGGCTGTGGTTGTGGTTGTGGTTGCTGTTGTTTTCCTGATCGGGGTGGGAGCCGTGATGTCCCTCGTGAGGACGGTCGTGCGTCCTGTACCAGTCGATCATGTTCTCCAGTCCGTTCCGGAACCTCTGGTGCATGGCGCTCCATTCCTCTCCGTACTCACCACCGTCACCCCAATTCTGCGGTTCCCGCATGCTATCCCACTGGTAGTCAACCTCCACGCAAGCATCGCGGGCGTGAGCAACATAGCCAGTCGGGATGGGGTCAGACGGCGAGACCGCATACGTCGGGGTTGGCGGGATATAACCATCACCGCCATCTCTGCTAACGTCTGTGCGTATCTTCGACAGGCCTCCTTTCCCAAGCGGATTCCCCACAGAGGCATCGTAGCTCCCGGTCCGGTTCCTGTGTCCCATGGCATAGGCCATTGCGGATATGGGTCTGGGTCCTCCACTGTCATCTCCCTCGGGCGAAACGGGAGTCAAGGGGCTTCCCCAGCCTCCGGGGAAGTAACCAGAGATCGACCTACTGCCCGCATCGTGACCCCGATGTATTTCTTCACCGCGCCTTAACAACTCCGCTTTCGCGCCTGCGACCATCATTACCGAGCTTGGAGGAGGAGTAATCTGCTCATAGTAGTCCGGGCAAAGCCATTCCCCCAGAAACGCGTCGATCCGCAGAAGGGTCTTCGAGCTGGATTTTCTGGGACCAGGCTTGCCGCTCTCACTGTCCGAAACTCCCTGCACCGTAGTCTCTTCGGGCTCCGGGATGGATGACAGTTTGGGAGAAGGGTCATTGTCGCTTGTCCTCGTCGCAGGCGAGCCTGCATAGAGCAGTTTCGATGAGCCAGATGCGCGGCGATACTGACTAATACCGGCACTGATAGCAATCGCCGTCTGAACGCACCGGACAAAGGGCGAACTATGAATGATGACCTTGTGCTTCCTTCGTGGGGTCCGGTTGGGTTTCGAGTCACTCGAAGGGTGGACATCACGGTCAATGGCTCTGCGAGAAGCTTCAGAGGGGTCCCTGACTCCAGAAGAGCCGTTTTGAGGGGCCCCTTGCGATTTACGGCTGGACACCTCTCGGGTGTGCAACAGACTCGCGATGCGAGCTCCTAGGGCCCGGCATTGAGTCCAGCCGCCGTAGGTCAGGGGAGGGTCGTAGGGAGTTGGCGATGTGAGATGCCAGTCTTTATCGACCGCATCTAGACGGGCGCCATGTCTACGCGGCGTTAGATTGCTGCCTCAGACAGCCCGCAGCCGGAGCAGACAGGACATACCTGGCGATAATGACCACCGCTGGCGGTTTACCCATCACTGCGTCTCTCCCGGAAGGTCAATCTGCCGCAGATGGAGGAACTGGGTGAGTTCGGAGAAAGGCGAGAAGTCCAGAGTCGATCTCTGGCTCTTGAGACCCGCCAGATGCTTGTTCCAGAGCCCAGTAGACCAAGTCATCGCCCTCCCCGTCTCGTCATCGCGTCGATGAGTCAGGAGTCACAAGACAGCTGAAATTTTTTTTTTTCCAAGGGGTTAATCCGGGAATCCCAACAGTTGATACTGGCCTCCTAATGATAGCAAAGGACGGAGAAGAAATAAAACGGCCGGGAGATGCTCTGATGAAGAAACCTTTTGTCTCCTTTTCCACGTCTCGCGTTCCCCCGCGGTGGAGACGCATGTGATTGCGCCGCTTATGTAAGCACCCCGCGCGTCTGACCGCTGGCTAGATCGAGTAACCAGCGCTGATCCTCCTGAACCATCTCTGCTGATCTCACTCGATGTTGTTGCTTGTGCACCTTATATTGACCGCAAGAGTCCACTGTCTTTATTTCCTCAGGGACATGGTTGCGGTGTATCTCCTGATGGCTACTCATTGACCTGCTGGGAGGCAACAATGTTTGAATTTATATAATTGCACCTCATGACGAACCGCACATTTATTCTAAGCCATGTGTATGCTTAAGTAATCCTAAAATAAGTCCTAATTACTGACTTGGTGTACTCTCCAATGCTTTTTGAGTCTTTTACATGACAAATTATTGCAAGAATAGCCTGTAAGCGGCCAATTGATTCCAATGTTCCCGGGATTTGCTACCCAGTGACACTTTTCTCTCAGAGAACCTCCTGCTCACCGATATACGGCCTGAGATTCTCTATCGCAATTGTGGTGCCTGATGAAGAGGCCGCTCATAAATTGCAAGTTGAGACAATTTGACTCGGCCTGGGTCCTCACGATTACAGCACTGTTGCAAACTGCAGCTGGATAGAGGAAGAGTGAGCTGTGACGGTTTCTCATCGATCTGATCTGCTTCACGCTTACATATGGCATTGTAGCTCCAATGCGGTCTTCGCAAGCCCCGAATCTATACGCAGTACTACCTCCGAACGAAGGCAGGAAATATTTCATGTGTGTTCCCTCTGTGGAAAACCCAGATCGGCAAGCTACCACGCAAGGTATCCTGTCCGGCCCGGAGAGAAGCCTGTCGCTGGCATTTGTTCCAGGCCGCACTGTGTGAAGGCCAAAACCGACACGCCTTTACCACCAGCGATCAAAGTCATCTGCGAAGTCCAGCGTCACTATGTACCGGAATCACAGCACGAGCGCCTTGTCATCTCCATGAATTACCGGGTGACGGTGTTAAGAGAGAAAGGAAAAAGAGCGAAGCCAACCCACCATATCCGCTGTCTGAGCCGATTCCTCCGGTGGTAAACCGCGCTTCGAAGCCTACGTTTACACTGCAGCATGTTCCGTGAACCCAGAGAGCTTAGTTGATTTTTTCCCCCTGCTGCTAGATACTGAAAATGAGGTCACTCTAGAACTGTTATAAAAAGGAAATTATCCAGTCATAGAAGCGAAGTCCATCTGAAAATAGGATATGAAGATGGGCTGGCTTCTTTGTATTGCAGCTTCATCTCACTATATCTGTTCGTGACTTTATGTATGGCTGTTTAGTTCGAGGTAAGACAGCGAAATAGAGCCAAGAAAGCTAAAATGCTAAGTTAATCGATCAACTTATCTAATACAATCCCTGATACCCGTCGAGAGAACGCGTTTTCGCGTATAGTAAAGTAGAATTAAGTATAATTGATAAGTATGCTGTTAGAACTGTTCAATAAACTTGGAATCCCTCATATTAATTTCCTTGCCTCTTGCAGGATAACTTGTTATTACCGTAGCACCAGTTCTCCGAAGTGGCAACGATAGAGTTGGAGCGCAATCTATCTTGTTCCAATGAGAGACAGAAACCTGTAGGATGCCATTTCACATGCGATGTCTCGGAATTGAGTTCCGACGACTGACAGTTTCGGGAAACGCCCGGCCGCAACAACCACGATCAATTGGAGTTGCTTGCATAGGGTGGATCTGCATTGCAAGGGATGTCTCTGAAAGAACTGGCCTGGTTACGTGCTATATACATGAGATGGTAGAATCATCCTTGGCAACTTTTCGCCGCGGTAAAACCTCTAACATCGCGGCTCTTCCGCTCGAGATCAAGTATTGGGCAGTTTGATCTTGCCAGGAGTTACTGGTTTCTTGCTCAAAAGTCTCCCCTATCGTATGACTGATGGTAGTAACCGCGAGGGTGGAGTATTCTGTTAATAAGGTGTCCTCATCAGGTGCTGTACACGTATGAATGGAAGTCAGCATTCAGATACCCCCGATGATTGAACAGATGTTGATCGGAGCGATCGGAGCGATATACCACGTCCTTGGAGCCCCCCCCCGCCCCCCCCCCCCCGCCGGTCTTGTATTCGGTCATAAGCAGGTACGGATATTCCAACAGGACTAGGCATGATCTTTGATGCGCAGGATGAAGGAAAGAAAGAACCAAACTCGCATAATGTCTACGGAACCGCGCATTACCCCCTTCTTACTAGGAAGGTCAAATGCAAACATTGTTCCTATTTCAGGAAATATATAATTTTCGAGAATATTCTGAAGGAAAAATCGGGGAAATGTATATTTGGCTGGTATTGGAGCCGTCCTTATACTCCCTAGATTTCTAGCTGAATGGTAGTTCAAATTATTTTGAAATTATCTGAGAGGGAAGACAGTGAGCTCCGAGCACTAATTATTACTGTATTGAAATGTTAACACTGTCAACTGGCCAGCCCGTTAACCGAGACGAGGTCCGATCGACATTAGGCTAGGGCACGAGCACGCAATACCGCCAACTCGAACGATCTGAGCGTGAAAATTTTGAACGGTGTAGAGATCGTATACTCACCTCTGGAGGCTCGACATCGGGCATCTCAGGAATCCCCGTGCCAAGCGCGACGATTGCGGTGTTTGTGGCCCGGCGGAGCGGTTAGGGCTCCCCCGCATCGCCCTTACTAAGCCTTCTCTCCCATGGTATCTGACATCGGAAATCCTGGGGAAAGCTGCATCTTTTGAATTCTGTTGAATTTGGTCTGTTGATTGAGTCACTAGTTCCTGACTAGCTCCACACAGCGACTTTCGGTGAGATCGGTGATTGAACGGCAGCACGCAGATCCCGAGATCCAGACTTCTTCTGCTCCGTCCGATTCCTTCCTGTTTGTAAAAAACTGCTCTCGATGCGCCTTCACCGGAGACTGAAGGCACTGTCTTTTTCCTTTCGTCCCATTATCCGCTTGTGTCCGTCTGATTATGGGTCTCCTCACGCGCAAGGAGACCAAGGAGGAGGTCGTCGATGAAGGTTTCATAGACAGGGGGCCACCTGATGGGGGGATGAGGGCGTGGCTACAGGTCCTATGCGGCCATCTGATCGTCTTCAATGCCTGGGGGTATATCAACTCCTTTGGAATCTTCCAGCCATACTACGTCTCCATGTTGAATCGTCCCCCGTCTGACATCTCCTGGGTGGGATCACTGCAGATATGTCTCGTCTATGGAGTAGGAACGTTCTCCGGCCGCGCCATGGACGCTGGCTACCTGCGTCCAACCATGATCATTGGGTTCATCTTGCAGTTGCTGGGCATCTTTATGACTTCACTGTCGATTTCGTACTGGCAATTCATCCTCGCACAGGGTATCTGCCAGGGACTGGGTGATGGCTTGCTCTTCTGCCCGATGGTGGCGGTCATGTCGACTTATTTTTCTAAAAGGCGCACGCTGGCTATATCGTCCGCGGCCTGCGGTGGTGCCACAGGTGGAATGGTCTTTCCTGCCATAGCACAGCAGCTTCTACCCAAGATCGGCTTTGCGTGGACGGTCAGGGTAATGGGCTTTGTGGTGTTGTTCAACGCTTGTGTCGTCTTGAGCCTTGTGAGGCAGAGATTGCCTCCGAGAAAGACGGGACCGCTGATAGAGTGGGGTGCGTTCACGGAGCTTCCGTACGTGCTGTTCGCGTCGGGGACGTTCTTTGCTCTTTGGGCGACGTTCTACGCCTACTATTATGTGAGTCTTGATATACATGAAGAAAGAAAAAAAGATTCTCCTATCTAACACCACAATAACAGGTTCGAGCCTTTGGTCGCGACATTCTCCACATATCAGAGCAAACGTCCTTTAATCTTCTCTTAATCATCAATGGAGTTGGCCTCCCCGGCCGTCTTATCCCAGCACTGCTGTCCGACAAGTTCTTTGGACCTGTTAATACCATCATTCCCTGGACAGCATCAGCAAGCGTACTCCTGTACGGCTGGATTGGCGTCCACTCTCTCGCTGGCCTGACTGTGTTTACTGCGATTTACGGTTTCTTCGGGGGCGGCATCCAGAGCCTGTTTCCCTCCGCTCTGTCGAGTCTGACGACCGATTTGAGCAAGGCAGGGACCAGGATCGGGATGGTTTTTTCGATCGTCAGTATTGCAACATTGACCGGGCCGCCACTGGCGGGAGCTCTCATTGGCAAAGACGATGGCCAGTATCTCTATGCTCAGCTATTCGGGGGAACGTCCATGATCCTGGGGTCTTTGCTGCTTGTCGGAGCGCGCGTGTCGCAGACAGGATTTTTCCTGAAGCGGAGGATGTAATCTAGCATTTCAAGGAAAGAAACCAAAGCATCCTGAAATCTATAAAATGGTGCGGCGTTGGGTGTTTACGGAAGAAGCTTGCTGTTACAGTAGACAACCATATCTTTCGTCAACACCCCCCCCCCTTCCTCTGCAAATTAGCAGCTTGGTGATTGCTATTCTATAACCACATGTCTTTGAAGCCACTGGAGGGTACGTGGACACCATAATAGGTCACAGACCCTAGGCAAAGCCAGCCCAGATCGCAAAAGCGGCAAGGTAGGTGACATAAACAGGGGGGAGGGGTGACGAAAGATATAGTCTATATTCCCGATCGTGGTCCATACCTACCGACTGTATTTTTTTATACAAAGCTAATCTCAGTACAACAAACGCTGAGATGAGTTAGATGAAGCAGCAGCATTCTGTTCTGCATGCATTTATGCACTGTGTTTCCTTGAAAACTTCTCAACTATAAGCTGCAATGGAAATGAAAGGGTCATGATACACTATGCAGCTTCTCGTGACGAAAGTCTGCTTGTACATTTTCTCAAGGCAAGGTGGACTGGTACTCTACCACCGCAGGCAGCTTCACGCCACCGATTCTCAACTTGCTGAGATCCGTCTCGACGTCCTCTTCAACGTCCGGGAAGGGCCCCATCGGCGTAATAGCCTTGGGATTGATGTCGTAGTGGCTCTTGGTGTACTGTTATCAACCATTAGTAAGGAATTGACTCTTGATAACATTTGCAGAAGTGCATGAAAGACGACTTACATTCTCCTTAATATGCTTAAAATCCGTCGTCTCCCGACACGCCGGCACATTCCAATACATGTGCTTCAACCAATTATTGAGCACCGGATAGTCGTGCCTGATCGTGCCGAGGTTGCACTTGAAATGCTGCACGTAGACCGTGTCGAACCGGATCAGCGTCGTGTACAGTCTGATGTCGAGCTCCGTCATCCCCTTCCCCAGGATGAAGGGCCCGCCGTTGCTGGCGACGAGCTCTTCGAGCCTGTTCAGCGCCCCGAAGACGGGGATGACGTTCTTGTCGTATCCTTCTTGAGTGCTGGCGAAGCCGGCTTTGTAGACGCCTGTGTTTATGTCGCGCTGCATCCATTCGGTGATGATGTCGATCTGGGGGCGGAGGGGTGCAGGGTACAGGTCTATACTGGCGACCTCGGGTGGGAGAATGGAGTTAAATGCGGTTGGAAGCCAGCGGAGGAGTTCGGCGCTTTCCTATTCACCTAGCAATCAGCATAAATGATATTCTTTTTTTTTTCCAAGTGATTTTTGGGAGAATTCTACATTGTTGATCGCCGTATTCGTCTTCTTATCCCACAGCAACGGCACCGAATACCGCCCCTTGTACTCCTTGTCCGCACGGAAGTACACCTCGTGCAGGTACTCGCTCCCGAAGAGCTTGTCGACAGTCGCGTTCGGGTACTCGTCGTCCGTCTTGGGGAACCGCCATCCGGGCCAGCCCTTCGCGTCGCCCTTGGGGTACGGGCGGACGACGGAGATGTCGATGATGTCCGTTAGGCCCTTCAGGTGCCGGACGATGTTGGCACGATGGGCGAAGGGGCAGAAGAGGCCTGAATCCGCTGTCAGTATACTTAATTCGGCGAATAAATACAGTCGGGATGACCAGTCGTACCGATATACAGATGGTATCTGCCCTTCTCCGGCGGGAATTGGCCGTCGGGCTGGATGACGCCGTGCCAGCCATCGGCTGTGCCGGCCTCGTGGATGGAAGTCCTTTGAGCACTCATCGTTTAGTTTATCTATAATAACTTGGCTGTGCTATCGTCGTTGTAGGACACCTGCTGTTCGTGCTCACCCCGCATCACTGCGGGGCGCTTGATTTGTAAGGAGCTTGGAGACCGATAAGACCGCAACCGGAAATCTAAACCGATTTCTAAGCATCGCAATGACCGTGATGAGAGTAATGGAATTTAAAACAATGACCACATTTCCTGCCGAAATTGACTTCTTGTAGCGTCACATTTGGATCCGCCCCGTTCCATGGCTGTGAATATTCCCCGCATTCCACCGGCTCCCGGATGCCAACAGAGGTAGAATGAGAGTCATCAAAAAAAAAAGTTTCTGCTCCTTGACATTCCTGTTCCTTCCTGTGGAGGCTGATCCTCAGTCCAGCAGGGTTTTACAACCCTGGGCAAAACCATATAAACAATGTCTGATCCCAATATAGTAAGTTCAATTAATTCTCATACTACAGTTCAACAGCCATTGAAACGTGCAGGGTTTCTATAATATGCACAGGCGTCTTTTGGAATCAGGATCTCAGGGTCAGGTTGCCGACGGCGATTAGTATGTACATTAGGTTGCCATATCTTTTGGCACCCCTCCCCCCTGTTCAAGCCACTTAGCTTGCCACTTTTGCTATATTGCAATCTGGGATGGCTTTCTAGGGTCTGTTGATCTATTATAGTGTCTGGGTACCCTCCAGTGGCTTCAAATAATCGAAGTCTTCCTTCTTGTCCAGTCCAATACCCTGAACGGCTCGTTTTGGATTGGGAGCAATTTCGTCGAGGATGGACTTCTTCCGCATTCGGCGAAGCCGTGAGCGGAAGAAGTCAACAAACATACCCGCTGAACCTCATCGTTCCACAACATATTCGCTTCATGCAAGTCAAGATGTTCAACTCCTGCGTTCCATATCTCGGTCCTCGTTTGCTCGATGCTTTGTCAGGCCTGAACGTTTCATTATGAATAAGGGATGACCTCCCCAGGCTATCAACGACATGCGGACGATAATAACGTCAGATCGCAGAAAGTACAGTTGCAATTAAATCAATGTCTCTAGCAGACCCTTGGAGCCTCGACAGATGCTCGTATATGGTACCTTCATAGTGCGAAGCCCTCGTGCCCTTGCCAACGAAGGTGTAGCCATATGGGGCTGTTGTTATCGCAAAGATAGCACCATGGACCCCTTCCATCCCAAGAGGATAGCAACAGTGGTCCAGATCCCGATTGAGCTGTTGTTGGGTCACGGATGTAAGGGTGGATCGATTAATGGGATGATAGTCACTGTCTGAGTACTTCCTGTGCCTGCGAAAGTCGCTTCATCTAGAGGCATTCCATTTGAAAGCCCGAGAAGGCACTGCTACGTACAATATGTCGGGTTTAGCAGTCGAGCTTCACCGCTTGTCCGGGATCCTTGTGAATCTGAATTCGAGCTTCGTTTTCTTTTCCGGGCTTCCTTTGCCCGGATAGGAGAGGTCGGCATCTCGGCATCACCGTCGTCTGACGCGCTAGATGAATCCGGAGATTCTTCTCTGGTAGTGGTGGATGGTGGGCAACTAGCTCCTCTCTGGTGCCATGGCCGAGGGAGATATGGCGACCACGATCGATAGGGTAGGATGGTGGGCGATATTCAGATTCAGGTGGACTCTGCTTCCGTTCGGCGCTTGGTACCTGGTGAATAAGATCCCAAAAAATATTCATTGCAGCGATTTAACTGCCTTGCGGCGGCATTGCGCCAGAGCTTACTTCGCGGGGGCGAGTCCGGTGCCATGAGAGTCAGGCCCAGCATACGGCCAACAGCAGTATAAGGATATCGGAAGCCATATTCGTCATTCCTTCTGGCTCTGCATCCCGGTGCGGCTCTGCCAGGCAGTAGTATAGTGTGCTGGGGTCCTTCTCAGGAATCCGTAACAACACTTTGACATGACCATTGGTAAAACTGCTTGAACTCTAGGCCATTCTGATCATGTATTCGAAGGCTTGCGTTACAGCCGCACATGCAAGTCTCTCGGCATCATATTTCAGCTTTTCACTGGGATCCACAGGAATTGTGAGCCGTTGGACAACCTCTTCCCACATATTCATGTCTGTCCGGGAGCTTGCGTGCAGCTTTATATTCAGTGATATAGAGAAGAGTTCGATCATCGTCTCTTCGACGATATATGCAGTTTTGATAAGACCTCGGTCGTCGTGGGGCAAAGTCCTACTTCTGCTCCTGTCCTGGTTCCTCGCTGAAGCTGTTTGTATGGTTTTCGATAGTAATGCCATCTCCAAGGGCGAACCTACACTGCGCCGCTGGGATCCGCACTGGTTGACTGATTACTTCTGTCACCGGCTCTTCAACTTCAGCTTCCTGATGCCTCATCAAGCCTACCTCGCTCACCAGGGGGCACCTGCACGCGCGTCGGCCACGGTCTTCAATCACCAGCACAGGAGCGAAAGCCCGCGCAGGGGGAGACGAAATGGAGAATCCGATAAACTTCTTCGAACAACGACTGCTGCTCGCGAGCAAACCCGGGCCAGTGACGAAGGAATGTGGGACATAGCCTTCCTGTTAGACTAGTGATGGAGCCCTTTATGGTGAGAGCTCGATTGGTCTCAATGGCCAGCGGCTTCGAAATGTATCGGTGACAAGCCTCCAGGTATTCACCGAAGGAAATATTCAGAGTCATCTTTGATGCAGTTTTTTCTGCCTCATTTGCACGTTTCTCTGCCTCTTCCACCAGAGCAAGCAGCTCTTCGTAGCTGAGCGAACTGGGCAAGCCCATCATGTTCCTCTATTGACGTGGATTGGGTTTGAAGATCATGTTCTGCTTCGACGAAGCAACATGACTAGTTAGCCAGAGGCACGGTCACGTGGCCAGCAGCATAGCACATTGGCCGTCCACATGAAGACTCTTTAACAACCTTCTGGCTCTCGAGGTTATCTTTGGTCGATAAGATTACTGTGATATAGGCCGCATTCTACGAATTTCTGGTTGTATGTGCAGCTGCATGGTGTCTTGTCTGGCAGTTTGCGGTCTGTGGTGCTCGAATTGTTTATAAATAACGCCATATCTTCGGCTCCACAGATCGCAATTGTCCCGACTTCACGTCATCTGATAGGAGTAATTCTACACATTTTTATAAATACAGACTTAGCCATGCAGCATTTCAAAGTACAAACATCTCATGGCACAATCCACGTCGTCAGCGCTGGGAGCGGCGACCCAGCGATTCTGCTCATTCACGGCAACTCGGCCAATTGGCGGATGTTCAAGCACATCTTCGCCGATGAGCGCCTCACATCGTCGCATCGTCTCGTCGCATTTGACCTCCCTGGTCATGGAGAGTCGAGCGACGCACTAGACCCACAGCGCACCTACAACATGGCCGCCTACGGCGAGGTTGCGATTGAACTCCTTCGCCAGCTGCAGATCGCCTCGGTCATCATCTTCGGGTCGAGTTTAGGAGGGCATGTCGGAATCGAGATGGTCGAGCAGCTCAAAGACCAGAACACAATCCTGATCAAGGGCCTGATGATCTGTGGTTCCCCGCCTGCGTTGGGCAGGGAACAGGTGGCCGAGGGTTTCAACCTGGACCCGGACAATAACATTGCCGGCAGCGAGGAGTTGACGGACGAAGCAGTTGAGAAATTTGTCGGAGCAGGATATCGCGGGGAGAGAGAGCAATGGCAAGTCGACACGCTACGGAGGACAGATGGACGCGCGCGGAAGTTCATGGTCGAGGCTTTCGTGCGAGGAAGAGGTGCTGACCAACGAAGAGTCGTGGCCGAGGCAACAAACGTTCCCCTGGCAGTGGTCAATGGTAGCGAGGATGCCTTCATCAAGCACGATACCATTGAGCGACTCCAATATGGTAACATGTGGAAAGGACAGTGCTTCCGACTGCCTGGATTGGGACACTGCCCGTTCTGGGAGAAACCGGATGCCTTTTTGCCTATCTTTGAGGAATTTGTCACCGACTGCTCTACCAATGTGCGTCAGTGAATGATAAGCACTTTTGATCTTGGAAGCTTTGCTGTTTACAGGATTAGTAAACTGGGAAACAGGTTTGACCAGTACATCTTCATGATTGCCATGTTACTTTATCTATTAGTCTTATATATCCTTTCACTTGGTGAAATTTAGAGTCGAAAGTACCTTAGGCTCCCTCCTATCCTCATTTCTCTTGCACTTGATCAACCGGTGCTATACAAGAGATGACCTTTTTTAAATTCCCAAGACATATACTTATCATCATCTCTGGTGCTACCCGGCTCCTTACGCTGGTATTCAGAGCGGCAGGATGCCATTGGCGGCCACTCCGAATGGCGTTAGTCTCAGAACGGCGTTGAGAAGACAGACAAGCACATTATATTATTGATGTATGCAATCGAGACTAAGGCAATAATTGTGAGTGAAGAGATAAAGAAAGCTGCAGCACAACAAGGTCCAGTATTCCTTCAATGCTTCACAGGAGTCAATTTGATTCGTTGAAGCATGTCCCCGAATCCAATTCCTCAAGCCACGTTTTAATACCACTTCTAGAAATCTCCAACGATTGGGACAGCAGCTTATTGAAACGGCATTTTGTACCAGGTAATGAACACTGTATCATTTTCCCTATTCCTGTGCAATAAATTCCCTAGCTTATGTGACCTACTTTATATCTCTGATCAGCGTGCAATGATTATCTCGCCATCAGTGTAACAGTATTAGTTGTCATGCCGTTTTCCAACCATCCGCATTCTCCTTCATTGGGACAATCAGACATCGAATTACATGAACGATAGGCACTGTGGCTTCGACGTTGACCCTTCTGCTCATGCGGATCATGGGAGCGGTGAAGACATACGGAGCACTGTGGGTGGTGTTAGTCTGCATATTCCTGTGGTATGTTGGCGCTCCTATACTTAGATGCAAATGAATATGCCTAACTCCTCTGTTCTCTAGGTCAATCACATACCGGGTCTCCATAGGAGCTGTCGGGTTTGTGCTCGCATCGGAAGTCTCACCACCACCCCTGAGATCCTCCACTCGGCCTTGTCTCTTATCAGCCTGCCACAAAGATTTGTGTACGACTTATGTAAATTCATCCGTAAACCACTATCTATCGCTGACGTCGGCCCAGCCCCAGCGGGCGGCTGGTCAGGTCGGGTTTCGTCACACCGTACATACATGATTCAATCCAGATGCATGGAGGAAACATCGGAGCTTTTAAAAAGTGGGTTTTGGTTTTGTCTTTGCAGGGCTCTGCGTGCCGTGCCCCTTGGCATCCCCTTCTTTTTCGTTCTAAATTTCGATGAGGTGAGTCCAATCATCATACGCCTGCCGTTTCAATTCGAGTTGATCGAGAATTTCCTCCAGAATGATGGGATATTCAATGAATCAGTTGCCCTGCTACCAACTCCAGCGCACGGTTCGACAACTCCGCGGGAGAGATGGTAAAGTTCAAGTGCTCGACGGGCAGAACAGCACTCCGGCTAACGAGAACGGTGGCTTTGCTTAAGCACGTGTTGAACCATAATTATATTGTAATTCTTTCTCCTCGTAGTCTTGGCGTATTCCGCACAGTTTCTTCCGCCTAGATATAAATAATATATATTGCTACATAATCCTCAAGAAATCTGAACAAGCCCGCCCTTCTCCACTCTTCGAGACCGACATTGCAATCTGTCAAAAAAGCAGGTCTCGTCATCATACCCATAAAACATACAACGACGTAATATGATACAACAAAGCATGTAAAATATAATCAACCTCAGCCAGACATCGCTAATGGCCCGGTATAAGATTTACCCTCCGGAGTAGAACGTAGGACGCAACACATCTACCAACGATACCGTCCCCGACCCCCAGTGCGGTTGCGATATCCGGACCTGTCTGACTGATCCGGCTTCTGACGAGGCATGTTCCGCGCGCTCACCGCGAGAATGTTCGGCTGCCCATCTTTGTTCTGGATGTGGCGGCTGTTGAAACCCACAACGGCTTTGAGACGGTTGTACATGTCCACCTGAAGCGGCAGAGCCTGGGTAGCGATCATGAAGGTGATTCCTTCCGCGCATGGAGGAGTCGTCAGGCTTCCGGTGTAGGTGTAGAATGGCATCCGGTTGATCGCATCAACCACGGTGGTCATATCGAGGGAGAAGATGGTCGTAGCGTTTCCTGGCGTTTTGATCTCCTCCACGTGGGAAATGACGCTGTCAAGGGCTGCGGTCGTAACATTGCTCTGAAGCTGGATAATCATTGCGATGACCGCCAGTTGCTCAGGATCATCTGGAGAGGAATTCAATTAATGAGTGCTTAGGGGGCCTGGAAGGGAATGGCGAAGACTAACCAGTCGCCTCGTGGACGAAGTGGATCTCAACCGGGAAGTGCTCATTGTTGATCCGGTGCTCGCTGGGCGTGTGGAAATGGAACTGCTGCAGGGTAAAGGTCTGGTTGCCGATGACAGTCTTCCCATTGAGGATCACCTCGACCGTCGACCCCAGGTTCTCGAATGCCACATCCTCCTGGACGGGTATGTTCGTCTTCACGGTGCCTGGCTTCACCACCTGAATGGTCTGGTCGACGTTGATAGGGGACTGCTGAGTTCCCGTGGCACAGAGCTCGTTCTCTTTGCTGATCCCATGCCAATTGATCGGACCGTCGAAGGTCCCGTACCCAAAATCGGACACTTTGACCTCCTCGCCGCCGGCAGAGTCCCTGCGATAGAGATAGGTGCCGTGGGCACACGATGCGGCGACAGATCGAACGCCGCAGAGAAGCAAAGACGCATAAAGATAAAGGTTCATGGCTGACAGAGAAACAGTGTTCCAGACACGAAGGAAGACAGGTGGAGGAAGAAAAAGGAGAATCTATATACTTGAAGAAAACGAAATCATATGTGCTATGAAGACAGTACGCTGACCACGGGGCAGCATCGCCATAGATATATAGGCCCATGCGCATGCGCGTTATCAAACACGGTGCCAGATCAGCTACCCCGAGGGGAAAACCCCAGCCCGGGCGATCTTCGTCGAGGGCGGCCTACTTAGAGGTGCCGCGGTCGCTGTGGAGAGCGCGAATATCAGTGCTAGCGCTGGCACGCCTGAAGCCCAGCCCGATCCCGCGGCTCATGGTCACTGCCACGACATGCCCAGCCCGGTCTCGCCGTCAGCTCCATGTTTTGAACCTCAAATCTCCCGTGAAGAGCCATAACGGTGGCGCCGGAGATTGTCTGGAGAAAAGGGAGAGGCTCCTAGCGCCGCGACGAGAAACATCTCAACCCGAGGATTTTGCGTGGCCAGGATGGTCCTGAGGCAGCGCCCAGCACACCGTCACCGCCAAGCCAGACAGCTGAAGAGCGCCGAGATGTCAGACACGTTGCGAACCGGGGAAGACACGGGGAGGTTGGTGGAGGAGCGTTCTCTGGCGTTCTCTGGAGATGTCGCCGCGCTCGCTTTGGCCCGCGCCAAGAGCCCGACCACGAGCTGCTCCCCGGTATCTCGTCGAGCCCTCCAGCGTCGCCCGAAGATGTCCTTTATGGCGGTCTGAAACTTTGAAGATGCTCTTGGGAGAGTGAACCCAGGGTCAGCATGCAGGCGATGTTGAATGAGTCCCAGCAGAGTGATGTGTGCGACTGTGGCGTGCTTCAAGCTCATCATACAGGCTTGGCTGCTTGCTTGGCTTGCTTGACGCAGTCATCTCGTAGATGTCCTTGTACAATGCATTCAGAATTCCTGTATTGTGCTTAAGGCTTCTGTCTGGCACATAAAATGCCTGCCTCTCAACCCAAAGCAGAGAATTCGTGCCTCTGCATGCTTTTATATTATTACCTGAGTGGATTGCAACTTCGCACCCCAAGAACAATAAGGCAATTATCCCTGCAGGTTTATGTCATTTGTCGACCTCTGTTTGCATCTCTTGCATTTGAGTACCATCAGTTGTGATGGTCTTATCACCTCCGCATGATTCAATGGGCGCTTCCTCCATGCATTATCTTCAAAGGAAAGGTCCATATAGAGGGTTGGTATCAAGATCAGAAGCTCCCATGTGATTGGAGAATTGAAATTAGTCCTAATGGATGGACTACTGATGAGATAGGCCTTCGCTGGCTTAAAAATCTCTTTATTCCCGCTACTACTGGCCATAAACTGGGAAATACCGTCTCCTAGTTCTTGATGGCCATGGCAGCCATCTCACGCCCCAATTCGATCAAATATGCAGTGAGAATCATATCATTGTAACGGCGGTCCTAGGACTTCTAGGCTGAGGCGCGTTGGGTTTATCTTGAAGGACAGAAGACAAGAGGAAAAGGTAGATAGATAAGCCGTTACTAGCAATGTTGCTATTGGGATTGCTATCTGAGTTGACCACGGGGCTCTAATCCCCATGGTTAAGGAGCATCCTTATATACATGGTCCTTTGACTACCATCCTGACTACCACCTCATGGTAGTCCTCAATGGTAGTGACTACCTTTGTCGACTACCATCTCATGGTAGTTCCCTATGGTAGTTCCACGTGATCAGAGATACTCTTATCTCCTGCTCTGCGGGGTAGCATGCTCATCCATGCAAGGCCATGTTGTCCATGTCGATCGTAACAATCATTCCTATCTGCATGCCAGCGCATTCTTCCCACAAGCTCCAGCCTTTAGATGTAGGCTGTTTTGCGCCTTTAAAAAAGGCATACAGAAGCTTAGTGGTTTTAGGGTTTTAGGGTTTTTAGGGTTTTAGGGTTTTAGGGTTTTAGGGTTTTAGGGTTTTAGGGTTTTAGGG
>NW_027192534.1:1326347-1367703 GCF_041956765.1 Thermoascus crustaceus | reverse complement strand
TAATAATAATACATGCAACTCAACCAAGATATGATTGATAGGTATGAATAAATGCCTGTATGAACAGAACAAGAGCAAAAACAAGAATTTATCACATAAAGACAACACATCAGAACCACCAATGAATCAAACAAGTTGCGATAAGCTCCAAGATGATAAGAAGATGATAAAAAGTGTCGCCACTCTGCCCCTGCTCTCTATCTATGCTTTATGTATTTATAGAATCAGACATTGCAATCCACACAGACCCCTTCTATCCTCTTCTTCCTCAGCTTCACTTTGTTGTTCTTTTGTTTTATTTTCAATTGAGGAACCGGCCGGCTCTGGCACTAGCACTGGCTCTGGCACCTTCTCATTGTTCAGGGATGATGACGATGGTAAGGAGGGGGAGGAGTACAGTCCCTTAACGAGACACTCAATCTCACGCGCCATCTCAGCGATCAAGACTCTCACGCCGTCTTCATCCAGGGCGCCGCCCTCGACGCGGACTCCGAACCCGATGCTGTCCGTCTTCGGGTCCAGTCCGATGTCGATGTAGACGTTGTCGTCGGGGAGGTAGGACGTGTCGAGCTGGTCGATGGACGTCTTGCCTTCCAGGGGGTGTGGTGGGCAGAAGTCCGTCGGGACGCCGATGGGGAGGAGTGAGAAGAGCGGTTGTTCTGTGGTGGATGCGGATGTGGGGGCTTGGTGCCAGAGGAGGTTGACCCATGTGTTGAAGAGGTGGTTTGAGCCGTGGCCTGTCCAGCGGAGGATATCCCGCAGCGAGCTCTGCTCGTATGGGACACGGTCCGCCAGGGCGGATTGGATCGCGCGTGCGGTGTTCATTGCGCTAGCAGCAGGCTGCTGCAGTACGTTCTCGACGGTGAATGGAGTGACGTTCAGACATGGGCCGGACAGGTGCTCGACGTCTGTGAAGTCGGCGGAGCGTCCAGTCTGGTAGAGACCGAAGGTTGGGCTCTGGGTGTTTGTGCGCTGTGCGAGAATGCGGGCGACGGCGAGGATCACCATCGTCTGCAAACCGAGACCGGCGGCGCGGCAGGTCTTCTCGAGATTGGACACGTTCTTGATGATGTTCCAGACACCGACAAAGAGTTGGGACTGTGGGTGGATGATGGTACCGTTGGTTGTTGCTTTTGTCTTCGGCTTACTTATGAAAGTTTGGCTGCTGGACTTGAGGGTTGACGCCCAGAATTTCTGCTCGTCGAGCTCTTGGAGGGACCGCACGGTGTGTTCGACAAAGCTGGGGAAATCTGGGTTCGACTCTGCCGATTGGCCACGGTAGAGTGCTTCAAGCTCGGTCACGAACTGGGGCATCGTCCAGGCATCGTAGGCGGCATGGTTAATCAGGATGAGGATGCCATCCTTGTCACTGCCTCTCAAGAGACGAAGACGGACTGGGGGGGTGAGCAGGGACGACGGATGGAGGGCTTCTTCCCTGGCTTGTGCCTTGGCAGTTTCAGTGATGTCTGTCGAGGAGGCGACGAATTTGAAGGTGCCATCATCTGCGCGTGCTTCCTTCAACACGACCTGCACTGCTTCGGTAGTTGAAATTGCAGCGAAGCAGGTCCTGAGGATGGGGTGTCTTGCGCGAAGCTTGTGCCAGGCACTCTTCAACCGTTTGGGATCGATCCTCTCGCGGCTTGAGTAACTCCAGGCCGGCTCGAAGAGCGTGCGGCCGGTCTTGAGATAGCTGCCCAGATGATACTTCTGGCCGCTGAGACATGGGAGTATCGTCTCGACGGAGTCGCTGGACAGTCCCAGCTGTTGAAGGACATTCCGCTTCACTTTGTCGAAATCAGGCAATAGTGGTTTCTTTGGTAGATTCTCTTGCTGTGAGGCTGCGCTCGAGACACGCGAGCTGATACCACGTAAGGTGTTGCCCTGTAGAACGTCGGCAACGCCTGCCTTCAGCCCCTTGGCTCGACAAGCTGCGGCAATACGGATAGCAGCGATTGAGTCCAGACCAATGCTGAAGATGCTTGTGTTGGGTGCAATAACGTCCTTCGGGACGCCTGCGATCTCTGAGAGCACTTGACGCACGGTGTCTTCATGCTCAGGAGTCTCAGAGTTCTGAGGAGCAATAGTATCCTTAGAGGGCGCCTTACTCAACTGAAGCGGGAGCTGATGAAGTTCCTTGGGGACGATTGTGGCGCATCTGGTTGGATGCTCGATGATGTCTCGGAAAGTGACATCGAAGTCCTCCAAAACTGCCTTCAGTTTTTCCTGTGTCAGATACTGCCCTTGGCAGGAGGCCCTAAGGATAATTCCGTTTTGAGCATGTTCAACTTCGACATTGAGTTTGTGTTCAGCTTGCGCGACGAAATCTTGCGTCTCGTATGGCTTCCAGATCTTTTGTTTGTCCAGGATACCGGGAACCAAGTCGGCAGTCTTCTGGAACACGAAAAGCGTGTCGAACAGAGCAGCAGCGTTGAGATCATCTGCCTGTCTCAGAGCATTTTGAACTGCCCTGAGAGGGGCGTGCTGATGCTCCTGTGCGTCGGTGTTCAGTTGCTGCACACGAGCCGCAATCGCTTTATTGCTGAGGAACTTGGGGTCGAAGGTGATTCTCTCAGCCACCGTGTTGAACAAGGGTCCGATTGTCTTTTCTGCTCCGGAGACAGGGATTGAACGTCCCGCGAGGACATGTCCAAATACCACATCTCGTTTGCCAATTAAACGTGCCAGAATCTTGGCGTATGCCAAAAGGGAAACCGTCTGAACAGTGACCTCCATGTCCTTGCAGCTCTCGATGATTGTCGAGATGTCGAGATCGATGCGGTGTTCAGCAACGAACATCTTCTCGGAATACTCGGCCTCTGGTAGCTGTGGGAGTTCAGCGACCTCGTAGCCCCGAAGCTTTTGAACCCAGAATCTTGATGCTTCGTCTTTGCCCTTCAATAAGCGGTTGACAACTTCCGTGAATTGTGGTCGAGATGTAGGCACAAGTCCTTCATAGGCCGTTGCAAGGTCCTCGAAGACAAATGGCAATGAGACACCGTCATAAAGGGCATGATGCATGACGATGACGAGGTACTTCTCGTTGGAATGATTGACCACGAAGACCCGGAGCGGTGGCGACTGGAATGAGGATTCATCATCGAAGCGTAGCCGGCTCTTCACTGCAGCCGGGATATCAACACCGGATGACGGCACTTCGATCTCTTCCCAGTGAAGAGGTGGGTTTGTATGCACAGCTCCGATCCAGGTGAACCCAAGCTCTTGAATAGAGTGGAACGAGGTGCGCAAGATATCGTTTCCACGAACCACCTGTGAGAAGGCCTCCTTGAGTCTTTGGATATTCACCGACCTGGAAAGGTGAACGGTGTGAGGATAGACATATACTTCACCAGCGGACGCCAGTGTCTGTGTGATCATCCCCTCCTGCAGTGGCGTGCATTCAAAGAGCGTTGAGATTGAATCTTCGGATCCAAGAAGAGGTATCTGAGACTTGTACGCATCCAGCACGTCGACTTCATTCATTTCTGCTCCGTTCGTCTGAGCCTGGTTCTTCGCAGAGGACTCTTCAATGTGAGCAGACAGCGCTCCAACGCAAGAGAAACGCATAACATCAGATGACGCAGCCTGGAAACCAGCTTCGCGTAGTTTGCGCGCGAATTGGATCGCTGTCACCGAATCGATTCCCAGGCTAAGGAAAGAAGCAGACTTGGACACAGTCTCGACTTCCAAGCCACAGAACTTGGCAACGAGTTCACGAACTTTCATTTCAGTACTTGACCAAGATTTGTCGTCCCACTGAGACAAGCTTGCGGTTGCGTTGGTCAGTCTCGAGGCGGACAGATTGAAGCTATCCAGGGAAATATCTTCTCCAGAGACTATGCTCGAAAGAACCATATCCATCTTCTCGAGGAAACTATTGGCATCGTGAGATGAACTGAAAGTGGACGTGAAAGCGCATTGTACTTTCAGAAGGTCCTTGGCATGGTCCGCCTCAGCTTCCACGGCAAACGGATAGTCAGCGGGCATGCGGCTCTCGAGTTCTTGCCAGAAGTTGTGTTTCTGAGGCTTCGACGTTCGGATGTACGAGAACAGGCAGTCGAAAATGGAAGCTCCAGATCCAAGCCAGCGCTGAATGTGTCTCAGAGATGTATGCTGGAATTCGAGGGACTTGACGGTAGACTCCTGGACAGATCTTATAACCTCGCCGACAGTCTGGAGGTTCTCAGTGTTCAGACGACCAGGAACAGTAGTAATGCATGGCAATAGGACTGATTCTGCTCCGGCGACTGGGACTGCTCTTCCTGAGAGTACAATACCATACGTGACATCCGATGCATCTACCGTGTCAGCCAGGAGCAGGGCAAACACAGCCTGTACCAAGGAGGGAGCAGTTGTCTGAAGACTCGACGAGCGCTGCTCGAGCTCGGAGAGCTTGAATCCAAGTGTCCTGTGCGCAAACATCGGGCGTTCCATCGAATCATCATTGTTAGCCCTAAAGTAAGTGGGATGGCAGCCCGTGAGGAATTCGGTCCAGTACGTCATCGATTTCTCAAGGTCCTGGGATTGGACGTATTCCACGAAAGCCTCATGAGATCCCCTTTCTGGGAGATCCTCATTTGCGTAGCGTGCACCAATTTCCTCCAATAGCATTGAGAATGACTCACCGTCATAGAGAGAGTGATGGATGGCGATGGACAGGACCAATGGTCGCTTGGTGCTTGCAGATTTGATAAACCTGAAACGTAGCGGAGGAACTGACGAGATATGTTCAATGATTTCCCTGGCGACCTCTTCCTGGTGAGACTCGGAGGAAATCAGCGAGGTTTCGATATCGTCAACCTCTTTCTCTTCCCACTGAAGCTGGTAGGTATCGCGTTTGAACACGACCTGTACGATGCCATCGTCCAGAGAAGCAAAGGAAGTCCGCAAAATTTCATTATCCCGTGCCGTGTCTTCCCACACAGACCTCAAGCGGTCTCCATCCACGGACTCTGCAAGCCGTAAAGCGACATGGTTCACATACAGTTGAGCGCCCTCAGTGTTGATTGACCGAGCTACCAAACCTTCCTGCAATGGAAGACAGGGTCTCACCGAAGATACCAATGCAACATCAACTCCCTTTGGCGGATCCTGGCGGAATCTGGCTTCGATTTCACGAAACTTGCGTCGAACATTTTCTGCATTAGTTATCTCTCCATTGACTGCCGCCGAGCTTCGAGGCAGGCGAACGAGCTGTTCAACAACCGGGTTGCTCATGACTGATGCGACTGTGGCTTCGTAGCCCATACTGCGCAGCTTGACTGAAAGACTTATGGCGCTCAAGCTGTCCAGACCAATCTCAAAGATATTGGTTGCATGGCCGACAATCGATGGATCGGTAGAGACAACGCTGAGGATAGCCTTGACCACAGCCTCCTCCTCGGAGGTCAATTCACGGCTGTTGACGGCAGTCGTGGTCTGGGCCATCGAGTCACTGCCTTGCAGAAGCGTTGCCAGTGGAATGTTCGACACCAAGGCCTGAAGTTCCTTTACATTGGCCTTTCCGGACATTGGAGCCAGGGGGATGAACGTTATGGGGAGGACAAGCTCGGGAACCATGTATGCGGGAAGCTTCTTCCTGCAAGCCGCCTGGAGCTCTTTGCCCAAGGTGCGGAAATCTGACTCCAAGAAAGCGGCAACGGCGCCCTTCTCCCGCGGCCGAGCGTCGGCGCGCGCAATGAACGAAGCCAGCTGAACTCTTGACAGGCTAGGATGCTGAACAAGGATGGTGACAACATCAAGCTTGACTGGGGCCGACGAACGAATCACCTCCGAAACCTCTCCCAGTTCGAGACGCTGGCCTCTGATCTTGGTCTGGTCATCTCCACGGCCGAGATATTCCAGGGAGCCATCGACCATCAGGCGAACCATGTCACCTGTTCGATACATTCGCTGGCCGTGGAAGTCTTCAACAAATCCCTTTGCATCAGGCCTGTTGTGGTAACCCTTTGCAACAAGATCTCCGGTAAAGCAGACCTCACCTGTCTGGCCCTTGATGGCATACGTGTCGGTACCTGGAAGGAGTACATGGGCAGCGCAGCCTCCCAGAGGAAGTCCGATATTCCTGAGAGTAGTTTCCGGTTTGACAGAAGCCATGGTGCAACCAATGGTCACCTCCGTTGGACCATAGGCGTTGATGAGAGCGACATTTTCGGAAGCGCCCCATGTCTCGATGACCTTCTGAGTGATCTTTTCGCCTCCAGCACTCAAGAATCGTAGCTTTGGACACTGCTCCGGTTTCATATCCGCCTGATCTAGCAATGACGGAACAAAGCTGGCGTGTGTGATTTCTAACTTGGTCAGTGCCAAAAAGAGGTCGTCCAGAAGCATTGACCTGTTGCCCGTCGCAGTCGCCATTCCATTACGCCAGGGCACGAATATCTCCAACAGGTGCACGTCGAATGCCTTGCTGGCAAGCGCCAGATATTTGCCGGTCCCTTTAAGTTCCTTCGTAGCAGGAGCGACGCTACAGATGAATTCGAAGAAAGATTCCACGAAAGACGAAAGGTTGGCTCTTGTGACGAGAACTCCCTTGGGTTTACCTGTAGAGCCGGACGTGTAAAGCAGATAAGATATATCGTCCGGGTCTGCGCCATAGTCGACGTTTTCCGAAGAAAAGTTCTCCAATGCCCTTTGGAACGCCGGATCATCGATGCAAACGACTTTGCATGTGTCTTGGACGCCAGAGAATGTGTCCACGAGGCTGGACTCAGTGAAGACGAACGCACAGTCGGCATCCTCGGCCAAGAAGGCTTTACGATCATTCGGGAGATTCTCGTCTACCGGAAGGTAAGTGTTTCCAGACTTGAAGATACCAGCGATAATCGGGTAGGAAGCAAGAGTGCGACCAACGCAGATTGCAATCATTCGCTTCCTTGCGCCAGATGAAGTGATATAAGCGGCCACACGATTTGCCGCAGCGTTCAGCTCGCCGTAGCTCATGGATCCCGATTCGAGCTTGCTCTCGCTTATCACAGTTGCAACCTCTACCGCAGTCCATTCTGGATGTTCCACGGCGTATTTTTCCAGCCAGAATGTCGGGCTCTTAGACACCGAGTTCGCAACCTCTTTGCTGACGACGGGTTTGCTAATCGACAGTAATTCCTCGGGGAGATGATTGACGAGCTCCGACACAGGTTCATCGGGATGTGTCAACATGGCGCTCACAAACGCATCCACCTGACGGACATAGAGCGATAGCTGCTCCGGGCTCATAATAGAGTTCTCAGAAGAGACATCCAAGAGCAAAGTGCCATCTGCATTTTGGGTGACATTGAATGCCATCGCATGCTCCACAGTCAGACCAATATCGTCCTCAAGTTCCGACCAGAGACGTGGACCTGATTGCTTATGGGTTGCATCAGCCACAGGATGGAAAGCAAACAGACCTGGGTACAGCGCTTGGCCTCGAGCGCGCATCAGGAGCTTCTGGACCACTCGCGCATGAATGTGACGGTGTTTCCATGTTGCGACCGACAACCGATGCTGCTCAGCCAGGAATTCACGAACGGTACCTCTGGGTCGGAAAGGCACAGGGACCACCGAAATTAGGGGACCTGTCACGTCTTCGAGCGACGAGTGCAGTACACGGTCCGAAAGTGTCTCTCCAAACACAGTCCCTGGAACTCCGAAGTAGCTCAAGGAAACGCAGCCCCAAGCAGCTCGGAGAATGGAAGCTATCGACGAAACTTCAAGCTCAGATGCCGCAGACTGCAACTTTGCTGCAGAGATGCTCAGAGGAATCTGCTCAGTTATGAACTTCCGCTCCTGCTTGACTCCTGACTTGACCCTCTTGCCAGTGAGATCCGGCCAGGTCGGCCCGTCGGGGTCAGCGAACTCTTCCAGCTCCTTTGTCCAGAACTGAAGGGTCTCTTTGCTCTCTTCATCCGCTGGAAGAACAACGGAGAGGGCATCCTGAAGCTGGTGTCGTTCGGGCGCTTTCAGACTGGATTCATTGTACGCCGATTGAACGTCTGAAGGAATGAATCCAAGAGAAGGTCCGTCGTGGATGGAATGATGGATAGTGAGAACCATCACCCTCTCCTGACCCTTGTCGAAGATCGAGACGGCCCATGGTGGGTATCGGAAGTAATTTCTTTGGTGCTTCTCTTGGACACTAGCTATCCTCTTCTGCAGCGCTTGCTCAAACTCCGCCGGCGTACACTGGTAGAACTCCCAATCCACATTTGGATTCCTGTAGATAAGCTGCAAGACAGAAAAGTCAAGCTTATCAGTGCTGCCCTCTGCATCGACTTCCGCAACTGGGATGAAACCGGTCCGTAAAGCATCGTTCGCTCGGGCAACGCTCAGCCAAGCCTGCTTCAGTCGTTCCAGATCGATCCTATCACGGAGGGAAAAGAAATGGTTGCTCCAATACATGTTGACTGTTCCCATCGTCTCACTGAGCAGACTTTCCTGGATCGGGGATGTGCGGAACACAGTGAATTCAACTCCGACTTTGGACGCCACAGCCTGGTGCCATTTCGTCCGGAAATGCTTCAGATCGGATCGGCTCGTCAAGACTTGCTGCTTTGCCGTAGATGAAGTCGCCAGCGTTATGAGATCCTGGACATTGGAACACTGGAGAACGTTAATGACTGACATCTTGTAGCCGGACTCATTGAGTCTAGAAGCAAGTCTAATGGCACGAATCGAGTCGATACCCAGAGCGGCAAGCCTGCTGGATTTCTTGACCGCGGAGGGAGAAACACCGGCGAGGGAAGAGATCGTGTCAACAATAACATGTTCCTCTGAAGTTCCATTCTGACGTATATCAGTAGCGCTGGATGGGTTGATCATACTCTCCCAACGGTCGATGTCGATAGAGGAGTAGACTTTTGAAAGCGTCAAACGGTCTGTCTTGGCCGATTGGGTCTTAGGGATGCTTTTGAGGACAAGGTAGACGGACGGAATCATATGATCTGGCAACACTGCCTGCGCTCGCTTGACCGCTGCACAGCCTACTTCAACAGCCTTCTCGTTGAGAAGGAGCAGCTCATCACCGGCTTCATCAGACGCTGCACTAGGAGCAGACAGACAGGCAACCACCATTTTCGCAGGGCGGTCTGATCGACTGAGAATCAGTGTCTCAACTTGTTCAACAAGCGGATGGCAACCGGCAAGTGAGAAGCTAATTTCACTGAGTTCGACTCTGATTCCTCCAAGCTTCACGAGATCATCGACACGGGTTATGTACTCCAAGGAGCCGTCAGAAAGCATTCTGACCAAGTCTCCAGTGTAGTACAGCACCTGAGAAGCCTCCTCGTTCCAGACATATTTCGCCTTCGTCGTCTGCTCCTGGTTGAGATATCCAGGAGAGAGCTGTGGACCACCCAGAGCCAGTTCTCCAACTGCGTTCTTCATAACTGTCTTCTGATCCTTCATTACGAAGACTGACACGGTCTCCAATGGCCATCCAATGTTCGCACTCTTGATGTCCTGGTGCTCGTTTCCGAATTCCCTGACCGTGGACACGACGGTGACTTCAGCAGGTCCGTACGTGTTGAAAGCCCGCATATTGTAGCCCCAGTCATCTGCAACGGATTGCGTCAACTTCTCACCAATCATGGTGATGACTTGAAGCGTTTCACAAGATTTTCTCTGGATACCCGCGGAAAACGCTGGCGTCAAATGTGCGTGAGTTGCCTTTGTCACATTGGCAAGCTTCGCGAACGAACCAAGCATGATCTCTCGAGTAGCGGATATAAGGACACCTCCGATTCCCCAAGTATAGAAGATATCTTGGACTGATACATCAAAGGTGTATGCAGAAAACTGCAGACATCGAACGCCGCCGGGAACGTCCGCTGGGATATCCTTCTGAAGAGACTTCATACTCGAGACCGCTGACGAATGCTTAATTGGGACACCCTTTGGTGCTCCGGTCGTGCCACTAGTCCAGATCAAATATGCCATGTCGTTCGGCCCTGCAGGGGTAGTTTCGCGATTTGTTTTAAAGCCGTTCACTTCTGTTGAAGGAGTGTCGACGAAGACGCTAATATCAATGATGTCTACCCCTTTTGGAACCGCGTTATCTGGCTGTGTTGCAGTAACACCAGATACCAACAGCATCTTTGCACCGGTCCGAGCAATAAGGTCATGTCGACGCTGTGGTGGGGAGAAGGTATCAATCGGACACCATGCACCGCCAGCCTTGAGGATACCGAGAATCGCGATATACAGTGCTGGACTCTTCTCAATGCAAATAGGCAGCGGCGAGTTTGTCAGAGGACCGTAGCGATCTACGAGGTAGTCGGCAAGACGATCAGCCTTGTGATTCACGGTACCATACGTCCACTCGATATTGCTGGGGCTGTCTTCATTTTCAAGGTCACCCTTGAAGATCAAGGCCATATCTCCAGGATGACTTTTGGCATGGGTTTCAAATTGGGTATGCAACAAGGCTCCTTGCAAGGCCTCTTCAGCCACGCTTGGCTCCGGGTTAGCAATCGACTTCAAGCTGGTGCTCGTGCTGGAAGCAGCATGCTGGAAGTTTGCTTCTGGATTCTCGAGGATGAAGGCGACAATATCGCTCATCTGCAGAAGCATCAACTCTGCCGCAGCACGATCAAGCTGAGAATCATTGAACGTAGCTCTGAAAGTCAAAGAGCCATCGGACGCAGGCCACACCTCGATCATAACAGCGAAGTCATTTGCCATGGGCGGGTGCCGTACAGGACCCCAAAGATCGCTGGACTTGGAGCCAGCATTGAAATCTTGATACGCAAGGAGTGTGTCATAAGGCAACCGACCATCTGCCGTGACCAAGGAGCCCAGACGTGGCTGGAGATATGACAGCGTCTTTGCATTGACCAAAGCAAGATGATGTGCGAGAGATACATTAGTCAAGGCATCATTTGAACCCTTTTCAACCTGGCTGGTGGCGAGCCTGATCGGTATAGTAGTGAACGTAGGCCCTATGCACGCTTCTGATTCAACATCAAGTCTTCCCGAGACAACACTACCGATCACGACATCTTGCTCCTGAGTTCCGATGTAGGAAAGGAGAATAGAACCCCAGGCTGCCTGAAGCACTGACAGTGGAGTCGAACCAATGTTCTTCGACTGTTTCCGCAGATTGTCGTAACTCGTTCGAGCAGTAATCTCGACCGCATCGAATACACCTTTGGCTGCGCTCTGTCGGTAGGGAGTGACAGAGGGGAACGGTACCGGAGAATATTGGTCCAAATGCTCCGTCCAGAATTTCAGGGTGCTCTCATGGTCAGCCAGAAAATGGTGCTTGACAATGTGTTCTAAAGATGTCCGTTCGCTGCGCGATTTTCCATAGTACTCTGCAGAGACATCTTCGAGAAGAAGGTTCAAAGAGCCACCGTCGAAGATTCCGTGGAACATACTCAGAATCACAGTAGTCTTCTCTGGAAGATTGATCATCGACATTTTCCATGGCGGAGAATCCAATGTTATAGACTCTTCAGCCTCACGAAGAGCGACATCGAGAGACTCCTTCTCCGACGAGCCATTACTGTATATATTCCACTTGGGCTCAGGGGCGGCAGTACTTGCAAGGATACATTGAGCAAATGGCGCCATATCGTCATCCAACCAACAGAAGACAGTGCGGAAGGAGTCGTAGCTGGCTATCACCGCATCCCAAGCTTTCTTCAGACGTTCAACATCCACGTGAGACTCCAGGCGCACAATCGAATGGTAAATATACGAGCGTTTCGAGTGCGTAGCTTCTGACGACCTGCGCAGGAAGCTGGCCAACATACCGGATTGGGTAGCGGTAGTTGGAAGCACCTTTTCGATAGAACTCGAATCCAAGCCTAATCTCTCTGCACATACAGAGTGATTACGAGCATCAAACTCGGCAAGCTTCTGTTGCAAAGACTGGATGCGAGATTGCTCCGACTGAGCATTCTCGACTTGGCTCAGGGATCGCTGACGGAGTTGGCGTATTGTCGAAACGAGCGCACTTGGCGTTCCCGCGCGAAGCACGTCACCCACGGTCAAACCATCCACCCCGTTATCCCTTAATTTCTGGAGGAAGCGCATTGCTCCCAGACTGTCTATGCCTAGAGAGTATAGACTGACTGACGGCCTGATCGCTGACAGATCTTCGTTTGCGGTGTCGGCCAGCAACTGGAAAACGAGATTCTGCAGCTCAGCATCCTCGACGGTGTCTGTAGGCTCCTGTCCATCATGTACACCATTCGGTTGTCCATACTCAGACGCTGCTACGACTTCTATCCCTTCCGCAGCGGCGTTTCGTAGCTTCGCTGATATAGATTTGCGATCAACCTTTCCGGAGCTAGAACGAGGAAGGGATTTAAAGAAAGCATAGGACGATGGGCACATGTAGGAAGGCAGATGGCGTTCCGTGTTCTCACGGGATTCCCGTACAATTTTCTCCTTGTCGGATCCATCGGCCTCATCTGAGACAATGCATGCAATGATCTGCTCGCTTCCTTGCTTGCCCCGCTCCTGCGGTGAGACGATCGCCACGACTTCTCTGATGCCGCTGACGGTAGCGATGACGGACTCGATTTCCCCCAGTTCGAGTCGTCGACCGCTAACCTTCACTTGATCAGAGCTTATTCGACCCAGGAACTCAAAAAGCTGACGACCTTTCTCGTCCCAGACGATACGTGCCAGATCACCGGTTCTGTAAAGATAACCGAATTCAGGACTGTAGACAAACGCCTTGGCAGTTTCCTTTGGGCGATTCAAATATCCTTTGCTGACCTGAGGGCCTCCAATGGCCAGCTCTCCGGCAAGACCCGAAGGAACTGCCTTTGGAACTTTAGAATCCGGGTCCAGGACAAACATGGAACATGTGGGCAATGCTTCACCGATGATAGACCCACGCACTGAATAATCAACAGGTGCAAGGAACGTGCAGTTAATGGCTCCTTCGGTAGGGCCATAGGCATTGACAAGCATCCTCGTTTGTTCTTGCTCCAAATCCGTAGGTCTGGTTGCGAAATTATCTATTACTGTACGGTTAAGTTTTTCTCCCATGGTCCAGAGGTAACGAAGAGTAGTCAGGCGCGATGGTCGTAGCAACGCGGCCAAACTTGGCGTTGCCATCATTACCGTAGCCTTTGCCTCGTTTATTGTTCCCTCCAAATCCGTCAGAGTCAGGCTTCGTTCGGCAGAGCACAAGGTTGCTCCGCTGCTTAGAGTCACGAAAATTTCCATGAGGGAGGGATCAAAGGTCGGTGACGCAAATTGGAACCATCGGAACTTGCCAGTAGAGTCACGAGGCAAAGGAATTGTTGCGGCATGCGAGTGTATAGAGCATGCAGCCGCCAGATGGTTAACCTGAACTCCTTTCGGTTTGCCGGTGGAGCCGCTCGTGAAGAGTAAATAAGCAACGGTATCATCCCCAATGTCAGGAGGCGGGAGCTCTTGCAGTTCGATAGAATTACTTCTACTCAAAGCTCTCCACTTTGAGACTTCCGCCACATTCACCCAAATAGGTTTCCGACGACCACTGGTGTCCTGCTTCTCGGTATACCATGGCCCTGAGGAAGGTTCGGCTTCTCTGCCCAGGATGACAGGAGAGCCAATATCTTCGAGAATTTCCCGTACTCGCTGATCCGGCGCATCCTGTGGGATTGGACTGAAAGCGTAGCCGGCCTTCAGGACACCGAGGTAAGAGATGTATAGTTCAGGCGATGTGGACATGTACACGGGAATGATGCGCGGCCAACCGCTCACCGTTTCCTGGCTCGACACAAGCCTCCTGATGTGAACAGCCAGGTTCGTTGCAGCGGAATTCAGGCCAGCGTAGCTGAGAACACTATGTTCTCCTGGGGTCATCGAAGAGGAGAGCGAGTGGACAAAATCCAGAGCCGGTGCACTGGGGCTCCTTCGAGCCCACCACTCAAAAGCGGCGTGCAAGAGAGATGCCTCCGATCCCTCGACTGCAGGCCCATCATCGCGCTCATGATCTAGCGGCGGAGGCTTCATAAGCGAAGGGAAATTAATAATTGAGAGCTCCGGAGACTTTTCATCTTCGGGGCTTGCTATCACTCTAAGATTCACTGATGACTCTTGTAGACAAGAGGCAACCGTCTTCAATATCTGTTCAAGCGCGACACCCGGAATTAATCGTCTAGAACAAGAGAGAGAGATCCGTAGCGTATGTGGTGCCGCGACAGACTGAACCCGTAAAACGAATGACTGTATCATATGCTTGTCAATTATGAGTTTCGTGATTCCTGGGGTCTCAAAAAGTACTAACCTCGGATTCCGCCTCCAATATTTCTTTCTGCTCGTCATTTTCAGGTCGACCAGCTGAACCCAGCTCCAGAGCGAACTGTATCTCATCCTCGTTGTGATGGATAGGACCATCGATTTCGCGGAGCTCGCACGGACTCGAACTCCGCACCGAGGACCCCTCATCCGACTCTGACTTGGAGAGAATCGCGCGAACAAGCCCACGCCGTGATTCTAACCCTGATGAAGAGAAATCGCCGCTTCGTGAGACTACGAAGGCGAGATCGTCGAGGGCCGTGAATCTGGATATGAATCGTGCGTAACCCTGGAGAATATCGTCGACGACATTCAACGGATCCAACGCGCATGACAGGTCTATGGAGGGGCAGAGGAGCTGGGGAGCGGCATCCCGGAGAGGCGCCTCGACAGCATAACGGTCGATGGTATCCAGCGCAGGTATCTTCGTCACAGGCAGAGGTTCGACGGCAATGGTCTCCCGATGACCATTGCTCTGAGGTGCTAAAGCGTGGTTATGTTCGAGAGCTCGAGGCCCCTCACTATTGCGTAAGGCGTCACCTGCCATTTGGATGGAGTCGTCGTAGTAGTAGGATGGAGAACACAAGCACCTCTGAGAGAAGACAGTTGCTGAAGCAAAACATGACCTCCTATTAACGGTGAGAAATTCATGAAGTTGCTTTTGTCACTACAAAAAAATCATCTGACGATGGAAGCTCTGGCGCTTGGATCGGAGCTTCATCCTAGAGCAGATCCACAATAGCAATCAAATCCCTGTCTCCAGCCGCAGCCGGCCCGACCGCAGGGCCCTGCTCGATAGCCAGGTACCAGACGCAGTACTGTCCATACCAAGCACGGCCACCAAGACTATGGGGTCGTGAAAATGAAATCGAGAGTCATCATCATCTACTACTAACGCTCAAGCAGCTCTGCTCGTGGTGCGGGGCCCTGGGCCAACCAATGACACAGCCCTCTCCCGCCACCTCTGGTGGGGTAAACGAACGACCTACGCTGCCATGAACGTGGCGTGGGCGGTATTTTCCGCCATGACGGTAAAGAAAAATAACGAGCTAATCAATCTCTGATGGCTTGGCTTGCATGCGGTCTGGTGATGCGATGCAGGGTGGGATCGAGACCTTTGCAGTGTACGGAGCATCCCGCGCACAGCGTCGTGTGGTGGAGGGGAAAACAAGACCCGCCCGTCGTGCCGCTTTAACCGCCGTTCCCCCCGGTCCGATGATCGGCGACGTTCTTTGGTCAACGGGGCCACCCTCCCAATCTGATTAGATGCTGATCTGATTAGATTAGTCCAAAAACGCCGGCCCTGCCCCTCCTTCCACTGTCGCACCATCGCTCCCTGGGAAAGACACTCCGTCCGCCCGCAGTAGCGTTGCATAAATCCTCCGTTCTTGGCCCGATTTATCGCGAAATAAGTTGCATCCGTCCCGGCCGTCGGCGCTCGCTGTGCCAGTTGCCTGTCCAAGGCCGTGCGCCATTTGAATCTAAATTTCCCGGAAAGATCCAGACATCCTACATGCCACTTTGAGTTTTGAGATGGATCCGAAGCCGAGAGAATGCTATAACCTGTAGTCACGATGCACTACTTTTCTTTTTTTTTCAGATTTCTTTTTCAGCGGCATTTATTTAGGGTTTCTACATTTTTTTTTCTTTCCCTCTTTTTCTCTCTTGGCCCCACACAGAATGGCCCCACAGAATTTTTTTTTTCTCCTAGCCGCGGATGTACTACTGCGCAAAGAGATTCTTCCACAGACTGGTCGATGTCCTTGATCCTTGGAGAGTTCAAACTAGTAACGTAAACTCGGCCAACCTCCGGATCGCTCGTATGTCCAAATGCCGCGGCTAAAGAGTACTATCAGATCGCGCGATGCGCGATAACCTGCTACGGATGCAGACGGCAAACTAGGCAGGTCTTCGCGGCGCACGCCGTGCAAAAAATAGCACGGTCATGCAAGTCCAAAAGGCCCTGACATCTGAAGTAGATGAGTACTGCGTCATAGCCTCCCTGTATGCGAGATCGCGGGCTTCCAGGGGTAGGATGGGTCCCAACAGAACGCGGCAAGGTAGACAAGGGTGTTCCACAACCACGGGTAACCCCGAGTCGGTTCGATGATGGGATCCATGGATAGAAATAATCATCGGCTCCTTTCAGGTTCACCATCAAGCTGTAATTTGCAAGTTTTTATCTTAAGAGGACGGCTGACGGCATAGCTTCCTCCACGTCCACGAGAGTACGGCTAGAGCTGCTCAACAGCTACTAGTATATCATCCATCCATGGATCAACTCAGCTAGCTTCACTTCAAGCATGCTGCTCACTCTAAAGAATTTTTTTGCCACAGAGATTTTGGATGTTTCTGATATCAAGGACCGGCATAAGATGGACATACGACGTTCTGGAAAGAAGGCCACCTTGATGGGGCATGCTAACCACGGTTATACGAGACATATGGTTAGTGTCACGGCTGAGAACTGCGAGAAGTGGTTCCAATGTTCTTTACAGCTGCAAATATTCGAAGCATATTTAAAAATGACCTTAGAGTATACAAGCGTCTGCACTCCCTCAGAAGTTCATTATGCATTGAGCCGTATAGATATATAGAAACGTCCCTGCCGTATCTCATTTAAGAGCCACGACAGATGCTGGTTAATCTTAATGACTCCATTGTCATGCTCTGTTTGGGGGTTTGTAGAAATAGGAGCCGTCTTCTGAAGAGAAACAAAACAGATGATCGAAAGGATTGGGACCATTATCGTCAGAGGAGAGTATAAGGATTTCGATACCGACGGACATGTGATCGAGAAGGATTTCGATCTGCTGGATGATGCTCCCTTGAACAGGTTAAGGTGCCTAATGCTTAAGACTCACGATTCACGAGCGGCTCTATCCAAAACCTGAAGGCTGCAAGATGGATGCGTCAGTATATTCGGTTCTCGATATCAATACAGAAACTCGCTTAACAGTTCCCGATTCATCAATGACTTAATGATGGTCTCCACATCATTTAGCATCTTTCACCATTACCCTCTGTTCCACTGTTCCGACTTGGTTCTTGGGCTCCTGGATGTAGTAACGCATCGATCAGAGATGATCTATCCTCAACGGGATGTTCAAGATCAAGACGGTGTGTCATGCGACATCGGATGAAAAGGGATGACATGACGTCCAGCGTCATTCTCAACCGCGGACATGGAAATCCGCTACTGGAAGCGCCAAAGGCTCGGCTGGCATAAGGCGCCGCGGTACATCGTCGCTTTGGCCGAGAAAGGCATTCCATAGTGCAGTTCTTGTCATCATCACTATTTATTTGGAGCTAGCAAGTGAAAAAGGAGGTGGCTCAGGATGATGACAAAGGCGGTGGTGAGAGGAGGAAGGCGCCATAACCGCTTGGGAACCCAGGAGCATACCGTACGCCTTAAGGTGCGTACCGTGGTGTGAAAACCTGGATGCTACTATATGCGGGGTTCTTGCTACGTAAGCATATCTCTAGTGATTTTCCTAGACTTCAAGAGCCGGGATCTGCCCGGTGGTGCGTTGTTTTGTCATGTCTATCCGACGGCTAGGCAGAAAGTGTATGGAGAACCGGTGATTATCAATCAGATTAGATTAAATCACATGAGGCAGCGGCACGGCGGGAAGTCTTTCTTGCGGACAAGACGAGGGAGCAGAAGAGGCAAAAGATCTCCTCAACAGACCCATTGCGTGCACCCTTCGTACCAGCGGACGTCCTCGGCGCATGTAACGCGGAGACGAGATGTCCGATCCCACCTGAGCGCAGCTCATCTCTCTCCCACTGCCCAGGATATTTCGGAGGCGATGTCTTGGCGGCTTGCAGGCAGGGCTATGCTGACCCTCGGCCAGCGCTGAAGAAACCGAGTCTAGGACTCATGGAGAGAAGATTGACAGATGCACCGGAGCGTGCTACGGATCTCCCGGTCCAGAGACCGATCGAACAGGCAAATAAAGCGGAGAAAAACAGCAGTGGGCCGGGGAGCAAAGTTATCAGATGAAGCAATCAGATGCGGCGGCCGCGCACAAGGAGCGCTAACGGCCAGGGCTAGGCCGCCCCTAGATGAACCGTGGCACACGCTGCCCTAACACTGCGAAGTCGTTACGTCCTTTTGCGCGTGGCCCGCCCTTTTTCCCTATCCCGCCGTTTCATCGCTACTTTATGATGCTAGCAGCCAGAGAGCCTGGAAAAGAAAAAATGGAAATCTTGGCCCCCGTTTCATGTGGGGATCGCCATCCGCTCTCCCCTTTCCAGGCCCTGATGGCCTCCCCGAATCGACTCCGATTCCTCGCTTTCTTCGTCATCGAAGCAGCTCCACAGGTGCGGTTACCACTGCCGTCAGGTCCAGATGATGGCAGGCTGGCAGTTGTGTGTGGGTTTTCCCTGGTGGGCCCATCGGACTCCGGAGTGACATGAACAGGTCCACCGGCTTCCAGAAAGCTCACGAGAGTCTCTTTTTAGTCGAGAAAACTGATCAATTATTGACTAATTGCTAGCAATTGCTCTGACTTGGCGCTGCTCAAGCCGTCCTTAGCTCCCTCGAGGAGCTCCGATCTTCTTGGCTTCTTTGGGGTGATACGAGAGCGTGTTCAACCCTCGCTGCTCTTGCTGCACGGCCCAAAAAGACTCAGATGATCTGTTCGAGCCAGCTTTTCACACGGGGTCTCTGGTGCCGGCGGTCCCCTTGAACAAACACTCTCCTTTCGTTAGAACCAAGTCAAGGGTGCTGTTCAGCAGCTGAGTTCTCGCTTTTTAACCACCCAATTTCAATGGCATAGGTCGTAACCGTTGACAACCCAAACGGTTCAGATGGCTGAAACACCGCCGGGTGAGCCTGCAGACAGGCAAGAGAACCCCAATGAGACAAAGGAAGAGCGGCAATCCAAAAGTGTACGTTCGGGCTGATTTTCACGTCTTGTTATGGTCCACCCGTAGTAGAAGCATCTGGTGCTGACGTTCAAAGCGATGGTCGCTGTCGAAATATATCCCGACCAAGAAAAACCTCCAGCAAGGATCTGCTTACTTCCGTCTCCTCTTCGCGTCAGAGCCAACAGCAACGGATATTTTCCTCATAATCGGGGGTGTCATATTTGCCATTGCTGCCGGCCTTCCATTTCCCTTGCTCGGTATCGTCTTTGGTCAGCTCATTAACAATCTGAACTCGTCAACCTGCGACACAACAGAAGGCAGCCAAGAAGCTCTCACATCGAGCGTGCGCCAGAAAGTGTTGTACGTCATATACATCACAATTGCCAACTTTTTCTTCCTTTACATCCATTTTGGGTGTTGGAGTCTGGTTGGCGAACGTCTGGTCCGACGCCTGCGCAAGCGGTATTTCGACAGCCTTCTGAAGCAAGAACAATCTTTTTTCGACTCTCTCCCCTCCGGCGACGTGGTGTCGCGGCTTGCTACCGATATCGAAGTGGTGCAGTCAGGCACATCCGAGAAAGTAGGCATTTGCATAACAACTATCTCGTACTTCGTCGCGTCCTATGTAGTCGCATTTATCAAGGTCGCCAAAATCGCCGGTATGCTTGTGTCGGTCGTTCCTTGTTACTTCTTAATGGCTTTCGTTGGAGGTCACTACATCAAAAAGTACGCCGGCAGAATTACGGAGCATGTCAATGCCGCTACGTCGATCGCATCGTCTAGTCTGTCACATCTGCCGTTGGTCCACGCTTTCAATGCAAACGAGCGTCTGGAAACATTATTCTCGCAACATCTCAGCCAGTCGCGCATGGATGCTCTCAAGAAAGCAATTACTCATGCCATTCAGCTGGGTCTGTTGTATTTTATTGCCTACTCATCCAACGCTCTCGCCTTCTGGTATGGTAGCAGGATGATTGCAGATTCCGTTGAGAACAATGGGTCGGGCGTGTCTGTCGGATCGGTTTACACTGTCATATTTGTTCTCCTTGATTGTTCGTCACCCCAGAACCGGGTCAATTATGAAATGACGGCTGACTATTCCTTTAGCTTCTTTCATCCTCAGCCAGGTTGCGCCCTTCGTCCATATCTTTGCAGCGGCGGCAGATGCCTCGGATAGGCTCTTTTCCACTATTAACAGGCAGTCCGCTATCGACAGTACCTCACCAGACGGTGATCAAACAGCCTCTTTCGCGACAGATGAGATTGAATTTAGGGATGTCCGTTTCTCTTATCCGTCCCGTCCCGACGCTCCTGTTCTACATGGCATCAATTTCAAGATACCTCCGAAGAAGCACACTGCTATCGTCGGGTCTTCAGGCAGTGGTAAATCTACCATTGTTTCTCTTCTGGAGCGGTTCTATGATCCGACTAGCGGCGATGTTCTAATTGGTGAACGGAACTTCAAAGACTTAAACGTTCGCTATCTACGGGGCAACATTGGCCTTGTACAGCAGGAGCCTTCTCTGCTTGACCGGTCGATTCTGGAGAACATTGCGCACGGTCTTGTTAATTCTGCAGCCGAGAAGCACCGCCACTTAATCCCTTTCCTCCTCGATTCCACACTACCGGATCTGACAGAAAGGATTAGAAGTGGGATTCCAGAGAAAGAAGCCCTAGCTGCGTGTGATAGCAGTGTCTCCGAGATTGTGGATCTTGTAAGGAATGCAGCTGCCATGGCCAATGCACTGACCTTCATCGAAGCCCTTCCGCATGGGCTTGCAACGAGCGTTGGTGTATCAGGGAACCAGATGAGCGGTGGACAGAAACAACGCATCGCTCTCGCCCGTGCTCTTGTCCGAGAACCTCGTCTTCTCCTTCTAGATGAGGCTACAGCCGCTCTAGATTCGACCAGCGAGCAACTGATCCAGTCCTCTTTGGCAAGAGTGTCAGAGAACATCACGACGGTGTCTATCGCACACCGCTTAGCAACGGCCAAAGATGCTCACAATATTATCGTTATGCAGAAGGGACTGGTCGTTGAACAGGGTACACATCTGGATCTTGTCGCCCGAGATGGGATATATGCTGGTATGGTGCGGCTACAAAATCTAGGAAAGATGAGCGCCGCAACCTCCATCAGCGGCGACACCATCAGCAAATCCTCTGTCGAAAGGACACCTGCCGAACTCAATGTTTCTGACAAGGAAGCTTTGATTAACCATGCCAATTCCGATACCTCCGACGATACAACCGCCATCGAAGAACCGTCACGAACACCATCAGAAAAGCAAGATGACGAGAAAGACAAAATGAAACCAAAGTACTCTGCGTGGTCTACAGTGAAACATACATTCCCCTTGATACGGCCGAATCTACTTTATATCCTCATCGGACTTGCCGCATCGGCCATCATAGGAGGGACTTACTCCGGCGAGGCTGTTATCTTTGGTCATACTGTGGGAAGTCTCAGCCCCTGCAGAGGAGCTGAGAGTATCCGGCATAGTGGCCATCTCTACGGTCTGATGTTCTTTATACTTGCTTTGATTGTATTCACGGCCTTCTTTGTCAGCGGTTCCGCATTCGGATGGGCCGCTGACAAGATTCTGTACCGCATCAGGGTTCTGTCCCTGCGATCCCTGCTTCGCCAGACAATCCAGTGGCACGCTTCCGACGGTCGGACACCCGGGACTCTAATCTCATATATTACCAGTGACGCTACTGCGCTGAGTGGCTTGACTGGGACAACTATTGGTCTCATACTTTCGATTGCGGTCAACCTGATTACCGGAATTGTCCTTTCACATGCAATCGCGTGGAGAATTGCAGTCGTGCTTCTTGGCACTATCCCAGTCCTCCTTTTCTCTGGTCTAATGAGAATCCGAGTGCAGGCCCAGTTCGCAGAAAGACATCAAAAGGCGTTTGCCCAGGCGACTTCACTTACCGTTGAGGCGGTAGACAATATCAAGATAGTCTCCGCGTTCTCTTTAGAGAAGGAATCGTACGAAGTCTACAACAGAGCTCTAAAGGCTCCTTACCAAGCAAGTCTGAAATCCATCGCCTGGGGCAATGTATGGCTCTCGCTGGCTTTCAGTATCGCCAACCTTGTCTACGCTCTGGCATACTGGTGGGGCTCGAGACAAATCATGATTGGGAAGTACACGCAGACGCAATTCTTCATCGTGCTTCCTGCTCTCCTTTTCAGCACACAATCCTGTGGACAGATGTTTGCGCTGGCGCCTGACGTTTCAAAAGCGCGTGTTGCAGCGGGGAACATCGTTGAGCTGCTGACCACACGTTCGGACGTCGATGAGGTCGCACCAGATCAGCAGAGAGTTCGTCACCGGATCGACGAGAAGTTGCTCCTGCACGACGAGAAGACGAAAGATATCGAAGCAGATGCCGAAAAGATCAACACCAGTATAACCGATTCTGCTCCAAGGGGCGGTATCGGTGTGAAACTTCAAGACGTCCACTTCACATACCCATCTCGACCAGAGCAGCCCATTCTTAACGGGCTGAACGTCGACATTGCTCCGGGCCAATTCTGCGCATTTGTCGGTCCAAGCGGGTCAGGCAAGTCTACAACGTTTTCCATGATCGAGCGGTTCTACCGCCCGATTTCCGGGTCTGTGTTCATCGACGGCGTCGATATCACCAAGCAGTTGGGAACCTCCTTCCGGGATGACATCGCCCTTGTGCCACAGGAGAACGTCATGTTCGAAGGGACCGTGGCCTTCAACATCGGGCTCGGCGCGCGCCCCGGCCGCGAAGCCACACAGGCTGAGATCGAGGAGGCCTGCCGCCTCGCGAACATCCACGACACCATCATGGCCCTGCCGGACGGGTACCAGACCGTCTGCAGCCAAGACGGAAAGCAGTTCTCCGGTGGTCAACGGCAGCGCCTGTCGATCGCGCGGGCTCTGGTGCGGAAGCCGCGGCTGCTGCTGCTGGACGAGTCGACGAGTGCTCTGGACGTCGAGTCCGAGAAGCGTATCCAGGAGGCGCTCGCGTCAGTCGCGAAGCATACCACGATCATCGCCATCGCACACCGTCTGAACACGATCCACCGCGCGGATCGCATCTTCCTGATCGAGGGCGGGCGATGCGTCGAGCAAGGAACGCACGCGGAGCTTATCGAGCGGAGTGAGAGCTATCGGACGAACGTGCTCCACCAGTCTCTTTGATGGAACGATCTCTAGTATATATATAGCAAGGTAGATCAAAGCCGGGACGATGATTTTTGTTTTAGATTTATCGTTTGGGTACGTTATTTTTTGCTACGGTTTCAGGGTGTATTTACTTTATAGATTTGATTGTCTTTTCGGCGAGATGGATCTAAAAGCTCCGATGTTGCATGTTTATTTACTTCCTGAGATGAATATTTCGATTTGCATGCACATATATATATATATATCTATATACATAAATTTGCTTGCATCGTTAGTGGCGCTCAGATATTTAGATTTATATTCACGCACTCTGGTTGAAGTCATTACTTCTCTTTTCCGACGCTCCAATCCGGCTCCGTAAGTAACACCGAGTTAGTAGTGTGAGTGGCACTGGAGGATTCGCCCTTCCAGCTTATCTGTCAATCGACAACTCCCCTACGGAAATAAAATGAAGCTTACCTTGGAGCTTACGTGTGGGCGCAATTTTTTATCTACCAGGATCGTGCTTACTTGCAATACGTGCCGTGCGTCGATATTTGAACCGCCAAGCATCAGTCGTCATACAAGACGGGAATATATATATATATTCGGCGCCGGAGAACGGACAGAGGAATTACCCCCTCCCCAAACGCAGCTCTTGTACAGTCCGGTACCAAGGACCCGAGTTATTGCTGTAATTACTTACTAGGAAAGAAAGAAAACCATATCGAAAGCACATGGAGTTTCCGAAACTAAATTCCAACTCTCCAACTTTCCCTCTGCAGAGGAATATAATATCAGTAAAGAGAATATTATTCTTATTATTACTATTTACAACCACCTCACTGCTTTGAGAGAAAGTATTCTTTTTTTTGTCAGATCCTTATGCATAAGTCAGTACTCCTCATCAAGGCTGCTATCAAAGTTTCATCCGTCCCAAATGCAAATCCATGCTGACTTTGACAGACACGTAATCCGTCATCCATCGATGACGACTACAGTACAGAAGAGAGAAAAGGATATCATCACACGGCTACAGTATACCGTGTATTAGGTACTGCGCATCTTCAGCTCGGAAGTGCATCGGAGATTTTTTTCTTTTTTATCGACGAATAAGAACGGTGCTAGCTAGACGAGAAAAATACATACTTCAAGACTTGAGGCAATAATCGCCCAAAGAGGCTTCTTCTAGACCCAGACGGGATCCCACGATCTACAGGCACATATCCCAGAAGAGAGGTTGACGACACTGACCGATTGACGGGACTGACGACGCTTCTATTATCCCGTGTTTCTCCTGATACATTCCAGAACAACGCCGGAAGAGATAAAACGGAGGTATGTCTCAAGGCCCTCCATCACGACAAGACCATGTATGCTCTTCTCTCTCCGCGCCCGATGGCGCATCCCGCCCTCCGTACCCGCGACCGTAAGGGGGACGATCGGCGCCCTCTCTCTGCAGGCCACGGGTGACAGCACGTGATTCCCGTGTTTCAGGTTCCTGGCGTCCAACCCGCGGAACATCTGCAGGGGCCGACTAGAGGAAAAGCGGGAGATGAGAACACATGGCTGGCACGGCATCTTCACCATGTCAGAGGCTTCCAGAAACACGAGACGAGGGGCCGCTGTCTTTCTCTGGTCTAGTCCGTAAGGGATGATGCACGCCCGGCGGGCAGGATGCAGGAAGCAGCCAGGAGCTGAGAGATGAGATCCATGGGTTCTGGCGGTGCTGCAAGTGCTGGTGGTCTTGGTCCTGCGACCCAAGAGTCTAAAAGCGGATGCAACGTAGTAATAAGAAAAATCCCCCGTAGGGCGGCCGTATCGAGCTCTCAGGGCCTGCCATAGGCCGGGACAAGAATTCAGGCTTTAATCTCCATCCGTATGTGTTCTTTTTCCGGGGTTGCTCTTCCGCAACTCTGTGCGACAGCAGATCCCTGGATGATATACATAGAACAGAGCTGTTGTACCGCCTACGCAATCTATACAATAGGGGAAGATATGCGATGACCGTTGTGTCGCTGGATGACGGGCTATCTCAATAACAATAACGGTTGAAAAAGTCGCGGTCCCGCCAGACATCCAGCTGGGTCCACCGCCGCGCGAACAGGGCTCCACCGGCCGAGGGAAGAGAGTATCTGGCCAGGCGTCCTTGTGTTCCACACAACCAAGCTTTTCTTGATTCCAACGAGGAAAGAGAAAAAAGGGGACTGGCAGGGGATGGCAAACAGTGTTTCAAGAGCGCTCGACTGCATCCACGTGAGAAGGACACCTGTAACCAAGGGCGCTGCATTCCCCCATGTTCCATATTTAGCCTCATGAACGGCATTCTCCCATGGGAGGCCAATGGCGGCTGTGCCTGAAGCGTCGACTGTCTTTTAACTCCCTGGACATCCGGTTCATCACTGACATCTATCTGTGTTGTTTGTTCTCAGACTCTTGTTCTCTGTCCCGCGTCCGTTGCAGACACCATCATTGGCTCCTCGCTCGAGGGTGCTCAGATATCCCCACGTCGGCGATAGTCTGACGCCGGGCGCTGCCCCTACCACCGCGCGCCGTCCGGACACGGGGGCGCTGGGCTTTCCCCCCTGCCAGGCCGTGCGCTGCTGGGTTGCCCCTGGCATTGAAGACTCGCGGTCTGCGCTATCGCATCCCCCATCCTGCGCGCCTATTTGCTGCTTACGAACGCTTAGCCCTGGGAGGGGTGCCTTGACGAGTGTCTTAGCAAGACAGACGTCGTCTGAGCACCGCGGACATTTGTTGTCCGGCCTTGAAACCTGCTCCACACTCGACAGAAGTTCAACAAAGTACGGAGTACCGAAGTGGTGCACAGAGATATACTGCAACCACCACAAAAAGTGCTGCAGCGACTCCCTCGTGCCAGTGCACATTGGAACCTGCGGCTCGTGGTGGCTTGCTGCGTCTCTGCTCGCTTCGTCAGCGAACAGCCTCAGAGCTCTCGACTGGGGCCCCGAAGTCCAGACCCAACCGCTGTTTCGCAGCCAATTCATCATCCTCATCGCCTCCTTTCCCGTCTCCTCCCCACAATCCACCCTTGTTCAGACGTCCATCTTCGTCCCTCCATCTCCTGTCGAGATCCTCCAATCCCCTCTCCTCTCGTTCAACCTCCTCCCGCGACGCGCCCTCCTGCGTCTGTCCGCACAAGATAACCGTCGGTGTTTTTCGTCCTCGATCTGCTATCCTGCCAGAAGTCGCAAGGGCGGCGCCGCAACCTCCTATTCCAATCATTGAATCTTATGCCCATTGCGGCATCGTCTCTGGTGCGTTCCGCGTGCTTGACCCTCTCCGGTTCCCAGTAATCTGTTACACTCCGCCGGCCCATGGACTGTAGTCCAAGATCCACGGGACTGTACAGATGACTATGCCAAACTGTTCTTGTTCCTGGATCTTAACCATTTGTATCACTCCTGTTAGTGAGCTGACTTCCGTCTCTTGTTTCCCCTCCAGATTTCATGAACTCTCGGGTTGAATCCCTTAACCGCTGTACAGCCGCATACATTCCAGCCGCTGTGTCTCTATCCGCGCCCGTTTAGTGTTGCGGTCTTCCAATTCACCTGGCGCTGAGTGGCTTTCACCAAGGATAGAGAACCCCGTTCACTGCAAACACAGACGCCGCGCGCTTCTTATCTTGATACCCCCTCGAACTGTATTCTTTCGAATGCTTTGTAGTCGCGACCCTCCTTCGCAGTCATACACGTCATTGCTCGCGTCCAAAGAACATTTTTGACACGACAGCGTCGCAACACTGCCTGCGACTTTCTTGGGGGTAGCCGAGGAACACATTGGAGAGTATGTCGGAAATGGAGTCGTCCGCGGGGTATCCTGATTCCCCTATGGATCAGGATGACATTCCTTACTTGTGTAAAGGCTGTGGAGAGGTATGGTATCCTCGAAAATTGGCTTCCTGGTGTCTGTCGCATTGACCGTATTTTGTATTTGTAGATGCTTGAAGAAGGAAAAGCGTTCGAACTTGGTGAGTTCGCATCGTGCCTCTCATGCATTGGTTACTTGATGGTAGCTGACGTCGAATCCAGCGGGGAACAGGTGGCATATCGACTGCTTCCGTTGTAACACATGCGGCACTCTTCTTGACTCGGACGCGCACCTCCTTCTGCTTGGAGACGGTTCTCTAATTTGTAACAACTGCACCTACAGCTGTAGTTCGTGCGGAAACAAGATCGAGGACTTGGCCTTCCTTACTGGTGACCAGGCATTTTGCTCAAACTGCTTCAAATGTCGAAACTGCAAGAGAAAGATTGAAAATCTGCGTTACGCCCGGACGTCTCAAGGTATCTTTTGTATGGATTGCCATGATGCCTTGATGCAGAGACGGCGCAAGAGGCGCGCTGCCCCTCAGGCCAAGAAGCCCGTCCCGGCGGGGATGAAGCTGGATAAATCTTTACCGTCGCTCCCACCTGAAGAACCAGAGAACCGGGCCCCAGAGTCGCGTCACGAGCCCTCAACGGAGGTACCAACGCATAACAAACAAGCAGATAACCGCGCTGTCCAGGACAGTGGCAGAGTCGAGGATTCTTCAGCACGCCAGCCAGCTAACCAAGGTGAGTAGGCCATTTCGTCACTTTAACCTTGGTCATCCTGGACTGACTTTATATGTTGCAGATAATTTCATACTTCCTTCAAGCACCTATCGCAGTAACCGCCAATCTATCTTCTCTCACAAGTCAGAAGCAGATTCTGGTGGTGGTGGTGGTGGGGGCGGTGAAGAATTTCTCATACCCGTTGCTTTCGATCCAGCTGCAGAGGGTCGTTCCACAAGATCTGGGGGAGCTTCCTCTAAAGCAAACGATAGGCATGAGCATCTCCAGCAACCACCGTTGCATGAGACTCCTTCAGAGAACCCCTCTCCACATATCGCGTACCAGGAGAAGGGTCGCGAACCCGCAGATATTGATCCATCCCGCTGGCGACAAGATGGATCCAGTAATGCTCATGCACCTACGCTTCCCGAGAGGAACCATCAACAAAGTGTCTCCTCACCAAGAAGCTCTCAGAATGACAATGACAGCCGCGACGGCTTTAAGCTGCAGGATGCCCCTAGGGGCAGGAGATCTGGATCTGAACGCAGCTCTAGGACTGATCTTTTGAACTTTAAGGAAGGCACGCCCACATCCACAACGAGCCCGCCGGACAGCACCAGCCCGGCAAATTCCCAGGATAAGGAGTCCTCGAAAGCCGTTTCACCGGCCTCGCAGAGACCTGCTCAGGATACAAACTCCACGCCTTCTCGTCCTTCAAATGACCTTCGCAAACTCCATGAGAATGGGTCAACAGAGTCGACACGATCTTTCACGACGCCAGCTTCCACCATGCAGTATCCTCCTAAGAGAGGGGATTCGCTCGAGAGCAAGTTGCATCACATTCACAGAAAGGAGGTTGGGTCTCCCCCAGTGAAGCCAATCTCTGACCAAGGTGATACTGCAAGCGAGAGATCTGCATCGGTCTCTAGCGCTCCCCAAGACATCACGTCTCCTTCTCAGAGGCCTGGCAGTAGCAAGGTCTTTGCGAAGACCGCCGGGGACTTCGCTGTCGGATTCCAGAACCGCAGCGATTCCCAACAGCACACTCGAACGGAGTCCGTTAGTACCTTGCAGTCGGAGCCTCAACGGATAGACCTGGGTGCTTCCCCGACTCTGGGACTTCGGTACAGTGGGGGAATTGACTTCTCCATGGATGAGGATCTAGCTCGAATCCTTGGAACAGACGATAGCACTCAGAATGCCGAATCCTTCTTGCGTCGCGTTTCAAATTCCGTGCGTCACGGCCGGAGTTTCAGCGACAAAGGCTCACGCCTGTCCAAGGACTCGAAATGGCCTAAGTCGCCTGTAAACGGAACAACATCTGCGCAGGATGTTAGCAGCCCGGGTCCCGGTTCTCCTGAGAACCGCGATGAGATCACCTGGCTCAGAAATGAACTGCGCAGGGAGCGCCAGAGAGTGGTAGAGAAAGAGCAAAGGATCGCAGAACTTGAAGCTGCGCTTCATGCAACCGCTGATGCTACGCAGCTCAACACAGAACTTCGCGAAAAGCGTTCCACCATGGTTGTTTTAGATGCGCAGAAGGAGATCGTCCTCCGAGAACTCTCAGTTCTCACCGATCACCTCAAGGCAGAGAAGGACAGTGGAGCCCCTCTAGATGTGGCCAAACTTACCAATAACGTTCTACGAGAATTCGCCGAGTCAATTCAGCAATTGAAGGACTCGTTCGCTCCTCAGATCGAGGAATTAATGCAGAAGCGCAGTGACGTAGCCGAGGAGCTGGCGAATTTATCTCGCATGAAGGAAAAGAGTTTCCAGGAATTCGAGCAGCTCTCATCCAAGAACGCGCAGCTGGCAGAATTGAACAACCAACTGGTGCATCAGATTCAAGAATTGTACAAGGCCAACTCCAACGAAGCTAACCGCCCTACTAACGGACTCGGCATCTATCACAACAAAGAGAAGTCGATGACGGCTCTTGAGGTTCTAAGACTTGGCGAACTCGCCGGTTCCGTTTCTGCCCCGAATATTCAAGAAGAAGCTGAAGCTGCAGCTGTCGTTCCAGGAGGGCCCCAAGTTGTTAGCATCCGTAAGGGACAGCCGAGAAAGTTCAACTGGAAGAAGGGTGGTCAAAATGTCGCCAAGGGTGTTACCAAAGGCCTCAAGGGTGCTTTCTCGTCCAGTGAGCCCAAGGAAGCTGTACCCTACAACTCAACCGCACCGGCTCAGGATCCTGCAACTGGGTTGCCTCGGTCTCACACCCAAGACCCAACCCGCCAAGCATTTGGGTTCTTCGGCAATCAGAAGAATAAGCAAGCCGCATCGAAGACACAGCAGAATGGTACTTCCCAGCCTTCTGCGGAAGCTGCTCCTGCGGGTACGTTTAAGTTCTATCGGTTTCGGTTTCACATGACTGATTTGTACTGTTCATGCAGGTCTTTTTGGCACCGACCTCGAGCAACGCCTTGAGCACGAGAAGACCATCATTCCTAACATTGTCAGCCGCTGTATCCAGGAGGTTGAACTGCGAGGTCCGTTGCTCCTCTATTTACTGATCTTCAGCAGACTAATCTATGTCTCTTAGGCATGGACATGGAAGGCATCTATCGTAAATCCGGGGCAAGCTCCGCAATCCAGACTATCCGCGAAGGCTTTGAGCGTTCTCCCCTCGACTACGATCTTTCCGATCCGGATCTTGACATTCACGCGGTGACGTCTGCTCTTAAACAATACTTCCGGAAACTGCCCACGCCTCTCATAACGTATGATGTCTACGATAGTCTCCTTGAGACCAATGATATCACATCGCACTCTGCGCGCATTGAGGCATTGCAGAATTGCCTGAAAGACCTGCCACGCGTTCATAAAGACGTGCTTGAGTTCTTGATGTTCCATCTGAAGCGCGTTGTTGAACACGAAAAGGAAAATCTAATGACTAGCATGAACATTGCCGTCGTGTTCGCGCCGACTATTATGAGACCGGAGAGTCTGGCACGCGAAATGACTGATGTGCAGAAGAAGAATGAAGCTCTTAAGTTCTTGCTTGAGAACTGTCAAGAGGTCTTCATGGGCATGCAGTAGTCTTAAGAGACTAGGTCTCGTTATTCTTCTGGGACTTTGTTCCTGGGTTAACGCTGGCTTCGTTGCATTTCTACGAGTTCCGACACGATGTTCCTAGATCGGCGTTTTAAGGGTTTGCATCGATCAGTCGTTCTTATGACGGTGAATCCTTTCGGAGCGCTTGTCGTTTCTGCCTCTGAAGCAGGGACTTCATTACTCCCAGGCACCCGATTCTTCGCAAAGTAAGCGATGTTTGTACATATCATGGTGTGGTCTTGTCTTACTCGTTGTTCACTTGTCCTCCACAAGTTTTCCCCTGAACGAACACCCCTGGTTCACGATCAACATCTTATGGTCGATACCCCCTACATCATGTCTCCCAGTTCCCTTCCCGGAAGGTGCTTCAGCTTTTAATAATTACCGCAGGCCCGAAGCTAGTTACCTTCTGTTTGATGTGTTCTAGCAAGCACCTTTCCGTTTTTTGCTATTAGGATTATACCCAACTTTTTTTGCTACCCCCTTTGACCTTGGGAGGAATGATCCTTTCTTGTTTAGCGGAATTGAGCCTGAGTTTCATCATATGTATTTTTCTCGATACTGTTTTTTGCAAGCGAGCAATGAAACATTTCCAGCATACAACGGCAAAAGGTCTCTTAGACCATGTTTCCGACCTGTTTGTTCTCTTTGGATTTATATCCTACTTCTACCTAGCAGTTATGTGGAAGGGATGGGTGTGTAGCAGTCCCTCCTGTTCCAATGAGCGATCATACATACCCTGTCTCCGGAAATCTTTGGGTCTTGTACATACCAGAAAATGTGAATGACAACGGTTGGAACAGATCTTTTGAAATGAAATTTTGCATATTGCGTGTGCTTGGCTATTCGGGGAGAATGTTGTGTTGGAACTGGGATGATGGAAATTACCTTTTTCTTGTCACCCTGATGAATGGATCTGCGTTATGCTATGCGATGCTCTTGTTGCTAGCTAGGTAGCTAGAACTCTACAAACAAATACTCATACATAACAGGGCATGACATGGCATTATGTGCAAGATATCTTGTCTATCTATAACCTGTAATAGGTAATTAATCACTTTATCTCTTTTCCATTTATGTACATCCCCCAGCCCCTAACCTCAGGCTCAGGCGATCCCACTACATTACGGAGATGGGTGATGGACCAAGTTGAATCGGATCGAATTAAAAGGTTTCATCCTCCAACGCCTTAGCGCGCCCGATCACACTGGGACTCTGCTCCTCGTACTCGGACGTGATATCTCCGCCTGCGGTGGCGAGTAGGTCGGTCACGATGCGTTTGGATGCTTCCTTGGCTGTTGGTTCGGGGCTGTGTCAGCAAAATATATACTGCAACGGAGTTCACGAGCGGAAAAAAGTGCGAAAAGCTTCAAGAGAATGGAGGGGAAACATACCAGGCGTCTTCATCAACCGACTCTGCGGGATATGGAATTGCATCGTCTTCGGCGGGCTGTATCCTCCGAAATCGTCATCGTCATCGAGATCGTCATCACTGTCCCAGACAGCCCGCTTCCCCTTCCCTGCTGACTTCTTCGCCGGGGTGAGCACGCTGATGCCCGGCTTAGGAGTGACGCGAGAATGGCTGGTCGAGCGCGGTTTGCGGCCCGGGGTCTGGGCCTTTAGGGGCGAGGAGAAGATCTCCTCATGCAGCTGCGGCGCCTCGAGCTCGGGGCTGGAGATCGGGGAGTCGTCGAATGGGTATCTCAATGCAGGCTTGTCCTTGGGTGTTACATTGAACTTGGTCCTGCCGCCGCCGAAACCGCCTTTGCCCAGGGGCGTAGCCTGCACGCGGTAGGTCTTGTCCAGCATGCGGTGCAGGACCGGGTCTGATGCTTTCCGGTACGGGTTCTTCTTGGCTGTCGATTGTTGATCGTACTCGTGCTCGCTGGGAGCGGGCGGAAGCAACGGTGAGGATGTCGGGGTCGTCGAGATGTCTTGCGGGTGCTGCTTTCCAGGCGTCGTAGGTAGACCGCCATGTTCTGTCGTATCGGGATCACCGAGTTCGGACTGGTGCAGGGTGGGTTCATATGACGGGTATGAAGGGATGGACGAGGTTGTAGGTTCGTCGCCGCCGGATCTCCGTTTCTGGTGGGGCCGCGGCGTGCTGCTGTGAGATAGGGTGAGAGAGGAGAGGTCGATGTCTTCGTCTCGGTGGTCGATGTCGAGATGCTCCGAAGATGGAGTCTCGTACGACGCAGCCTCGTTGAGGGTGGTATGCGTTGTGTCTGTTGCGGCGTTGGTGTCTCCCTCCGCCGTCGTCAGAGTCTGGTCCTGCTGCGAGTCGTCCTTCGGCTGCTCCTCGTAGCCAGACAGGGAGACATTGGCGCTTGCTTCGAAGAATTGTTTCCAGAACTGTGGTGAAAATAATCCTGTCAGATTAATTGCCCCTAAATGTCACTGGGGAATAGATGTCTGCAGACCTTTGCGCCCTCCCAGACGTCTCTCGAGTGCTCCGCGTACTGCTCGACGATGGGAAGGATACTGGTCGTGACAATTCGGTGGGCTCGACTAAAGTTGGAATCAATTTCTGCAGAGATGGACCGTTGTTAGCAATCCTCCCTGACCGTCTGCATCGAACCCAAGAACGAGGTCCATTGTTTACCTTGCAGCGTTAGGGTGATTGACTGCTCGAGCTTCTCCAACTCTTCAGTGAGAGTCAGATTACGTTGTGCCGGGGGTGCTGGACGAGACATATTGCATCAATGGAATGCCTCAGGTAAGGGTTCAAAAGCAGAGGATCGAAGGCTGCTGTTGTTCGATATACATGTACACGCAGAAGACGTGATGACATCTCCCGGCGGTTGTCGCGGTGGAGAGACGGGATGGCCGAAAACGGCATCAATCTAGGGCTTGCGGATAAGGGTTTCTGGCATCACGTGCAGCGGGGCGTGATCGGCGGGGATGACGCTGGCACGCTCTTAAGTCCGACGACAACGACGTCAATCAGGCTGCCTCGTTTCGTCTCTCGTCCCCGTCTCCCTTGCTCGGGACAGCCTTCTGTTCTTTTCCAAGCTCCAGCTACCTGTCTGGAGTACTATCCATCCAAATTCCCACCCAGGTATTCAAAATGCCTGCTCCATTAGCAAAAGGTTAGTTCTACTACTCTCGGCTTCGTGTTACAGATGATCTCCCCAGATTAGCCGGGCGGTGTGGCCGATATGCGCCGTTGACACTTATCGATACGCTTTGTTGCACCTATTCAGTGCTCGAGCTTTGCACTTTATACATATGCTGTGATCTGATTTTTTCTTTATATATCATGCTGACTTACACACGCTAGGAATCATCATCACCGTCTCCGTTCTCGTTGCCGCCGGAATCGCCGTCTATGAAAGTCCTCAGTTTCGACGATGGCTCAATAACTCCCGTCGAAAAATCGCGGTTGCGCTCCACAACCTTGGAGATGATATCCACCCGGGAGATCAGTCTTACCCTCTAACAGAGGATATTTCTATGACTGAAGAGGTTGGTGAGGCGGCTGAGGAGCGGAGGCGGAAGGCTCGGGAGGAGATCATGCGTCGTGCCGCGCTTCTTGAGACACGCCGGAGAAGGAAGAGCGGTCCCGCTGGATCTTTCGATGAGCTTGTGGACAAGGATGGTAATCTGCTGAAATCCGGAGAATTCGAAGATCTCGAGGATCCTATGGCAACATCAACGGCTATCAATACTACGGGCGGCGCACAAGTTCTCCGCAGACACGATGGGCCACCACCTGCTTACCATCCGGAACCCTCAGGGACCAACGAAAAAGAGAAACTGCATCTTGACATTCCATCAGAAACATCGTCCAATCACCCTTCAGAGTCGCTCGTTGACCTGACTCCCACCTCTGAGACCTCAAATGTGGTTCTTGGCAGCTCTGGCTTCCATGAGGTTCCGCAGTCTGAATCGCTTGCTCAGTCGGAATACTTCTCCATTCCGTCACAGAGGTCATCAAGCCACACTGAAGATGGGGCTCCAGATTTTTACTACGCTCATCCTAACAACTTGACTAGTCAAGAGAATCAGGGAATCAGCAACCCATATGCCAACCCACAGGGTCATGAGCCTGCGCTGATTTCTGCCGCGCCTTCCCTTGTGGGGAGCAGCGCAAGCCACATTCAGAATGAAACCGCGGATACTTCCTCCGATGGCACATTGAGCGAGATTGGTCACCCAGTTGAGGGCACCATTACTCCAACCAGCTGGTCAGAAATTGGCAGTGTCGTCAGCAACGATGACGTCCACTATCGCTAAATTACTACTCTCTCATCTCATCCTTATCTGTTTAGAACTCACTTCGGATATAGGAAAGTTGACATTTAACGGTACCTGTCATGAAAGAAACAAACATGCCCTTTGAAGTGGCATCGCCCCGGACTTTTTAAATAAGAAAAAATCACGCAACTGTGCCAGCAACAGGCAAATGAGATCTGGAGGCGCAAGGCGTATTTGGAGACTCTGGGAATACTCTTTACACTCTTCTGGTATTCGCTGTTCTTGGATATTGTGTTCATTAATGGAGATGTCCTGTCAGGTCAGGGTACACGATATAGGATTCAGGAAGGCGCACTGGGTTTTGCTCGCTCTCTATGTCAGAAAAGGGGAAGTCATAACATATACACCTGTTCTGCGAACTTAAAGCGCCGTTGGCGCCTTTAGGGCTCCTCACAGGGTTGAGCATGTTATATCGCATTTAACAAGATTGTCAGAGATGAATGCTATATTTTTACCGCTTGCTGCAGTCATGAGATCCAACGCCTGCATATAATTCCAAGGTAAAAAGCATCGAGGCTGTTAATCGTCTGGGCCAATTTGATATCGCCAACATGACCGGGGTAGATAAAAATGAACAGAGAAAAGACTCGCAGGAAGGAGCTGCTACAAAAACCCCAGCTTTCTGACGAAAAGGGTAATTTTGAGTTCTCTAGGATTAACCAAGTAACAGTAGCATAAATGGTGTCATACCATCGCAAACTACTCCAAGCAGTGTGCTACAGTAGGAAGAGTAAAATATACATTTCGTCACCAGGAAATATTTCTTCAACGTAAAAGAGAAGCCTGAGAATTGGCGCGCAAAACAAAGGTCAGGAAAATCTAAGTCGTTAGGACATGGACCATTTGCATGTTGGCTGGAAAAGATCCTGAATCTTTTGGAACGTCACAAGGTTTCTTCTGGAGGACCAGAACCCCAGTGGGCGATAACTTTATCCAGGAGAGGAAAAAATAGGAATGTTTCAGATGACCTACAAAGACGCACTCCGAGTTTCAGGATGCGGGGGCGCTCAGAGAGACGCAGGTGTCACAAAGGCTGGTTGTTTGGGGAAAAATAGTTAGCATGGATCAGATCCATGGAGAGAGTTCACGAGGAGCAAGCCATGGGGGATTGTGGCGTTGGCGCCGCTAATTTGGTTGCAGAACACCATGGATGCCACTTTGGCGCTTGGTTGGGCATAAGGTGGTACTGCCAATGCTACCCTTGATGCACCTTTTTGTTGTCCATCACTCAGTGGCTAGATAGAACATTACCCCCGAGCACGTAGGTACCGCTTGGAAGTGTGATGGCTCTACTGGAAGCGTCAATGTGGCATCTTGGAAAGAAGACTAAAGGGCAAAAGGCCACCTGAGTAAGTTAGGTCGTACCCCAAGCTTAAAGTAGTCTGAGCTAAATATGGGATTTTGCTCATGCAGATGAGATGCTGATCTCTAGAGATCCACCAATAAGCTTCGTGTGTACTCGTTTGCGGTAGAAGATTTGGAACAACAAAGCCCCATCGCTCCATTAGTAGCACTTACAGGATGCGTCCTTGGGGAGCTGTGGACTTTGCAGAGAGCATTACAAAAATTCTACCTGACTTTATTTGGCTGGCTGGAACTTGTACCTATTTTCGTCGGCGAGGATCAATAGAAAAGTTGCGATATTTTAGTAGCACTTGTATTAGTCACGTCACTGCTTGGAGACTTTGCCCAGACAGACAGTACAACTTTGGGCTGACAATCCTGGCAGCCGCTTTTACCTGTGATAAAGGCATTGAATATGCGCGCGGCTGTCAGATAGTTTGATTCCGTGTTTCACGGGAGAAGGCATGAAAGAAAGGGCACTTGACCATACCTGATCCATTCTCTGGTTTGACGTAGATCAGACCTGCCAAATCCCGACAAAGGAATATGAGTACGTAGTCAGCTTCAAACAAAGGAGCTCATTATGGCATGATTCTTCAGCAACACTGCAGTTGTGCAGCAAGGTTGTACAAGTGACCAGAGTAAGATGTGGCCTGTTTGTCCCTATGAAGCGGATGCAGCCACGCTCCTGCCTGTTACTGAAGCGACTGCGTTTACAACCTCATGCCACTTCCCCCGCGGCGTCGTACGGGCGGCTGATGCTAATGCGGTTTCTCATGCTCGCCTGACGAGTTGGTTTCTATTCCTCACTTTCTTCTTGTCTCTGTGAATAAGTCTCATTCAGCAATCGGTGCTTCCTCACATTGTTACCTACCTTCTACTTGGACATGTCCATCTAAACAATATCCTATTACTTGACCACTGCCTATTGCCATCAGCAGGTGTCTTTGTTTGCCAGCTCGGCGGGACGAACCAAACTGGGTGGAATCGCGTGGACTCCGAGGTCTGGAAGAAGGCCTTCGTTTTGAGGTAAGCAAATCCTTCTGACATAGAAGTTATATCCCGATTCACTTGAGATGTTGCGGTACTCGGTAGACATCATGGCCGGTATACCGCTGCCTTTGCGAACCCCGTTTGTGGATACTGCTCACTGGTTGCGCTGCTACTTGACAAGTTACCATGTCATCAAATCTACGATGGGCTTGATTATCGAGCATAATGACTGACCCTTCCTGCTCGTGTGCAGATCCAGTAGCTGGTCCTGAATCCTTGACTCAAACCCACCCCGCTGCAGTTACCCGTCTCGGAGGCCGGTGGTCTATGAGCTTCAGATATTCGCGAACTTCACTCAGCTTTTGTTCTTTGACGCTTCTCAGTCTCTGATGGGATATCCAGAGGAGACATCTCTCTGAGCTCAACCCCGTTACCATCGGAGCACTTGGGGAGGAAGGCCTAGGGTACATCATGGCGGAGTACGAAAACGGGATACCGCCAATCACGGCACCATGGCCGGTCAAGGATGTAAGTCGAGAACTCTCCTAGTGGCCGACTACGCCAGTATCCCAGTCTGACTTCTTCTCTTCAAGATCGTTTATATTGCGATAATTGGGCCAGTAATGCTGGCGGCTTTCCTCGAGTGGTTTCTCTTCCTCTCCGCGTTCTTATACTGTCTGGTCAAGGTCTTTCAGAAAGCGGATCATTGGAGTATTAAAGTGTTAGCGGTGATTATGATGATACTCTTCACGGCATTCCGGTAAGATTCACGGCGCCTTCCCTTGAAGAGAGACTAACCAGGCTCACGTTTTATCCAGAGGAATCTTCCTTCCCGTGATGGTTGTTACCCTCCCTCTACCGGCCACCGTGACCCAGTACTTCCCAAAGCGCATGGTATCGTTTCTTCAGTGGTTTGCCTTTTGGACATTCGCAATCCTTCTGATTGTGCCATGGCTTTTTTGCATCTACAGGCTAGTAACCAATTCCTTGGGCAGGACAAAGAGGATAAAGGAAGTCCTGGATGACCGCACCGCACCGAAGACAGTCATTGTGATGCCGGTTTACAAGGAAGAACCGGCAGTTTTGATCAAGGCAATCGATTCGGTTGTGGACTGCGACTACCCAGCATACTGTATCCATGTGTTCTTGTCATACGACGGAGATGCTGTCGACGAGCTCTACCTCCAGACTGCGAATCACCTTGGAATCCCGATGTCATTGAAAAGCTATCCTCAAAGCATTGATGTGACATACAAAGGCGCGAGAATTACGATCTCTCGGTTTAAACACGGCGGGAAGCGACATTGTCAGAAACAGACCTTCAGGTTGATAGACAAGGTCTATGCGGAGTATCTCAAGCGCCACGACAACCTTTTTGTGCTTTTCATCGATTCGGATTGCATCCTGGATAGGGTGTGCCTGCAGAACTTCATGTACGATATGGAGCTTAAGCCCGGAAGCAAGCACAATATGCTTGCAATGACGGGCGTCATCACCTCCACAACCGAGAAGAATTCAGTCATCACAATCTTGCAGGACATGGAATACATACACGGGCAACTCTTCGAGCGTTCCGTCGAATCAGGTTGTGGATCTGTGACATGTCTTCCGGGAGCCTTGACCATACTGCGGTTTTCAGCATTCCGCAAGATGGCCAAATATTATTTTGCGGACAAGGCAGAGCAATGTGAGGACCTTTTTGACTTTGGGAAATGCCATCTGGGGGAAGACCGCTGGCTCACGCACTTGTTCATGATCGGGGCCAAGGAACGATATCAAATCCAAATGTGCACGAGTGCATTCTGCAAGACTGAAGCAGTCCAGACTTTCCGAAGCCTCTTGAAGCAACGACGCCGTTGGTTCCTTGGATTTATTACCAACGAGGCCTGCATGCTGACGGATATCCGACTGTGGAAGCGGTATCCTCTCTTGTGCCTGGTACGTTTCATGCAGAATACAATTCGAACGACGGCGCTGCTCTTCTTTATCATGATCATATCAATCATCACGACGTCCAACAGAATCCAAAACTTGCCGGTTGGCTTCATCGCAGTCTCTTTAGGCCTCAACTACTTCCTCATGTTCTACTTCGGGTTGAAGTTGAAGCGTTTCAAGGCATGGCTCTATCCAATGATGTTCATTCTAAATCCGTTCTTCAACTGGCTGTACATGGTGTACGGGATTCTCACCGCAGGGCAGAGAACCTGGGGAGGGCCGAGGGCTGATGCTGCCGCGGCCGACGAGAATATCACGCCCCGAGAAGCCGTGGAGCAAGCCATAGCCCAGGGAGATGAGTTGAACGTGAAGGTGGACACATTCAGACCCGGGGATGAAAGGAAACAGCCTGTCCCGATTCACCCTTCGGGGCTTGTCGAAGGCCGCTTTGCGGCAGCCGAGCAACTGCCCAACGGCTACTACATCAATGGGAATGACTCAGACGTGACCTTGTCTCAGCTCATGGGCCAGATGCCCGAAGTCCCGCGAATACCACTGCACCCGCGCGACTCGTTCGATTCCACGATCACTACGGGGTCGAACTCGATCTGTATGCCGCGCCGCGTGGAGAGCCTTATGGGGGAGGAGGACCAGGCGAAGCTCTACATGGCCCGTCAGGCCCAGAGGTCGTCCAGCTTCATCGCCGATCTGGGCGACGCTGACGACGCTAAAAGCGCAACGTGGATGGCATTTTCGCAGGAGAAGAGCGCCGGCCCGAACGAGATGCTGGAGAAGCGAGACACCCAGTCACTGCTATCGCCCCTGCCCACCAACCCCAGCTTCGAGATGAGCCTGGAGCCATCGCGGCCGCTGCGCCCTATGCGCAGCCCACTGGGGAGAAATAGCCCGGAGCGGCCTTACGAGGAAAGCCCTGGTGAGGCGGGCACCCCGCTCCAAGCTCCCCCTGAGGCCGTCGAGCAACCGGCGGGGTCGCAGCGCCGCAAGCTGCGGAAGAAGTGGCTGCTGAAGAAGAAGAGCAAGGAGCGGGATGATATGGTCTAGCAGGGCGCATGGGGGACCGTGTTCCGGAAGAAGAAGAACGTGCTGTATGTACCTACTATCCGTACCATACTATGTCATCCGTAGTAGTAGTAGTAAACAAGTGGCATCGATGATTTTTCTGGGCTTTCAGGGTGCCAGGGCAAGAAAAGGCCGGCAGGAGCATAATACGGGAGTAATGGATGCTATTGATCCAGAGTTGCAGCCTTGCTACGTCAATCAGGGCGCGCGACGTCACCCGCGCGCGCCCAACTCTCCAGGAGCGAGGTGGGGCGTGGCCGGGACAAATCCTGACGAACCAGGCTGGGAAGTTTTAGGTAAAAGAGTGTGAAAAGTCAGACACGGTCGGGTTGAGTAAGAGGGGTCGCTGGGCGGGGCGGAGAGCATGCCAGCGTGCTCGAAGGCCAAGTGTTGAGCAGAACAATAATACATAGCGCCCGTAACGCGCCGTATCAGCGCAGATAACGGTCACAAACGCGAGCCCCGCGGGCGGCGGTGAGGCGCGCACGTGAGTTCTGCCGGGGCCCAGGGCGGGCGGTGTGGCAGCGGAAGGAACGAGCATGAGCCAGAAGGTTCGACCGTCAAGGCAAGAAGAGAGAACATCTGCTCGTCCTGCTCTGGTCGGTGACAAGAAGCCATCCGTCCCCTTGGTTGTCTTATTTTTTTTGGCCACCTGTCCTGACCCCTGAGCCTCGCCCCCGAGTCTCTCCCAAGCCTGTCTTTGAGAGAGCTGTGCTGGTCGCCCGCTCGCCAAACGAGAGCAGACCCCCCCCCGCCGAGCCCAGCCCACCTCAGCGTTTATCACCACCTGATAGTCGCGCTCTGCAAATTCTCTCCTCCACTCCCACCTGGAAGATTCTTCCGCCCTCGACGCCCTTTTTTGTCCCCCCCTACAACCCCCCCCCGATACCACCTTTT
>NW_027192534.1:1313573-1325442 GCF_041956765.1 Thermoascus crustaceus | reverse complement strand
ACGATGAGCGTTGTCGGCATAGATCTCGGTGCCCAGAGCACCAAAATCGGTGTTGCCAGGAACAAGGGTATCGACATTGTGCGTACATCCCGCCATCCGCCCACTTCTTCTAACCCCCGCCGTGGGGATTTTCCCCAGAACTCGCGCTTGCAGGGCAGGTACTGACTGATCTTGTGGAATTTTGCAGATCACAAATGAGGTCTCCAACAGATCTACTCCGTACGTTGCAACCTTTTTCCCTTTTTGTTAGAGCATCTCAACTGACCTTGTTTCTTCTGCCATTTCCAGGTCCCTCGTCGGGTTCGGACCCAAGAGCAGATATATCGGTGAGGCCGCGAAGACGCAAGAGATCACCAACCTCAAGAACACCGTCGGTTCCCTGAAGCGCCTCCTGGGCCGCAGCTTCAGTGACCCCGACATCCAGATCGAGCAGGAGTTCAACACCGCTCCCCTCTGCGATGTCAACGGCCAGACCGGTGTCGAGGTCAACTACATGGGAAAGAAGGAGAAGTTCACCGCCACACAACTGGTTGCCATGTACCTGGGCAAGATCAAGGCCACCGCCTCCAAGGAGTTGAAGCTGCCGGTCTCCGACGTCGTCATCAGCGTGCCCGCCTGGTTTACCGATGTCCAGCGCAGAGCGCTGCTCGACGCCGCTGATATCGTCGGCCTGAAGACCCTCAGACTCATCAACGACACCACTGCCATCGCTCTTGGCTACGGTATCACCAAGCTGGATCTCCCCACCGCGGAGGAGAAGCCAAGGCGCGTGGCGTTCGTCGACATTGGATACAGCAACTACACCTGCTCCATTGTTGAGTTCCGGAAGGGTGAGCTGAACGTCAAGTCGACGACCTGGGACCGCCACTTCGGTGGTCGCAACTTCGACAAGGCGCTCGTCGACCACTTTGCCGAGGAGTTCAAGGAGAAGTTCAAGGTCGACATCCGGTCCAACCCCAAGGCCTGGGCGCGCACCCTCGTCGCGGCAGAGAAGCTCAAGAAGGTGCTGTCGGCCAACGCTGCGGCTCCCATGAGCATCGAGTCGCTGATGGAGGATGTTGACGTCCGTGCCTTCGTCAAGCGAGAGGAGCTGGAGCAGATGGTCAAGCCCCTCCTGGACCGTCTCCATGTGCCCCTGGAGCAGGCGCTTGCGGAGGCCAAGCTCACGGTCGAGGACATTGACAGCATCGAGATGGTCGGTGGCTGCACTCGTGTCCCCATCATCAAGGAGATGATCAGCAAGTTCTTCGGCAAGCCCCTCTCCTTCACCCTCAACCAGGACGAGGCCATCGCTCGTGGATGCGCTTTCAGCTGCGCCATCCTCTCCCCCGCCTTCCGTGTGCGCGACTTCTCCGTGCACGACATGGTCAACTACCCCATCGAGTTCACCTGGGAGCAGTCGCCCGACATCCCTGACGAGGACACCGCCCTCACCGTCTTCAACCGAGGCAACGTGATGCCCTCCACCAAGATCCTGACCTTCTACCGCAAACAGCCTTTCGACCTGGAGGCCCGCTACTCCAAGCCCGACATGCTGCCGGGCAAGGTCAACCCCTGGATCGGACGCTTCTCCGTCAAGGGAGTCCAGGCTGACCCCAACGACGACTTCATGATCTGCAAGCTCAAGGCCCGACTGAACCTGCACGGTATCCTGAACGTCGAGTCGGGATACTACGTGGAGGATGTGGAAGTCGAGGAGCCTGTCCCCGAGGAGGGTGAGAAGAAGGATGCTGATGTAAGTTCCGGATCTAGCCCCCACCCCAAGTATCAGGACTGTTACTGACTTTTCGACCAGGCCATGGAGACCGATGCTCCCAACGGCGAACAGCCCAAGAAGACTCGCAAGGTCAAGAAGCAGGTCCGCAAGGGCGACCTGCCGATCGTTTCCGGAACCACCTCCCTGGACGAGGCTACCAAGGAGGCCTGGATCGAGCAGGAGAACGCGATGGCCATGGAGGACAAGCTGGTCGCGGAAACCGACGAGAAGAAGAACGAGCTTGAGGCGTTCATCTACGAGCTGCGCGACAAGATCGACACTACCTACTCCGAGTTCGCCAGCGAGGAGGAGAAGGACAAGCTGAGGGCCAAGCTGACCGAGAGCGAGGTGAGTTTCAGATGCTGTTCCCAACCAATCGACACGCTTTTTCACTGACGGGACCCGTGTAGGACTGGCTCTACGAGGAGGGTGAGGACACCACCAAGGCCATCTACGTCTCGAAGATGGACGAGATCCGCTTCCTGGCGGGCCCCATCATCCAGCGTTACCAGGACAAGATCGAGGCCGAGCGCCAGGCCGCCCTCAAAGCCCAGGAGGAAGAGGCCGCGAGGAAGCGCGCTGAGGAGGAGGCCAAGAAGGCGGAAGAGGAAGCCAAGAAGAAGGCCGAGGAGGAGCAGAAGGCCGAGGCCGCTGACACCGAGATGAAGGACGCCCCGGCCGCCGCTCCTGAAGGTGAGGCTCCCGCTGAGAAGGCCGAGGGCGAGGAGAAGAAGGAGTAGATGATTGGCGGATGACGAGTTTTCCCCTTGAGCTGCATGTGTTCGCATAGGTCCGGACGGATGGCGCGGATTTTGCCATCTTTTCTTTGAAACTTCATGATGTAGATCGCGTGCTTTTTCTTTTTTTTCTTCTTGAATTCCCTTATTCTGGTCACGATGTATGGAAACACATGCGGGGGCAGGCATCAGGGCCTGCTCCGTTCCCCTTTCATGACAGCAGACGTCCTTCTAGAGCAGAGAGAGACTGCAGATAGAAGATTCCTTGAAAAGCGAAGATACGATTGGTCGACATCTCGGTAGAATAGTATACAGGTAGTGGTAATACAGCAAAAGTTGCTATATATCTAGGTTCTTGGGCTCTCCAGCGAATATAGATTAGTAATTACCTTTGGAAGGTCTCGTAGAGGAATACATACCATGTGTTGCGGCCAACCAAGTTTATCGTACCGAGATCCCGAGACGGTCCCAGGTACCAGGTACCTCGCTGATCTGCTTCGTCAGCCGCACCTAGAAGTATCGGGTACATCGGCCCGCAAACCGCAAAGAGCCTCGGCTCGTCTGACGCTCTCGGTCGTGCAGCAAGAGAGGAAACCTCGTCCGCTGCGGCTTGTTTCCTCCTCTTCATTATACCAGATATCAGCGGTCTTCTGGTCACTTCACTCCCCGGTAAGTACGTTATCTTTTCTTCCTTCTCGTGCGTCTCCATAGGATCAGATTTCCCGCCTCTTTCTCCGATCTGGGCTTGCTTTCCCCGCATTTTGCTGCATCCGGCCGAGCTTATATAGTAGGTCTTCTGGCTGGGGTTGTTGGAGTGTCTCTTCTCTTCTCCGTTCTATGTCTGTCTCTGCTGCTTGAGCTTTGGATGCATATATCTTCTTTACCTTGCATTGGGACTTGCTGACAAGCTTTGATCGTCAATCTGCAGACACTCTCACATCCAACAACTGACGGGCTCTCCTCCGCATCTATCCATCCATCATCATGGCCACGGACCGACTGTCCTCCATCCTGAACCACCTGAGGCCCTCGAGCCCCAGCAGCGGTGTTTCCGCTATGTGAGTGCGGTCCACACCGCTTCTTCTGCCAGCTATCTTGTTGACGGGTTGTTCCCATATATTATAGTACGCAGAAGAACCCCGACGATGTGGTCATCACGCTGGCGCTGCGCACGCCCCTGGCCAAGGCCGTCAAGGGCGGCTTCAAGGACACGGATCTCGACTATATGATCTACGCGCTGCTGAAGGAGGTGCTGGCACGGTCGAATCTGGATCCGGCTCTCATTGAGGATGTGTGTCTGGGAAATGTGAGTCGTCTTCCCCTTCTCTTTCTCTTTCCCTTTTACTCTGAATGAATCTCTGACAAACGTGAGATCTCCAGGTCGGTGACGGCAAAGCCGCCTACCTCGTCCGCGCCGCGGCCCTCGCGGCCGGCATCCCCCACACGGCGGGCGCCTCGTCCGTGAACCGCTTCTGCTCGTCGGGCCTGAAAGCCGTGCAGGACATCGCGAACCAGATCCGCCTGGGTGCCATCGACATCGGGATCGCCGTGGGCGCCGAGTCCATGTCGCACTCGGGCGACCGCCTTCCGCGCCCCTTCAACGAGGAGGTCCTGCGGAACCAGGAGGCCGCGGACTGCATGCAGCCCATGGGCCAGACGTCCGAAAACGTTGGCGACGACTTCAACATCACGCGCGAGATGCAGGACCGGTACGCGGTCGAGTCGTTCCGGCGCGCGGAGGCGGCGCAGAAGGCCGGGTGGTTCGATGATGAGATCGTCCCCATCACGACCAAGGTAAAGGATCCGAAGACGGGGGAGGAGAGGACGATCACCCTCACGAAGGACGAGGGGATCCGGTATGGGACCACGTACGAGGCGCTGAGTAAGATCCGGGCCGCGTTCCCCCAGTATGGGAATAAGACGACGGGCGGGAATGCGAGTCAGGTCACGGATGGTGGTGAGTAGCAGTAGCCCATCCCCCCTTGCTTACAATCTATGTATCCGGCCCCTCCGGACGAAGGTCCATAAGACACCGGATTACTAACATGAAGACAAAAAAGCGGCCGCAATCCTCCTCATGCGCCGCTCCAAAGCCATCCAACTGAACCAACCCATCCTGGCCAAGTTCTGCGGCGCCACCGTGGCCGGCGTGCCCCCCCGAATCATGGGCATCGGCCCGACGGCCGCGATCCCCAAACTCCTATCCCAATTCAACCTGTCCAAATCCGACGTCGACATCTACGAGATCAACGAGGCCTTCGCCTCCATGGCCGTGTACTGCCTGGACAAGTTGGGCCTGGAGCACGCGAAGGTGAACCCGCGGGGCGGGGCGATCGCGCTGGGGCACCCCCTGGGCGCGACGGGGGCAAGGCAGATCTGTACGATCCTGAGCGAGGCGAGGCGCGCGAAGAAGAGGGTGCTCGTGACGAGTATGTGTATCGGGACTGGGCAGGGGATGGCGGGGTTGTTTGTTAATGAGCAGATTTGATTCTGATTCCGAGTCAGTCGCCCTAAATCTATGAGGGATAGGGGCTGGACTTGGAAGCTGCATTTATTTATGGCTTACGTTTTTTATGTTGCGTATATGTTTTGTGTTTTGTTTATGTCTTTTTTGTTGCTTCGGAGTAGGGATCTGTTAATCCTATATATATAATGCACAAAATAGCTCTGTTAACTGGACGATCAAAAAGACCACCAACCAGAATGGGAATAAATGGTCACGTTCATTTGTGTGTTGTATGTCTCCAACACATAAAATATTTTTTTTTTCTATTACTAGGTCTACTTGTGCAAGAAGAACAATCAATTACCCAATAAAATTGGACAATTGATCAGAACCTCGATGTATAAAATTAATCTCGTCTATTATGTACAGCTATGTATATATATACAGACAGCCCATCCATCCCATGATTTCCACTGGCGCCGAAAGATGGAGCTATATCAAGAAAACACAAAATGCAACATCATCTGATATATCCTGTTTGCAGGATATACTCTAACCAATTAAGCAGTCAACTGCCGTATGGTCGTATCGGCAGGGGATATCATATCATATCGTAACGTAAATATATCGTATCATCATATCATGCGGGGAGAAAGCAATGCAGGTATCTTGAGATCAGGAACGAAGGAGAGACAGAGGGGAGAAGGGGAAGGAGAGAGAGAGACAAGAAAGACATCATCATGACCTCTTCTCTCCATTCCCTCCTCCGCCTCCTCCCCCTCTTCCCCTCTCCCTCTCCTTCCTCAACCTCGCCTCCGCTGCCCGCGCCAGGATCTCCCTCCGATCTTCCACTCCGGCCGGATGGGCCTCGACACGATCATGCTCCCGTCCGACCTCATCCTCCTTCAACCCACCCAGGACGAACTCCCCTCCCGTCCATCCACCTTCATCCACATGCTCCCTATCCCGCTGCTCCTCCCAATCGGCCGGATTGTAGAACTCCTCATTGGAAAGCCGGCGTCCGCCCCTTGTCCAATCCGCCCTCTCGACCTCCTGCTCGATCTGCCTCGTCAGGTTCCAAAAGTCGCGATCGTGCTCGCCGAACACGCAGTGCGCGAGCTCGTGGCACAGCGTGCGTCGGATGGTGCGGTAGTCGCGATACCCGTCGTACGCGTCCGTGCGGAGGCGGAGCTCGATGACCTCTCCTTTGTTCCGGTTCAGGCCAAGCGTGCGGGAGGTGTCGGTGGTGTGGAGGGCGGGGTCCATCTCGGTCAAGAGGGGCACGGAGAAGCGGTGCTTGCGCATGGCGGCGCGGATGCCCGGGTCGTCGCGGAGGCGGGCGAGGAAGTCCAGGCTGCGTTGGGGGTTGGGGAGGTAGGAGAGCGGGAGGAGCCGGTGGAAGGTGTAGTTGTCCGGTGAGTCGGCGAGGGAGGAGAGGGTGTGGATCTGTCCGACTCCGCCGCGCAGCGCGGCGGGGGTAGCTGTTGCGCGGGATGATGAGGATCGCAGGGCCGCGGCGCGGGCTTCCAGACGGCGTCGCGTGTTGGAGACCTCGGCGTTCAGGTCGTCGATCTCCTGCGCCTTGCTACCCAGGAGGGTGATTTTGAATCTCGGCGACGAGGTCACCGTCTCCGGGAGGAGGGTTCTCAGCGGGGTCGGGGGGAACGGGGGCTTCTGCATCCCCGGTTTGGGGGAGATCAGGAGCTTCTGGTTCTCGGGCGGGACGAGCAGGTCGGCCGCGAGGGCGGCGGAGAGGTCTTCCAGGGTGGCGGTGCCGGGGAGGGTGAAGGTATGTGGCGTGCCATGGTGGTGGATTGTGAGGGTGATCGAGTCCGAGGTCGAGTCCGCCGCCGAGCCCGCGGGGAGAAACGCGGAAGGCGAGCTGTGGCTTGCGACTGCGTCGGGCGGGGTGTCGGTGTCGGCGGATGCCATGGTAGCAGCGAGCAAAGTAAAGGCCAGGAAGAATAGAAAGGCGAAGAGGAAAAGAAGAGAAAGATAAGCAGGTCGTTTAAGAAGAGAAGACAGCTTCTCTGCGCGTCCGTCGCCTTCCACCGCCGCGTTTGTCAGCGGAGGCGTTGCGCTCGCACGTGACCCGCGATGCCCTCGACTGCCGTTTTAGGATGGGTTAGTGGATGATGCTCACCTGTTCGTGAGATTTCCCAAACAGCGTTTCTCTTCATCCAGCGATATTGCTCTAAATGCCAAGGGAACTTCTGACGAAACAACGTGAGTTAGGTTGGTTAGGTTAGGTAGCTAGTGGTGCTGGATATTCTGATCGACCAAAGGCTGATGCATGAAGAATCCTATATCAGGTACCTACCTAGTTATGCAGCCGTCCTGGGAACCTAGTAGATCTCGGTTTTACATCTCACCTTTGTAGTCCACTCATTCAAGCATAGGACTAGGCAACCCATAGGTATTACCCCCGGCAATGTTGCTAAGCGGGATCGGGTCTAGTAAGCAGGCAGGCAACCCCCTCTGACACAACGTTGCATTGAGTTCCTAATCACTGAAAAGAACAGTAACTATTTAATCTCGGTGAGAATCTGGTCGGTCCATAGTACCTTGATCTTTTCCACCTCTGAGCTGTTCTCGGCAATTATTGGATTGGATGAAGAAGAAACCTCGAGTTGTGCAGGTCCCCTATATACCAGACGCTATAGTACCTACGTCGCAACAAGGTGTTAGTTACAAGTGGACATATATATCCAACCCCAACGCAAACCAAAAACACTCAAGAGAATAAAAAGAAAGATGACAATAACACCAACACCACCCCTCCCCGCCCATCCCACCCCCCGACAGCCCCCCATCATCCGTCCGCGCCTACCTCGCCTCCATCCTCCACACCCTCCACTCCGTCCCCTCAGACGAGGCGCACGAGATTGCCTCGCACTGGAAATACGGCCGGGGATCGGAGCTCCTGTACTACTACGATGTCCAGACGTTCCGGGACATGTTTGGCAGCGAGGCGGGGGTTCTGCTGTATGGGGTATGCGAGGGGGGAGTTATTATCAGGGTTGAAGGAGAAGAGGAATGATGGCGCGAGAGCAGCAGCAGAAGCAGTCGGGGATAATAATAATAGGAAGAAGAAGAGTACAGGGAGCAGAAAAGAAAAAGATCTCTTTGGGCTTCCTCCTGGTTGTGAATTAAATAATAATAACCCTTTCCTTCTCTTCTTTTCTTTTCCATTCCTATCTGTGAAAGAAAAGAAATCTGACAAATATATTTCCCTCCGGGGAAAAAAAAGTATTCTTCGTCTACTTCTTCTTCATCTCCATGATCGTCGCTGGCTGGTTAGCTTATACAGGCGGGGCCGTGGGAAGCGACGATCGAGCCGCGCTCCTTTCTGTTCTGAGTATCAGCTTCTTTGTTGGTTTGTTATTTCGTATCTCACTTACTACATTTAAATCCGAACATTGTTGTGAGATTTTTTTTATTCAACTGTCGACAGATCAGTATATGGAAAGGTCAGCGAGATACAAGTACCTATCTTGCAAGGCTCCGGGGCCGTGGAACGGGAATCGAATCCATGGATCGCGTTGACAAAATCAAGCTCAACGCCCTCCGCATGGGAGGTCCGGTCCCTTCGAAGCTTGACGCTGAGCCAATAATCATCTCAACTAAGCCCGAGGTCATCAGCAACATCCAGTTCAAGAAGATATTGATACCTAGTTTCAAAAGATCCAGGAGATAAGGTAGAATGTTTTCTTTCTTCTTCCAGTATATACTTTTCCATCTCTTTCTTCCATCCAAACAGATAAGGATAATAGGTACAGTATATATGCTCAGTAGGTATCCAAAAATAGATAGATGTAAGTAAACCACTGGCATCTTGAGATGCCATATCCCCCAACTTTTCCAAACCGTAGACGGTCGATTCACCAGCCCCTCCTTTCTCCCTGTAGACCACACCAGACCATGCTCTCTTCTGTTCCATTTCTCCTCTCCTGAAGAAAGACCATGACAGGAGCATTACCAACCCATCCATGTCCAAAAGAAATACATATATAGTATGCCAAAAATATGCACAAGAATAGAAGCAAGAGTTAAATACAGAATATGTAGATGAGATGTCATCTGCCTGGATCTTAACCCAGGATAGGACCATGGATCGGTTTTCCAACGGCGGGATGGTGGCGTATATGGTCGGTCGTACCGTTGAGATGTTGGCGAGCAGAACGCCGCCGCTATGCATCATGAAAGCTGGTGCTACTGTTGCTACCGAACTGACCATGCACGAGTCGTCCCTGAAAGAAGCGCTCAAGGAGGGAGGTGGTCGGGATGAAGAGTAGATGTGCTGACGTGCGATCCCGTCGGGAATTATGCTTCTGTCTTCTGCACGCTTCTACTCCGCGGCTACTCCGCAGCCATCAGATCGGGCGAATCCGGAACCCATTCATTCAGCTCGAGGCTCCAGGTGTGGCTATAAAGGTCAGCACAGTCTCGTGGAGAGATCAACCGGCAAAATACTCACTTCTGAAACTGTGTCACCGTTAAGGCCCTCTCCGAGTACTCCTGGATCAGGATCTCATCGTACTTGTACGGCACCTTGGCTGGCACGCCCTCGTAGATCGTGTGCCGCATCGGGTACAGATCCTCGGTCCGGTACTTGTGGAAGTTCTTGCACTGCCAGACCCCGGGCTCCTCTTCCGGGTGCAACTGGCTCAGGCCCGTGATGTCGATGTAGAGACCGTTCCGGATGTCGATCCACCGCGCGTCGATGATGTTCAGGCCCTCGCCCCGGATCCGCTGCCGGGACCACGGGTTGACGTCGAGCAGGTACTTGCGCTTCACTTTGCCGTCCTCAGAGACGTACTGCGCCATGGTCTGGTTGAAGTGGTCGGCCATGTACATCAGGGTGGTTTCCGACACCTGCGTGTCGATATCCCAGTCCCACGGGAGCATCTGGTGCGGTGACACACTACGTCAGCCCTGCTGTGGGAGGGAATCCTGAAGAATGTATGAGTCTTACCTTGCCATTCCACCACCAGCCCAGCAGGGTTCCGTGCGCGATCCAGGTCTCCATTCCATTCTCGCGGAAGAAATTGAGATAGGCGCGGATCATATGGGTCAGGGTGTCGGTGCGCTCCTCGTACGACACGATACCATGGTAGAAGCGGGAGTCGTAGTGTCCCATCAGGTCACCGCCGCCGGGCTCGTGGAAGTACTTGTACTCTTCGACCGCAAGGTCCGCGGGATCGGGCCCGCCGTCGCGCGGCTGCAGCGACGGCGGTGGAAGCGCCAAAGTCGTGATAGAACATAACGCGGCAATCCACAGCGCTAAGCGCCCCAGATATTTCATGTCTTTCTTTTGAGTTTGTGATTTTTTGTTGTATATATACTTCTCCAGGTGCGCTCACCGCTTCCCTTGCATTCTGGCACGCACTGCGCCTGTCTGCTGCGCGCGACGGCTGAAGGATGTCGAGGAGAACTGGTCGACAATGAATTTAACACCCGGATCACCGTGAGGCTTTCCTTCTCCGTATATCGGAATTGCTTTTAATCGTCGCGGCGGGCGCCCTCGGAAGCTGGGTATGCACGAGGAGGCGGTCTCAGGGGTCGGAACTGACGGATTCCGGTTCAGCAGGACATTCCGCGTTTCGACAGCTCTTCCCGGGTCTTTTCGGTCCCTTGTCGACAGAAACCGATCTGGCGGGATAGTCGTGAGGAGGGCTTGAGGGGGAATATACGACTATATCGGATCGGGGTCGGCGAGCCGTCAGGAAGGGAGCGCAGGAATGTGAGGAATAGTATATAGGTTGTATAGGAATCGGAGGCGCAAGACGCAGCAGGACACCTCGACCCGGCGCACACGAGACCGGCAGAGTCCGACGAGGAGAGCGAAGCCGTAGCAGCAGCAGCCAGCAGCGAAGCGGACAGACTGGGCTTTCGCGGAGACTTATCTCCCTCCAGCGGTTCAGGCTGGCGCGTGCCACCCTTCCTTGTTGGGCGTAGCGAAGCCATGTCTGGATCGCTCGGATCCGCCGCTCTGGAGAGCAGCCAATGATAAACACGACTGTTGGGTCTCGACCAGGAGAGTCGGCGTGCAGCGAGACCGACGCCGACGTTCTTCGCAGCATCCACGGCTCCCCAGAGTCTCCACGATCGCTCCGGAACCTCGGGTCGCCTTCCATCATCAGATCAGACCGTTTTTCCTCACGAAAGACGGCCTCACAAGTGTCCCAACTGCTGACTCCCACGAACCTGGCCCTCTACGTTAGGCCCCGGGCCAGCATCCCGTAACACTTAGTGACAGCTTGACCAGCATCCCACGACTCGAACTCCCTTGATGGCCTTGGCATCCCGTGATGCCTGGACGGTGATACGTCGGCACGGATACGGCGGGAGGCTGAAAGCCTGCACATGACGTGACATGGCTTCCCCAGTCTTCGGTCTGTTATCCAATGGGTCGTTGGGACTTGGCAGACTTTTCTCTCCGGTCCTGCAAACGGTCACGCCCACGGGCGCTTCTCCGCCGAAACCCCAACTCTATAAGTCAATGTGGACAGCACAGTTGCACGTTGCGTTGATCGTGCACCGTTATCGTTGATCTCTACCGTCATTCTCATCTCAGTATTTTCTCAATGACAGAAAGCTGCTCTGCATCTGCATCTGCATACAATGTATTAGTAAACCCTGTAGCATTTGTCATACCCAAGTCCGTGAATCTTAAAAATAAATGTCACATACTACAGTGATCACCCGTTATTTATAGATAGTGCCTGGCTTGTTGAATCTGAATCTGAATCTGATAGCCTTGGTCTATGGAAGGAACCATTCATATACAAGATTTGCTGCGACACCAAGCTTTAGATCTATACGTCGTTCGCAAGCTTTCGGGTCAGATCGTCGGTCAGCCTTAACGCTTTATGTAACCTGACAAGCCAAGATGAAACCGAACAAAGAGTGCGTCTTGCGTCTTTTCAG
>NW_027192534.1:1275032-1313010 GCF_041956765.1 Thermoascus crustaceus | reverse complement strand
GGGGGGGGGGTTTAGTAGGAACTATCCGAAACCACAAATCCATTTAAGGAAAGAACCACCCTGCCACTCCTTCCACCATTGCTCTTTCCGTCCACCACCGTTCAGCCCCTAATGTACTGTACTTTCTCGACTGTCTCATGTTTCTTCTATCACTTGTAAACAGGCACGTCTAGTCTGTATAATATCTGGGGGAACAAAAATTACAGAAAAGTGTATCTAAAAGAAAAAGGGAAAGAAAAAGTATAAATCCATTTCAAACCAAAGCAAAAGATCTAACCTGCTTCAATCCAACTTTACCAACATCATGCATTCAGATTCAACGGGCTCGTACACGTAAACGCGTTGACCTGCGGATTCTTAAACACGTCAATCATGCCCTGGATCGCCGCATACGCCCCCAGTCCGGCCGTCGCGAGCGCGCCTCCCATATACAGCACGTTGCCCACGTTCATGAGGACCGGCCCGGCGAGGAATCCGCGTACCCAACGTCGGAGTCCGCTATCATGCCGTATCACCCGACCCGTGGCAGGGTCGAACCCTTCCCCGTCCCGGATGGCGCACTTCTGGACGAAATATCCGATCGCAAGGAACGGCGGGACGGAGTAGGTGAACTGCACGATGGCGAAGGCGGCCACGACGGAGACCAGCCCGAAGAAGTCTGGGATCGCGGCGGCGAGGACGAATGCTGTGGTCCAGTAGATGGGCACGATGATGGCCCAGAGGTGTTTGCCTTTTGTGGTATTGAGGGGCGGCGCGTGGAAGATGTCCATCAGGACGTTGTTGTAGAGAACCTTGACGCCGATGTTACCGAAGAGACCGGCCGCGATGGTGCCACTGAGAACGGCGAGCATGTTTCCCACAGTCTGCAGTGCATAGCGAGAGACGCCTTGGTAGGATATCTGGTAGGCATATCTATGTCGTGTCAGCCCTCATCTTGAATCTTTTGTGATGGAAGACGGCATTGGGAAGACGTACTGCCCCTGAAAATAGTAAACGTAGCTACCATGTACAAGATAGCATGCGTAGATGAAGAATTGAGCTCCCCACATCGCTTTCAGGAAATCTTGTGGCCTCCTCATCTCCGCCATGAATTCCACAAACAGGTGCGCACCGCCGTAGGCGTATACCGCCTGCATGAGGCCATTGATACTCCCAATCAAGCTCTTCGGGTTCGGAAGGCCGTTGTAGTGTCTGACGGGAGGATACTCACCTGTGACGGGGTCTGGTGTGATTGTCGTCGGGTCAACGGCCGAGCCAGCTGAGCCAAGTACCGCGATGGCATAGTTTGGCGGGCTGTGTGCCATCGCACCCATCGCGATGAACATCACGAGCAGATTGATCCAGATTGCGGCATGTGCAAGCCAGCCGTATCGCTTCAGCGTGCGGATCTGGCCCAGGCCGAACCCGCAGATGGCCCAGATGACGCAACAGACCGCGTAGCAGAGGCGGAATCTAGAAATCTGGGAGATGCATTGGCCGTTGCTGATGATAAACAGGCCAACAGTGAACAAGATCTGAAACGACTGCAGGAGGTTGAAGCATTGGCGAGCGGTTTGGCCGTAGATACGGAAGGCAACATCTCCAAAGTTCCTCAGAGGGAACTGATAGGAGTCCAGACCTAGAAAACATCTCCAAATCAAATAGCCCGAACTGAAAAGAAAAATTAGAGACAAGTTTCCCAGTGAGAGGGGGGAGGAGCCTACTATGCAGCCATGAGCCCAAACACCGTGTACAGCGCAATGCCTGGACCCCATCCCATAGTCCCTAGAGCAAACCCAACCCCAAATGGCCCCAGGATATCGGTGGTGATGAGATAGAAACATGCACCGGCGGTGGCAGTCCTCATGGCCCTCGATGCATTCGTCCATTCCTCATCGTCGATGACAGCGCGTGCAGCACCGCCAACTGAGTCTGCATGTCGGGTGCTCTTTTGTTCCTTTTCAACGTCCTTCTTACGAGGTAGCGGTGAAGAGTTCTCTCCAGTACCTGTGGTTGAATTCCGAGGCTTCGGTGAGAAAATGGTCTGGAAGAACCCAGATGTGTTAGATTTCTTAGGAGGCAGCGCTTCTTCCTCTGCCCGGGTCTGGAGGGCGTAGTAATGGTACTCTTCGAAAGACACGGCGGAGTCGTACAGTTTCCGCTGGCAGGGTGGGATGTAGCCATTGGCCTGCATGCTGTCCGTGCCCGGGCCGGCGTCGCTGACATCAGCCGAAGAGGTAGTGATGTTAGGGACCTTCATCCCTTACAATTCATCTAGCAACTAAAAGAAGCGTTTTACGCGCTCCTAGCCTAGGGGAGGATTAATAATTAAAACCAAGCACCAGCGACAGCCTCGTCAAAAGCACCTACCGGCCAAGCCACCAACATTTATCTTACCAGACCGCCACCCCTCTCAAGAATGCCATGGTCGTTATCTGCAATGCAACATACGACGTCGAAGCGGAGCTATGCGATCCCCCATCCCATGGAGTTTAGGGAGCTTCCAAACAGGGGCATGCGACCGGGCCTGACGCACCATCAATCGTCTCCAGGGCTGCCTTATCACGATGCTAGCCCGGGTCTAGCAGCCGGGGGACTTTAATGATGATACGCTGTACCGTCGACCCCCTATGGATGATGATTATGGTTTACCAGGCGGCATGGAGAAATGGGCCGGGGCATTTGGCCAAGCTCGAAGACCAAGAATGCCGAGACTCGAGACCATCCAGACTTGCAGATCATAGCCATTTCGCTAAGATTAATAATGTACCCATATGAAGTTAACCGTACGGTTGCTCTGTTTACAACAGTACGCAGCGCTTGCATCACGAAAATGGTGTACCTGGACAGGACCTCAGACTGGCTTCCATTCAGTCCTCGGGCGTTAAAGCAATTATGCACGTTAATACAGTATAAAAATAGCTCCACATTTTACATTCGGTAGTAAGCAGCCGAACTAAAGAGCTTCGTCTTTGTTCAGTCCAAGCCTCTACATTTTCGGGGCTCCAATGAATTCTTCAACCTGCGACATGGATGGCATGGCAAAAATACTAGGTCAAAGCCAAATTCGACGTCTCCTGCTCTACTCCGTACTTCTGCATGCACCCGTGATCAGAGTATTCTCTGTGAATGGTTGCCTACGTGCTTTATAATCTCGGCGGATGCCAATCCCTGTATTTGGCCCAGATAAAAGCCAAAAAAGAAGCTTGGCCGTACAGTAGGTACAGTAGGTTTTGGCACCCCTGCTACCTACTGTCTTGGGGGATTTTGCTATTTTATACCCATGTGATTTCGAAGCTATCATATGTCACAGACCCTAGGCAAAGCCAGCCCAGATTGCAATATAGCGAAAGTGGCAAGTGGGTGGCTTGGACAGGGGGTGCCGAAAGATATGGCACAGCACTGTAGGCTAGGTGGCGTATGGTTGGTAGATTGACCCGTGCTCAGGACCAACAATATAAAAATGGCTAGATTAATCGAGAAATATTGTGCTGGTCTCGATGCACATTACCAGTGGTGGTATAATGGGAGATGCAAGTTGCTAATCGATAGAGGGAGCCTCTAAATTCAGCCATCTCAGTTTGTGGCTTGGACATTTAATGATAGATATGAGCAGTTCAGAGAAGATAATTGATACAGGAAGTAGCGACCCTTCCGAGTCTTCATACAGACAGGTCTCTGACTATCAGAAAAGTAGATCCCGCAGATCATATCAAAAGTATCTCGGATTTCTTGCAAGTTGCAGATTTGTTTGACACTGGGGCCAAATACTTATCCAGCCAGTTCATCCTTATAGTATGTACTTCTGCCTGCTGGAAGGAAAATGGAAGAGAGATGCCTCTATATCCACGGTTTCGGGGATCTTGTTCAATCGTTGCTCTTCGAATGTTGTTAGTACACCAGATGGTTCCAAGTTCTTTCCCAGTGAGACCTTTCCATGATTATGGATTCTGCACCAACGGTTCACATAAGTAAGCGTGTATTTAACAACACAGATACTGGAACGCAATATAATTTTAGAAAATCCGTTGTTGCTACTTCTGTTCTGGCGTTGTCGATAGGCAAGTCGCGCGATGATTCGAACCCATCTTGCGTCATGATTTCAAAAGTAAGATTAGATCCGCCTTGCAGCAGCATATACCTAGATAATCGTACATGATTATATCTCTCGTACTTCCCATATAGTTTAAGCATCATCTTATCCAGCCAAGTAGATCGAGACAATACCTGTTACTAAACTAGACTATGAATAGGGCCCAACCCTAATCAGTGATAACGGCCCCTATTGGTGGTGGGAGACTAAGCTTAATTGGGAATAGTACGTATTGTGTTCGGTCTTGCTATTTTCCGCGCGTGAAACGACGATACACGAGATTTATGACACAATGAAGTATCCATTGCCACCGGTGAAGAAAACTGTGCAATCTTTGACGGATGCATGTGCGGATATCTGCAATTATACACTTGGATTAGAAAAAGAAACGTTCTAGAAGAGTTGCCAGTTGTGTTTTTGGCTGCTGTTGTACTCGCATAACAGAAAGTTTGGTGATCAGCTCAGTATCCGCCGCACCAAGAGCACCAAAGCGGGAGCTGTCCCGATCCGGTGGTGGCTGAAGCTTCCGATTGCTCTGCTCAGAAAATTTCCCCCGCCGCCGCGTATCGATCGTCTGTTTTCTCCTCGAAGCAACGTCTGCCCGCTGTCTATTCACTCGGACACTTACCTCTGCTGGGCCCCTTGAGTCAGAAGTGAATGTCGTTTAGGCTGCATTCACGCTAGCGAACACAAGACTCGAGTCCTCTCTCCAGTCCGTAACTCTCCCAGCAAGCTCATCTTCTCACCTTCCGAACACTTTGCGTATCGCGACATCGCCGCTCGCGTGATAGCTGAGCGCGAATCACTGTATGTTCATCTCCTACCTCCTCATTTTCTGAAAAAATCACGGCGCTTATTTTTTTCTCTTTAACTTGCGTTGAAAAGAGTCGTCTCGTATACTGACGTTTCAAGTGAAGAGGGGTTTCGCGCAGAGCGCCCACTTCATCGATTACACGGTTCTGATCTATCTTTCAACTGCAATTATGTCGGAAGAACAGAAGACGACCACGGCGCCTGCTGGTCCCAACGTGGAGGCCGAAAAGGATGTCAAGAATGTGCTCGCGGAGCTGAAGGCTGAGGAGGCGAAAGCGGGAGAGCCCAAGGCGGACGAAGCTGCGAAGGCCACTGAGGGGAAGAAGGACTCTGAAAAGAATGGCGCTGCGGCCGATGAGGCTGCAGAGGAAGCCAAGATAATCGCCGCAGCTCAGAAGCTCGGTGAAGACTCTGAAAAGAAGGAGGAGCCCAAGGGCGACTCCAAGACTGTGGAGCGGGGCCCTGGCGGCCAGAGAGGAGGCCGTGGCGGCCGTCCCAACTATCGCAACAACATCAAGTCTAATCTTGAGTCTCAGGAGCCGAGCAGCGACCCAATGGCAATCAGGAAGCAGGTGAGTTTTATTTCAGGCAGAGTCAATGGACCCCCGTTCGCGCAGTTGGCCGCCGTGCTCCGTGAATTGTTTCTAACGATTACGTTTGCAGGTCGAGTTCTACTTCTCCGATTCAAACCTTCCCATGGACAAGTTCCTTCTCTCCAAGGTCGGCGGCAGCGAAAATCGTCCCGTCCCGCTCTCTCTCATTCATTCCTTCAAGCGCATGCGCCACTTCCAGCCTTTCAGTGCCATTGTGGATGCTCTCAAGGAGTCTGAAACCCTCGAGTTGACCGATAACGATACCTGCGTGCGCCGTAAGGTGCCGCTGCCGGAGTCCGTGAAGGAGAACCCCGATCCCACCGTCGTCAAGGTCTTCGAGGACAAGGCGATGAGCCGTAGCATTTACGCCAAGGGTTTCGGTAAAGAGGAGCCAAGCACCCAGTTCGACATCGAGGCCTTCTTCGCGCCGTACGGCCCCACGAACGCCATTCGCCTCCGACGTACCCCGGACAAGATCTTCAAGGGCAGTGTCTTCGTCGAGTTTGACTCGGAGGAAACCCAGAAGAAGTTCCTCGCCCTGGACCCGAAGCCCAAGTGGAGGGGACAGGAACTGATCATCAAGAGCAAGAAGGATTACTGTGATGAGAAGATCAGGGACATTGAGGCCGGTCGCATCAAGCCCAACCGTGGTCGGGGCGGCTTTAGAGGACGCGGTCGTGGCGACCGTAATGGAGAACGTGACTGGAGAGAGCGCAGGGCCGAGGACCAGAAGAGGGGCTTCGACAAGGGAGGTCGTGGTGGACGTGGTAATGGCAATGTCCGTCGCGAAATCCAGAAGGATGCTCGGTATGTTTTGCTGTCATCGCATTATCTACGATTGCAGTCTCTTTCCCATTGTTACTCTAAGAACTCTACTGACTTTCTAAATAGCGGAGTCCCCGTCGTTCAGAGCACCGTTGAGGAGACCCCTGCTGCAGGACAGAAGCGGCCTCGCGAAGAAGATGCTAAGGCCGGTGCAAACGGCGCTGAGAACGGTGCCCACCCCGCCAAGAAGGTCGACGTCAAGGAAGGATGAAGGATGATCTTCTCATTTTATATGCCTTTGACATCCCAAAAAAGTTGTACAAATGCTTTGGAGAAACGGGCTATTTCATGCATTTGCGCTCCCGGTGACGGACCCGTGATCTACCTCGTGGCGTTGTGTATTATTTCCTGGTTTATTTGTACTCTGTATTTCTTTCATCTCTTATTTTATTTTCTGCGTCCCTCTACGGTGGCCACTTCTTTTCACCATTTATTTCTTGCCGCTTGCTTTCTGGAGGGCTCTTATATTCTGAATTCAGGCTTTTTCGTCCTGGTTGCATGTGAGGCTTAGAAGATGAACTAGAAACTGCCATCTGCGGCGGTTCTCAGCAATCACATCAATATATTGTTCAAAGTATCACCTGTTCTCTTCATAAAATCTCGTCATCGTCAGTTCACTTTCATTGCATCTTCTCAGGTGGGCTCCAGAGCCGTTCTGGATAGCCTGCAAACATTCCCGGTGCTGCTATGCCAATCATTATAATAGTATCAAGATTTAGAGAAGACAGGAGGGAACCGGAGAAAATGGAGAATTTTAAATGTTCCTTTGAACAAAGGAAGCTCACGGCGTGATCGATAAACGGTCGAATGCGAGCGTAGTTGGATAAAATCATTTCGACTATACATGTAGTAAACGTCTCACAGATTGGAATCAGGCACGTTCCTCTGAAGATGAAATGATATCCAGAAATCCTCTGAAGAATCATTCATTCACTCATAGCTTCACCCCCTCCGCAGCATCAAACTCCAGATCATACGCCAACGTATCCTCGCACAGCTCCTCCCTCATCTTGTGCACCCTGCAAAAGACAAAAAAACATTCGACATCAGTTGGATTTCTATTCCCTTTGGGTCTCTAACGAGCAGAGTAGGGCAGAGTTAAGAGGAACTCACTCCAGATGAGCCGGATGCGTCGCGTAGCTGGCGACGTGATCCGGCGACTCCAGGACCGCTACGAGGCCCATGTCGAAGCCCTTGGCTCTGGGGACAGAGATGGGGAGGGGTGGGTTCGCGTGCAGGGAGATGAGTCCTGCAAGGCGAAAAAAGAACGTATCAGTATTATACTGGCATGTTCATATAATAGTTATTAAAGCCATGGGGTTCTCCTTTTATTTGATTAGGAAATATATCTCGGGTTCGTGTTTCATACCTGGGATCTTGCCCACCATGGCTCTGCTCGTCTTCTGCCACTTGGCCAGTTGCTCCTGGGTCACGCCCGGTTTGAGCTTGAAGAGGACTGTTCATGGTTAGTCAAATTGCGGAGACTCCATAGGGTCGTGCTTTTGCCCGATGTAGGAAGGGCTATGGAATGTACTGTATGTCTGTATTCCATAGATGATGCGACACACTCACCGACGTGGTAGACAGGCATTTTCCCGAGATAAAATATCTATACGATGAAACGTTTTTTTTGCAGTTATTATTACTATGAGGCAAGAAGCACGAGGTCTTTGACTCTGACTGTTATCGGGGACCAGGAGACATGAGGGGCCACGCAATAACCCCGCGAAAGCCCGTGGAGACGGTGGAGCACTTATCCATCGGACTGTTCTCCGTCCGGGATGGGGAGATCGAAGCTTAGCCGACACTACATACTTGTATGTACCAGTTTTCTGCGTGTTATACTTCCGAAATTATTTCCACATGGGTCCATTATTCAAATGATATCCAATTACTCCCCTGCTATTCATCAAGTAAGTAGTACTTCTTCACTTCGGCATCACCAAGACTCTACTTCTGCACGGCCACTTGGAAAATCCGTATTTTATTTTATTTCCCAGTAGTATTACTGTAATATGGGGCTTAAAATTTAAATCAATCGATGCTGGTTGTTCCAGTCCGATTGCTAGGATGGAAGAACGATTAGTAGTCAGCAATCGAATACTACAATATATACTCCGTTACGTATTTACTCTTTTTGCTAAAATTTGATTAATTACCGGCATATCTAATTGCCGCTAGAAGTTCTGTTATTCGTCTCTGGAAAAGATTCGGAGATTTCATGGCCCTTATTCATGTATGTATGTACATACACATCAGTCGCCAGCGAGGAAACTTTGTCCTCACAGTAAACACTTGTTTTCTCTATCTCCATTCATAAATTGAACGGATAGATCATCATCGTGTGAATTTAACAAACATCCAACCAGGGAATATGTTGCGAATTCTGAATCATTGGTATCAGCGTCAGTGAGACGCAATGATCGAGCCAAGTCGAGAGACATGCCTCACTTTTTTTTGTCTCGCTCCTCAAGCTCACTTTTTCTTCTTCGTCTTATCCACAATGTCGATCCACTGTGACCTTACGCCTCGCTTCGACAGTGCGGTCTCCACCGCGTTCCTCTGGTCACCTTGGACGAGGACCTCCATAACACCCTTGGGTGCACCACTTGCCTGAGTCACGCTTGTGCTGCTCGCACACTTCTTTTGCAATTCCTCGGCCAGTAGGCTAGGCGTGATGCCAAAGACTTCCAATCCAGAAACCCTCGTGACTGTCTTGGAGCCCGTGCGACGTTCGACGATCACCGTAACTTTGGGAGCCGGGCCGGGCTTTGGCTTGACGTCCGCGAGTGTTTGGTTGGGTTTGAGCAGGATGGCGTGGTAGGGCGCTAAGAGAGTGTGGTCCTCAACTATACGCTTGAGGAGACCGTCCCGAGTGACTGCTCCTCGAGCAAGGGTGGCTTTGTCGTCTGGTGAGGAGGAAGCGAAGATAGTGTTTGCGAGGAAAGGATTGAGGTTGATGATACGCCGATTTTCCTGGGAGATTATTGGCGGATCCTGGGAGGTGAGGTACTTGTCCAGCTGACTCGAGACGTCAGAGTACTTGTAGTAGTTGTTAGGGTCGCTGTTAGAGAGCGCCGGGAACAACGTGGGCGTCAGCTTCGAGGTTGGTCGGTAGAGAGTTAGTACTGTCAGCGTTTGGCCAACAGAGGGATCGCCATCGCTTACGGCTGCGGGTTTCTTGCTCGCAGCAATAGGCTTTCCGGCATTCTCAATGGCATTCTTCGACGGCAGCTTGTAGGGCACAAATTCCTCGATTCGCCTGTCGTTGAAGTCCACATCCACAATAACTGTCTCCTGCCCGTTGCGTTCTTTCGACTTAACAAGCTTTTGTTTGTCGAGGTGCTTGATGAACTTCTTGACGTTCTTCCAACTAGTCTTCTTGATCTGATAGAACTGGGCTTGTTGAGGCGAATATATTGGGAGATATGGCGTAATAAGACTAGAAATCAAAGCAGACGGTTGGATAGGAAGGGATAGCCCGTAAGTCGGTGAGGAAGGGTTATCTTTCTTGTGTTGGTATAGAGAGTACAAGAAAGCTTTGACGAAAGCTTCATCGATCTCTGTATTTCACTTTATCAGCATGATATTTTCAGCTATTGTACCGCTGGGGGCTGTCATTTCATACCTTTTGTTGTGAGTTCTTTCTCTTCTTCAATTGGGGGCTCTTCTGGCTGCTCCTCTGGAATTTCACTCACGGAGACGCTGCCATCCGGCTCTACTGGTCTTTCGCCAGCTTCTTCTTCCAGTTTCAATTCTTCCACACCTTGCTCAATATCGTTGATCCCCTGATCCCATCCTTCCAGGAACTCGGGCGCTGGTTGACCCGGCCTTGATGCCGAGCTCCAAGCCCACAACTCGTCTCCCTCCCAGTGCACACCCCGAACTGCATGACCCTTCGCCCCTCGGACCTCTCTAAGTCCAGCGATGTCAATTTCGCAAACACCAACGAATAGGGGCACGGTAGGCCTGTCCAGGCTAGCCACCGCAACTATGGCACCCTTGACCGCGCGCTCAGGGAACGGAGGGCCGTTCGCCAGACCGGGGGTCATCAGATCCGCTCCACCAGAGAGCTTCTTCATCACCAATTCAGGAGCGTGCAAAAGGGGAACGAGACGCGGGTTATGCCATAGTGTGTAGACTGTGGGGTAAAGACGGCCGTCTGTCCCAGGGCCATGCTCCAATCTGAACCACAGAATCCTTTCTTCACCTCCTGGATGTGTCCCAACGTAAACAGTGCCCTGAACCTCACGAAGCTGTGGGCCTGCGGTTGTGGTGAAGCGCGCGGATAGTGAGTTTTCTGGCAGAAGGGCATTGCGGATCGCTGTGAGGTTCGAGGGCGCCTGGGCGGCGGCGGCGGCGTCACCGTCAGCTTCTTCTGCCGGTGCGGTCGACGGCACAGTAATCTTGTAATCCTGGATGATCTGATCGGCGATCTTGCGCCGGTCGGAGGAGCGCAGAGGAGCTAGAGATTTGATCTAACCATGCGATCAGTAGGTATGCCCGATCGTCAAACTGGTGGAGGGTGGAGGGGTAATGCGGGGGAGGGGCATACGCACGGTAGGCTTCTTTTTGAACATTTTGACAGGGAGAACACAGAATCAAGTGAATGTATAAAAGGAAATAGTAAAAATAGTGGGGATATCAAGCCAGCACGAGACAGTGCTGTGCTATAATTGGCGTGCAGGGGAAGAATCGACTGTCAACGCGGAGAAGCTGAACTGATGTTATCCCGCGCCGACGCAAGTCTCCGCTCCCGCCGCGCCAATCATGCTTCGGTAGCAACCTCGCGTAACTATAGGTACCTACCTATAGGTATCCAGGTAGCACTTGTATATACAAACCTATAGAACTCCGGTAGTCAACTCATATCCTACGATAATCGGACAACACGGTCTACTGACTGGAAATGAAAACCATGCCCCATGAAGAAAGAAATACATTTGTTCCCAGAGACCAGCTGAGAAAGGAAGCAAGTAGTACCCAATATTCTACACTTGAAAAGAAGGGCTACAGATCTGATCAAAGCAACATGTCAAAGCTTGCGGCCAAGCACACTTTCCAATGTAAAGAGGGGTTCCATATTTTCAGTGCATCTCGTCTTTCGTATCAGTGAGAAAGATCCCGCGCATGTTTCTTGTTAGAAACCAGCCAAGACAGGGTCCCGCGCACCAGGGTGAGGACCTCATCCGAGCTCATCGAATCCAGATATTTGGTTACGTCGCTTCCAGTATCGGGAGCTGGTGAGGCTGTAACAGCCGAAGTGGAGGCTGGAGTCGTGGCGGCGACACTAGCAGTCTGGGTGGCTGACGAAGAATCAGTGACAACAGATGCTGTGGAAGTGGAGGGAGCAGCAGCAGCATTCTGAATTGACGGCGTGGTGGTAGGGTTGAGGGAACCAGCGTTATCACTGTTGCCGCTATACAGAGCAGGACCAGGGATTGAATAGTTGGACAGACCCTGGTAGATGTTGACCAGAAGGCCAGGATCAGTGTCTGTGTAAAGCGCTGTTCCGAGAGTGCCAGCAGGGTTTTCGGTGCCACTACCAGTGACCTCGAGGTTGATACACTGGGGATAGTTCTGAGCACCATCTTTGTTTCCGGCAGAATGGAGCGCAATTATTTCGTGTCTTAGTACGTAGTTTCCGGAAGCAATTGTGCTTGGGATGGTGACAGTCCAGCTGTTGTTATTTTTGATCAACGTATCAGAGGCCCATGTTCCAGCACCGTTGCCGTCAATCAGACCACTCTCGTCAATCTTAAAGAACTTTAGTGCAGTCTTATCAACAGATGAGCAGTCCCCGTCGCAGGCGGCGAGGTAGTCAATAACTGGGCCCTTGTGAGACTCGGGCCATGCCGTCCACTGCAGCTCAACGGTCCCTCCAGCTGCCACTTTGGCGCTCTGGGCACCAGGCTCAGCACCCTTATGGCAGATGATATCAGGAGAAGTATAGCCACTGCCGTCCACAAACCCAAGATCGGTTGCTTTAGTGGACCAGGCGATGAGTTCCGGAGGTTGAGCGGTGTAGGGATATTGGGTCACCATATATCCCCCGTAGCTGCTGATTGTTAGTACAGTACGTGCTGAAGGTTCCATCCAGAGTGACATACTAGCTGCCATCGACAACAATTCCCTGGACATAACCATGAGCGGCAGCTGAAGATGCGTAGGTAATGGCCCCAGCGATAGCAAGTATCTTCGAGAATGACATTTTTTAAAAGTGGGTTATTCAAGAGACAGTGGAGGCACGGGTTGAGCTTGATTTTGAAAGAAGGACCGAGAAAGGAACGGAAATCAATGAAGCGTGAAGTAACGAACGAAAAATATAACTGAACGGACGAGTTATGAATTCGACAAGAAGTGACCTGGAAACCTGCTGGCATTGCCTTCTATCTAACGAAGGATTGCACCAGCTATTTAACATGTCGGGGGACAAAGAATCACAAGATCAAAAACAGACAAATGTAACAACCTGGTTGTCAGGGGCGTCTGCGGGGCTTTGTCAACAAAACGAAATGATGCGAAAATCTCCAAGTCGAGGGGCCATCTATCCACTTCGTGCGGTGGTAGGTTGAGACCCCCTAGACGCATGAACAGCATCTTACTCAAGCATCGGAGAAATCAGACGATCCATGTAAGGCTGGACCGGTTTCCGAGAGTTATAGATAGACGAATCTATCCATGAGTATCCGAACCAAAACGGGTCCTTTCCCAGGAGGGAATGTATCATCGATGGCGGGCACAGACTAGTTCGATCTCGAGTCGGTAGTCAGACAGAAACATCTTCTCCTGCGAGTCAAGACGACACTTAGGGTGGCTTTTCCGAGTCCCTGTAACCGTTTCGACGACAAACGTCAATGCAGGAGACAGAAAATCGAGATCAAGGGCCTAGCTGTTTGATGTTTTCCCAATTTCCAAATGAAAGGGTCAGCCGAAGTGGACAAAACAGTCCGGGGACATGGCCAGTCGTCGCCCAATAGCATGACCGGCACCAACGTTCCCCCGGCCCCGGTGCGGCGGCTCTCTCTGACAGTCCGAGTGTCAAGTACTCAACCCCTTCAGCCTTTGCTATTCTGATCCTCTTTTCCGTGTGATAAGAACTGATGGAGTGTTCTGGCGCTTCCTTAGCCGTTTCTATTCGCCGTCCACTAGGTTTTCCGAGCCAGCCGGTTTTACCTCGACTCGGGGTATAGCCGAAGCAACGACCATGGGTGTTGTACTCGAAGAAAGCCATGGATTACCTAAAGGCCAATTGTAGCACGTACTGAATGGGCTATTAGATTGGTCCGACATCTAAGAATGTATGGACCGCCGCCAAGAAACCCCATAGATGAAGTGACACAACACGAGACCAAGAACTAGTGGTAGGTGCAGTTTTCGGCCCCCCAGTGCCTAACCGAAGGATTACTGGGTATTCCTGGATACAGGTGACATTACTCAATAAGACAAACTCGTTTTCCATGCATTGCTGTCCTGACTAAAGAACAACTGTTAGCATTAGTAGCAACAGTCGCTCTGTGAAGGCCTCGAACAATAAGAACAATTGTTGTTCGCTCAATAGTCCAGTTGAATCTCGCACATCTAGAAGAGTCTAATGTGGTACAGTCACGGTGCTTCCCACAATCCACACCAGGCTTCACTTAGTGATCGTAAAGGGGATATACCGATGTTGTCTAGGCTGTCGCGGTACATGACCCTGTTTCACTTTCAGCCTTAATCGAAGCGAACCCACGAGGTTCTTGCTCTCAACTTCGGACGACTTCCGACTCGGCTCGGTAGTCTCGAGTTGAAGGATATACCCAATTCTTGAGGCATTAACGTGGAATATTCATGCGTGAATAGCACTAGCACCCCACTGTTGGCACTACTGCTCTATCAACGCAAACCCAACTTCTCTATGGCCAATAGTGCCAGGCCCTCCGAAATGACTTGATTTCAGCAGGGAGTCAGCATCAATGCTTTGGGCTCATCGAGATTCGCATTTTTTCCACCGTTGCTTACGTTGGCAGGTCTTTCAAATTGTTTATTCCAATGCTACAAAGAATTTGTCCACGGGAGGAGGCGGGATAGTTGGGTTGACAGTGCTGGCTGCAGGCCGTGGTTGCTTCCATTGTGATGTTCTTGGCCTCCTGCGCATGAATAATACTGTATCCAGCAAAGGAAGGAACGAAGTTTAACCGGAACATGTTAATAGTTCTTCGATCAGGAGTTCATAATCATTGCGTGCAATGATTTGCTTAAACGCAATGGGCACCAATATAGCCGATTCTTCGGATTACTGTCGTTACACATCATGACACTCGTTTTTGCTATGCATTTCTTATCCTTAGTGCCTCTATTGTTTCTTCCTCTGAGCAATGCCTTGGATAGCCCCTCGCAGCAGATCAAACTCGGCAGGGAATCTTGTAACGGGCCCTGGGAGATCCCAATTCTGGATTCTGAAATGCTGGATCCTGTGACTTTAACTCAAATCATCAAGCCGTACCGGAATATGGCAGCGACATACGGCGATTCAGTATCCTCCGGCGGAACGAACGGATTCATCCCCGAAGGCATGCGAGTTGAGAGGAACCCACGAACAAGGCCGTGGAAGGCACCGAATGCTGAAAAGCTGTCCATGATACTCCCGAACCGAACAGGGCTATATTATCGTGACCAGGTGCTGGACTTCAGGTCGTATCCTTGGAGCACTATTGGACGCCTTTTCTTCGTGAAATCTCAAGGCAGTGGAGGATGGTGTACCGCTTCTCTGGTTGGGAGGAATCTAATACTGACAGCCAGCCACTGCTTCCCTTGGGGCTTCGGGCCAGATAGATGGATGCGGTTCGTACCCGCTTACAACAATGGAACTGAACCGTACGGCGGATCCTTCGTGTCCCAGTGCCGTGGAGTCAAAAATACATTCAATGTAACCGGCATCGATTATATAATTTGTCATCTCTGCGAACCCCTTGGGGAAGTCGCTGGCTGGATGGGTACGCAGTGGTGGAACGAACCTAAGAACTATATGGTGAGGACATGGAGGAGTTCCGGGTATCCAACCGATTCCTTTCAGGGAAATGCGCAGATGCTCCTTTCAAATATCAATCTCACCGAAGTCGAATTCCACAGTGACAAAGGCAAGGAGCTAGAATCCGACATCTTCGCATCTCCGGGATGGTCTGGTGGTCCGATGTGGGGTTATATAGGCGGAGCTCCCAAAATCGTCGGTGTTTGCAGTGGTAGTGAGAAGGATTGCAGCGAACAAGCCAAAGGATGCTACGGCATCGAGGGCATGAAAGCTATTGATACTTTTCATGACGTCTCTGCTGGTGGCAGGCTCATGACCGATCTCACCATCTACGGCATGACCCACTGGGCGGACGACAATGAGGTCGACAACAAGGAGCAGAACCAGAACGATGATGTCGATGGTTGAAGATCATGGCTTTCTGATCCAGAGGAGCAACTCTTATCTTTAGTACCATGCATTAGATGTATCAATCATCACATAGCGCCTTCTAGGTACAGCGATAAGCATTGCGTACTCTTCTCCGACGTTGTAGCCATCAATGGAAAAGCTTCTTCATTTGGTCGTCCTCAATATCTGCAGATGAAACACGCCTATCAATCCTGTGACCAATTATTCTTCTCGAGTTCGAAAACGGTTTTGGGCAACATATTAAAAGCCAAGAGTGCGTGGATCCGATCGCGGCAATTATTGTGCTGTTTCTTAGAATGCGGTGGTCTGTGCTGAGCAAGGGTGGTGAAAGGAGTGGCATGTCTGCAGTCGGTTGAGCAATTAATGCGGCGAGTGTGATAACAAGTGTACCCCTCTGTGCTTTTGCCAGTCCGGATATCAACAATGGCAAACCGTCGAAGACAGAAACCTCCAGAAGCTCTAAAAGTCACATTTGACTATTAATGCCTTGGGAGCATCCAGAATGACGATCAGATTCCGTGAAAGCAGCGTAACAGACTCATATAGATCTGTCCTCAAATATTTCTCGGCTTTAAAATCAGTCAAATGAATCTTTCGTCTGCACAAGCAGCATGCCTTCCCGAGTAGTTCACAGTCAGAATGAAATCATTGTCGTAACGACAAGACAAATACAATCCTATATCAGCGGAGAAAACTCCCGCATTATTCCTGCGGAGTTGTCAGGGTTTGTCGCCAGCCGCGGGTCAAAATGATACTCTTGATGCTGCTGCTGTGACTTGGGTTTTCCCAAGAAAAACGTAGGGATAGCCCAGTTCCCAAGAGGTTGTAGACGGGCGACCGACATGTCCAATTGGTCTCGAGGGGTTCCTAGATAAGACTTTAAGGAGGCAACGCAAGAACAAAAAGGGAAAGGCGAAATGACCTAGACCTCATACATATGATTGATCCCACGATCTGCTTTCTCTCCCCGTGTAGATCCGATTGATCTCAGGGCGACTGCAAGATGTGCGGCGGGGAACAGACGACAATAAAAGCTCATCTATGACAAGGTTGCCACTGCGCACGGTCGTCGCTTCGCGGGTATACACAAACGAGCACCCCATATAGATAGGACACTCGAGGTACCGCTGACACTCACAATTCCGACCGCAACATCCTGGCAGAGGCTGCAGAAGGAGAAGTATTAAGAGTCGCGGTCCTCTCGTGCGTTGTCAGGGAGTTTGTTGCTGACGGGCCGTCGGGATGATTCGTGGTCGCCTAGACGAGTTTAGCGGCCACGCTCCGAGTCACTCGACCTCACCGCGCAAGTCAGGGAGCGGCCAAGGCAGGACAGCAGAGAGAGACCGCCTCTCGCCTCTACCACCACTTCCTCGTCGAGGCAACCAGGAACTGTTCTTCTTCTTCGTTCTCTGCATGTCAGGGAAGCCTTGCTGACAACGTTCGGACACTCTCTGTGCAGTGTCCGCAACCACCACTCGAGTCTTCGACCTTCGAAAGAGTGCGCACCGCCCCGGCCACGCAATTGTCGTGGTTATCCGCCGGACAACTCTGCCTCCCCGATTATCGCTCCCAAGCCCCTTGTATCTCTGTTGATCTCGGAGTGAGGGCTCATCCGTCAGCCTGCGAGGCAGTTCGGTCGTCCAGTGTCATAGTCGGTGGAGTTTGGAGGACCTACGCCGTGTCAAGTCTGTGATTTGCGCGCCCTTATCGATTGCACGAACCTGGCCGATACTTCTCAGCCTCGATTGCAACAAAGAGACCTCCGAAGACTGCTGGTTTTACGGGCTGGTTTAGGATGTGTTAGGTCTACATAATACCACTGTGACTCTCGACCTCGTATAGGGAGAGGATGAGACCGGCGGAGCCCCCATCTTCGCCCGCGTTTCCCGTTCTGGATCCGATCATCTTAGACGACGATATGGACAACCCATACCAGGACAGCGATATGGAGTTTCTTAACCCCGCTGCGCTGCAGGCGTCGTCCTCCGGCGCCGGTCAAGAATTCGACGACATTTTTTCACGAACCCCCGCTTCTCGAGCAGCTGAAGATGCGAACACCTACTTGTCCCCTTCCGATCTGGCGATGAAGAGACCCTATCAGGGTCAGGATATGCTGAATCAACCTCGTGCACCGGAATCTGACTCGGCTTCAGATTCCCCGGACAACTCGAGTCGGAGCTCTTCATCAGAATCGCCCAGAAACCATATCCGTGAGACGTCGGTCGCCTCGACAAGCTCTGGTGTACACAGCGAGAACGCGATGGGAACGAGATACTCTTCTAATGGGTGGTTGAATTCGGATTATATGCAAATGAAGGATGAACCATTGTTTGGATTAGATACCGACATACCGCCTCTTGACGGGACATTTGCAATGGATACCGATATTGAATCGAGTAACAAAGCCATGGACTCCGCTTTCGACTTTGAGAGCGCTGCCAGTAGTCCCAGCCCTCTGAAGACAGAGGCTGCTCCGCTTCCGAAATCGCAAAAGATGTTGAAAGCTCAATTGCGAAGTCCGTCCAATCGTACGACTCAATTCGCGCAGTCCAAGATGGCATCTCCCGTAAGTGTTTTTTTTTTGCACCCCAATTCGGAGTCGCTTACTTATATCAATGTTTAGTTTGCAACGTCAGGCTCTCCATTCTTCTCCCATAGCTCGAGAGAAGCCTCCCCCATGTCGTCATCAATGGTACCGCGCCAGGGGAGGCCAATTTCTAACCAGTGGGACGGGCGCTCCCCATCGTCGGTCTTGGAAGAGACGTTTGGAGGTATCAATATGAATGGCGGATCTCCACTTAACCCTACATTATCCCCAAACATGAATTTCGGCCATGGGCTGCCCTTTGGAACGACAGAATGGTCTAAGGAGCAGATGATGGCTACGAGTAACTTTGCCCCATCTCCGCCTCAGAGTAATCTAAAACCTGAGATTCCACTTCGCCACGTGTTGACTGTACATCCTACATCACTGAAGTCGCGAGTGGAGACGCAAATTCCTATCAAAATGACTCTTTTCCCCTTGCCTGCTGGTGTCAAGAAATTACGCTTACCGTCTCACACAATCTCGAAGCCTAAATTCCTCGCGAAACCAGATACAGAGCGCTCTCCTGAGATTCTTGAACTGCACACGAGTCTTGTCTGCACAAGTGCGATGCAGGATCAGGAAAAACTCAAGAGGGCATTTGCGAGAGCACGCGGTGAACCTTACACCCGCGCTTCCGGCTCAAGCCCAAAGTCGGCCGATGGATCTCCAGAAGAAGAGAAACCGTTGGATGGAGGTGAAGTGAAGATCTGTAGTGGGTGTATCCAACGCGAACGCAAGCGGGCGTCACGGAAGAAGCAAAGGAAGCCAGATGAAGACGAACTATTCCAGAAAGACGAGGAGAAGCGAGTCATTGTTTTTAACACGAACGAGATCAAGGAGTGGACGGAGCCGTCTCAAAATACTGTGCCTGGTTACTCCGATATACCAGTGCCGGTTGTCCCCGCTGGGGCCATGCAGGTCGAGCTCCCTATGCGAATCGCGTGCTACTGCAGACATCAGAATGAGAAACTAGGGTTCCAGTACGTCTTGCGGTTCTCTGTTTAAGGATCTTTTGGCTAACGGTATATCTAGGGTCATCTTCACTATTAAGGACCATATGGACAATGTTATTGCCCAAGCAATAACAAATTCCATCATGATCACGGACGATCACAAAACCCACCCTCCTCCCGCGCCTGCGCCTCCGCCAAGTTCTGCTCTCCCCGACGGGACGCAACTCCCAGGCGCTGGTGTGTTCGTCTCTGCACCTGGTCTTGATGTTACTCATTCGCCAGCGGTCGGACAGCCTTCTTTTCGACTCTCCCATTCCACGACGGATCTGCAGGGTCTTCAGAAATATAATCCACAGTACCCACTAACGCCTAGTCCTTACGCAATTCCTCAAAACGCCGCCACCAGCACGCCCAGCTCTCTCACGCCGCGTAATCTTTCAAGGCAACCCTCGCCTTCCGGATTTCAAGGGCCTTCGAGCAAGCGCCGAAAACGCAGCAACTCAGGAAAATTACCTTCTGGTCTGACCATGACGAAACTCGAAACACCTCAATCCTCCAGTGGCCCCTCGACGACGTCGGCAGCAAGCAATGGCCTGCAGCTCCCTACTTCTCGTTCCTTCACATCACCTACAGAAAGACCCTTCGTCACTCCCTCATCCATGCCTGGTCAGTTTGGCAACGGCCCACCGACTCCTAACGGCAATGACAATCCCTTTTTCAATCCTGTCAGTCAGCAGAGTTTGGATAGTCTGTCACAGCAGCAGCTGGTCTCAGCGCCTAATTCAAACCATCCAAGCCGTCCGGGAACTCCAGGTAGCTCAACTCGGAATAACTTCCAGGAGCAGAATCTCAATATGAACCTAGGACCCAGTCCAGCTAACCAAATGTGGCCGCCCATGCCGAACGCTGGTAACCGGCTGCCATCAATCATACATAAATTGGTTCCTGCCGAAGGTTCTACCACTGGAGGGACAGAGGTGACGCTTCTGGGCAGCGGCTTCTACCCCGGTATGGAGGTCGTGTTTGGTGATACTCTCGCAACGACCACTACGTTCTGGGGAGATAAGTGTCTCAACTGCCTCACACCTCCAGCTCTTCAACCTGGCCCTGTTCCTGTTGTATTCAAGCATGAACACCCAACCTTCGGGCGGATGCAGCAGCATTCCCAGCCGATTATACCGAAGCAGCAGCTGTTCTTCCGCTATGTCGATGACAGAGAGCTCCAGATGTATCGCTTGGCCTTAGGAATTCTTGGGCAGAAGTTGCGAAACCCTGCAGATGCGTTCCAGACGGCGCAGCGGATCATGGGAGGCGATCCAAATACGCTGTGGAGTCTTCAAAATGATCTCCAGGGAGGCTCTGGTGGCCATCAGCGACAAGTTCCTGGCCTGAGTTCCCAAGGGAAGACGAGTGAAATGGATGAAAAGATGCTCACCTACCTCGAGTTTCTTGATCTCGATGACAGCCCCCGCGCACCTAAGTACAACGCACGGTGCACAACAGGGCAAACCCTTCTTCACTTCGCGTCCTCACTGGGCTTGACTCGATTTGTCGCTGGACTCCTCGCACGAGGCGCAAATCCAGACGTTCAGGACAACAACGGAAACACGCCGATGCACCTGGCCGCCTTGAGTGGCCATGCCCATATTGTCCATCGACTTCGGTTGGCAGGAGCAAACGCTGGTGCCCGGAGCATCAGAGACTTCACACCTGCCGATCTGGCAACTTCATTAGCCGCTTATCAGGCGGCGTTGATGCCGGCACGCCACTATCGCTCACGTAGTGTCGGCTCGTCTCCTTCATTACGACGCCGGCCAAGTAGCTCTGCTTCTCTCAACTCGTTCTGGGAGACATCCTCTGCATCTGGTTCCCTCGGTAATGCTATTGATGACTCGGACGATTCTGATGACGATGACCGCGGGACTGATGCGGAAAATGCTCGCGAGTCCGGCTACTTCTATACATCATCCCGACGCCCGAGTCTTCACCAGGATGTGAAGCCTTCGCGCTTTTACTCCCGTTCTCGAGAAGAAAGTCTTCCAGCTGATGGCGTCCACACTCCAACCGAACCAGCGACACCGGTTGAGGATGCGCGGAGCTTCTCCCCGCCTGCCGCCCTGGTCGCCTGGCGGGATCAGCTCGCTGCTCAAATTCACCAGTTTCAACAGAGCGTTGGGAAGGCGTTCCCTAATCTGCCAGCTCTTCCGCCGATGCCAGCCTTGCCTGACTACCAAGCTTATCCGATGATGCGGCGCATCAGTAACCTGGTTCCGCATAGACCTAGCACCTCTTGGTCAGCAAAGGAGGGCTGGTGGGACCTCTTGACTGGCAATTCAACGCCCAACCACTCTGAACCGCCTGCCTATGAAGAGCTGTACCCGCATAAGGAAGAAGAAGAAAGAGAAGACGTGGATGTAAAAAAGGAATCGGTAGCACGGGCCGCTGCAGAGGCAGCATTAGACCAACACTTCGAGGCAAAGGAAGCAAGAGCAAGTGCGAGTGCAAGTGCAAGTACATCCAGAACGAAGCCGGTCAAAGAAGAGATCAAGGATATCAAGATTGGCCGCAAGACAATATCCCGTGAGCAACAAGAGCAGCTTAGGCAGCAACAGGCCCGGAGGATGAAAGGGCTTGGAAGTGATCGAAACCTCTACTTCTTTTGGGTAAGAAGCTCGATATCCGTATCTTTGACCGTCAAGTTAACTGTTCGTTTTTCTAGATTCCTCTCCTGCTTTTGGTCGTTTGTGCATCTCTTAGGAATTATATCCCCGGTATCTGGCAAGGTTTTCGCGAAGGTTACGAGTTTGTGAAGGGACGTTACACAAGTGGAGCAGTGGAAATTTGAATTTAGGGTCTTTGCAATATGATTCTCTTTCTACCCCAGTGCCTCAGTTCATGTGTCGTTCGATATTACCTCGTCTGTTTCTTTTCTTTTGCTTAATGATGGGATATGACTATTTCAATTTCGGAGGAAATACCGGGTTCAGGGCAACACTTTGACTGCTGTATGTTTCGATTACTTCCGTTTGTTGCATGTACCTTACCTCTACATCTTACCCCCAGCGTCCGTTTGTTCGAGAGCAGGGACGAATTTAGTAAATAGGCCGATAGGCGTTATTTAATCACGATTCGACAATCATCGATCTACTATAGTCAGTTTCTCATGTAGAAAGCTAGCAAGCGTCGGCTGGGTTTCCATCCCAAAATCGTCGAGGCGGGAGATGCCAAGATGTGGTCTGTGCGGTATATGGGAAGCGCGGCGCGGAGGGCGAGCGCAACAAGCGGACAACTTACAACAGCTCACAATATTCGATCGACTCGTCGTTCGACGGGGAAGCGGAATGCTGGAAGGTCGTAGCCTGTTACTACTACCCGACTAGCATTCGGGAAATATGGACGCATCACCGCACGCTGGCTCTAACAAGGTGACCGGTACGTGAGAGCTCCACGGAGACCCTTTAGATTCGAAGCCCGCTCACTGCTTGCAGTTGAATGCACCGATCCTTCTGGTCTGCTTCCTGCCGTCCAGCCTCTGCTAGCAGAGAGGCTTCCTTTGAGAAATCTCCATTGGAAATCGCCCAGTCGTCCCCTCCGCTCGATCGAATCGCTCCACATCGACCTCGTCCCCTCCCAAGATGCTACCGATGATCAGAGACGCCCCAGCGATGCTGCAGTCGCGCACCGGCGACACCAAATCCCCGGACTGCGCCAGACCCCATACCTGAAGATATACCTTCTCCGCTGCGACGATAATGAGACCTACAAGTCATCCTCGAGGAAATTGTTGCGAGAATGGATCAAGACGCACGCTTCCACGCCGCAGTCGAGCGGTGCGGTCAGCAGCCAGGATTACCACGACGCGTTCGAATGGCTTATCCTCCACGTCATACAGGATTCGGACGCCTCAGAGGGGAGGAGCCCGGTCACGTCTATATGGCCCGCTCGAGGCTCTACATCGGTGCTCGAGAAGATCAAAGCCGACTTTAACGGTTCCTCCAAGAACGCAGTAGATCGCGTGGCTCAGATACGGCTCCCCAAACCGGAGGCAAAGCAGCGACCTGATGAATTGCAAGATCAGCTGGAAGACCTCATTGAGAAGATGAAGAACTCTATTCTAACCTCCTTCGACCTGCGTGTCGCTCAATACGAGGAGGATATTCGCGAGAAGGACTCCCAGCGAAGCTTGCCCGGGTGGAATTTCTGTACATTCTTCATCTTGAAAGAAGGTCTGGCGAGAGGTTTCGAGAATGTTGGTCTGTTCGAGGATGCACTGGTCGGCTATGACGAGCTAGCGGTTGGTCTGGACACCGCTATCCGTGAGCACATCTTTGGGACCAGCGATAAACATGGAGGTACCTTTCTACCATACAGCAAAGATTGGAAGGAAAAGGCCGAAAAGGCTCTAGAAGCTATCTCAGGGCACTCGGCCGACAAGGGCGATGACAGTCATGACTCTGATGATTCTAATGACAGTAATGAGGACGAAAATGGAGATGCATCTGTGACCCCGGCCATTGATCCTGATGATTTCCCTCTCAATTTGGACAAAAAGCCCTATCGAGAAAAGATATTGGCTAACGACATTTCGATTTTTGATTTCCGCACCTACCTTTTCTCTAGGCAGTTTACCCTGCTTCTCCGAGCAGCTAGAGCTCCATCGTTGACGACCGAGGACGAGGCAGGTCAGAAGTCAAGTGGGAAAAGTAAAGCAGAGGACCTCGCCCTCCTTGCTGAGGCTTGTGAGAGGGCGACAGAATTCATTGGAGTTGCTGCTCGTACTTTGAGGTATGATCTAGAGTGCGGCTTGGCAGAGGTGGATAACGAGGCGAAAACCGAAGTGATCAACAACCTTGTCTCCTCCTGGACGTATGCCGCCGGCTCCCAGGTGCTCTCTCAGACTGCCACGTCGGCCCTTCCATTGCCGGAATCTTCTCTACAAAAATCTAGAGATTCCAAGGTTGCTTCTGCTGAGGCGACTTCGGTCGCAGAGACTAGGCCAGACGTTCCCCGACGGTCGAGCTCATTGTTTTCTGGACCAGGGGGAAGGTCACCTCGACCAACGAGTCAAGAGATTTTTTCGGCCGACACTCACGCTCCCACCTCGCGGCCGCCGCTGGGGGCACCCCGGAAATCTGCCAATGCTGTTCCTCAAAAAACAGGCTCTGAGGAGCTGGCTTCCGGAAGGGGCGAGTTGTGTCTCCTCGTGAGACGAGTTCTGGAAGAGATAGGTTGGCGGCGTGGGTGGACCCAGAGGTGGAGGGATCTCAACCTGCTTTTCGATGATTCAGAGTCCGGAGGATATCTGGAAGAAGTATCGCTCGAAGATAACGAAGCAACGAAGCCAAAACCGTCTAAAACGACGCGAAGTGTTTTATCTCCTTTGGGTGGCATTGACTTGCCTATTCTGAATGCTGCTCTTGGGTCCAAGAAGAAATTTTTCCTCCTGTATGAACAGCTCACGGACCAAATATACCGTCATTACGTCTCAGCAAACCGAACGAATGCGGCGGAGACGGCAATCGTTGATATTGCCCTGTTGAGATTCCGCCAGGCCGATTACGAAACTGCTGCTTCCTATTTCCATCAAGTGGCCCCGTTCTACGGCGACAAGCAATGGGCGATATTAGAAGGGTCGATGTTGGAGTTGTACGCGCGATGCTTGAAAGAGTCGAAGCGGAATGATGAATACGTCCGCATCCTTCTCAAGCTTCTTGCCAAATATGCGGCGAATAAGGAGGCAAACATGACAGGGAATCAAAAGAGGTTAGTCGCTTCCTCGACATTAACGGAGCCAAGTTTTGTCGCCAGCTACGTTGAAGAGCTGTTTAGAGCATCTAGTGCTCTTCAGAAGGAGTGTTCTGCTCCCTTGACGGACTTCTTCGGTGACCTCGAGGTTAATCCGGCAATCCGTCATTACGAGGACAAGGACGGATTCAAACTCCAGATAGCCTTGCGATTTTTCCTGCAGAAGGACATCAAGATTAATTCTATAAAAATACGACTTGTTAATGCCAACCGCTCACTGGGCAACGAGGTTTGGTTAGAGAACTCGGAGGAACATGTGATCAAGCCATCAACGACGAAGCTCCTTATCGGATCCTCTGTAAGTTGTATCCTCAGACGACTTATCTACGTGCATTTCTGACGTGATAAACAGATAACCTTGCAGGGCAAATATTTTGTGGACCGCATTGAGATGCGTTGTAACAATATCGCTTTCGTGCTAGGACACGGTACCCATCCTGCTTTCCCCCCAGGTTTCAGAGACACAGAGGAGACCGAAGAGGAAAAGCGGCCATATATCTACTGCTACCCACCAGCCAATGGACTTGAAGCCAGAATAACCACCCCGCATCACATCAATCTGGAAGAGCTCAGGACTGTGGAGGTGGAGCTCGAAAGCGGTTGGAACGATATCAAGAAAGGAGTGATCCGAGTGAGGCCAGCTACCGCCGGTCTTCGCCTCAGGGTCGCAGAGGCGACGGTGGTGGACGGCAAGATCAACGTCACTGCCAATCAAGACGCTGGTAACTTCGAGTTCACGGAATTTGGACCAGGTTCATTTGCCAGGTTCAGAATACCGTACACCGTCGAGGAGAACCATACGACACTCTCCGCGAGGCTCGAGGTTGCGTACGAGACCGAACTCGGCCGATTCTCCTACGTCTCGACCAGCATGATTGTCTCGACCCTGCCCGTCAGCGTCAACGTCCAGGATATCTTCAAGGATGACACATTGTTTTCTAGGTTCACCATCAGCCCAGCAATGCTGATCCCCCTCCGGGTCCTGAGCTGCCACATACCAAGCTCCGAGATCTACGACGTACAGTCCAGCATGAATGAGAAGGTCGCACTGGATGTCTTCCCGAAACAGCCAGCATCCGTCCTGTTCAAGATTAAGCAGCGAGGGGAAGGTGGCGGCGCGCAGAAGCGAGGCTCGTCGAAGCACCCTCTCCGACTTACCGTAGAATTTACCTGCCTCGACGAGGAGTGCCTGTCGGTAGTCAAGCAGAAGTTTACAACAGACATCGAGAACAGCAAATTCCGTGACCTGTCTCGCTTGCTCACCCCGCATATCGTTGAGGCCTTCCGTACGCAATTGTCCACTCCCGACATGGAGACGATTGGACTTGTGAGGGAGGTCGAGATGCTGTCCTACGGAAACGTGCAGTGGGATACGGTGCTGAACTCACTGCCCGGGTCACTGCACGATGAGGTCAAGTCTTGGCTTGTTGAGTGGCACAAGGTGGGATCAATCACATTAACAATATCATCTCTCCGTTGTCGACAAGACGTCGATACTGACGCGAAAACAGACCAACCCCGTTCTCCACCTCCCAGATCCCAACCCATCGGTCCTGAGCAAGCACATCGTCATCCCCGTCGACGTCCCAGAAGTCCAAGTCGTCCATACCGCAGAGCTGAAGCTGGCTAATCTGACAGATCAACAATCTGCATATGCACAACACGCAGCCGTCGGCCAGGTGATCGCGGCAGAGCTGCACCTCCGACACACACGGAGATGGAGCGCGCATTCCCCGGAGAACAACAGCAACAGTCCCGAAAACAGCAACCTCGAATTCTCGTATGAGATCCTCGCCAACCCAGAACTCTGGCTCGTCGGCGGGAGAAAGAGAGGGAACTTCAACGCCAAAGAAGGCGAGACTAAGACCTTCACCATCATGCTTCTGCCCCAGAGGGCAGGACACCTCCTTCTCCCGGGGATAGAGGTTAAAACGTTCCTTGCGTCGTCGTCATCGACATCGGCATCGGCATTACCATCGTCACCGTTACCGCACCAACAGACGCACCACCAGGTGCAACCTGGCGGTGGTATAGCACCTCCCCTTACTCCCGCAGCAGCAGCAACAGCAGGAGGGATGATGCAGAGAAAACAGATCCCCAACGAGGTGGACTACCGGAGTCACGGGGAAACGGTCCTGGTGCTGCCGGACCTGAAGAAGACGACTGTTAGTTTACCCCCGACGGGGAGCACCGGCAGCGGTGCTGCTGGTGCCGGTGGATCCTGGCTCGTGGATTCGGAACGAAGGAGGGAAGTCACGTCCTCTTCGTCGTGGCAGTAAGTAGGATAACTAGTAGTAGTAACTACCTCCTATATATGTTACACGTTGGACGCTGTTGTACATAAATACATATCATACCCTTTGTTCGTTAGCTAATCAATTATAATTAACTATTCTAAATTAATATAGATTTGAAGAGCGTTCCCAGAGGGGAAAAAGGCGTTGTCATAAAAAAACGACTCCGTACATCGAAAACAAATATTCTCATCCGGAAAACCCGAGATTTGTTCATACATCATACGATTTAAATTATACCGCTCCGAGAGTGGAACTCCATCGGCTTAATCCATGGAAAGTTAGATATCACCGTATATCCATAATAGGTAAGTATGCGGAAGTAGGGCATAGGGCATAGGGCTCAGGGCTTGTTCCAACGATACGCGAGCGGCGGGATTGGAAAGAAAAAAAAATTCAGACGGAGACCCTCCCGTCCACTACTGCTTCTAGCCTTCTCCGTACCAGTACAGTAAGAACTCCAGGGCAAACCCCCCGTCCCGCCCGCCCGCCCTTGGGTAACTTTCCCCTTACCACGCAGATCCTAGCGCCCTCGGGTCCCGACAGAATTCAGAATGGGCCCCACCACTCCAATTTCTCAACAAAATCGAAGATCCTCCCCAACAATAATCAAAGTGAAAAAAAAGAGAGGCGGGAATTCGTCCTGCCACATGACATGATCTGAGCGTTTCGCTTTCCGCTCTGCCTTTTTGGGTTCCCTATTTTTATTCTCTGCTTTAACTTTTCCCCTAACTGGTTCATCATTCACCGGAATAGGAGCCGGGATTTGGTATGTACAGCACACAGTGTAGTAGACGTCGACTTGTGGACAGGTCGACGCGAGCGAATAGTAGTAGCAGATCCTCAGGTCACTCCTATCATCTACTGTATAGCGTGTACCATTAGAAGGCGTAACAGATGATGTGTGAGAACTCCGTATTACCACTTACAGTGTAAGTAAGCATCTATCATGGGTCAGTAATGCAAATCCTCTACGCAGTACTACTGTGTAATTCCAGTTGAATTGTAGAACAGATCAAAGGAACGATCGCTCACGGCTAATCGAAGGAATCGCATGCATGATGTGCATGTTTTATCGACGGAGTACGTTACCTAGGTAAGAAATGAACATCGAATCAATTGGTGGAGTCCCCATAACTTCTCCATACTCCATAGCAGTACGCACATGGCTGTCATGGCGATTATTATTTTACAGCACCCACTCTGCATCTAATAATCTTTAATGCTCCACACAGACACGCTGTCCTACACCTGCCTATGTTGAGGTTAGATTGGAACGCATGTGAGAGCAAAAACAAGCGCCATCCTTGAACGTAGTCGAACCAAATCTATAAACGTGGTTTCAACATCTGTCCGTATTATTTCGCACCACTGACTACTGAATTGGATTCTTCAGTTTCAAAGGTTTCACCTGAAGTCGGTCATCACTTTCGTCTCTAGTGCTTCGCAGCCGATCATGCAAAGAATGCATATGAATTTTCCTTATCCGTTCTGAATCGACTAACAATGCATTCTGCAGCTTCAATCACCTTGCTGTTTCTGCCAGTTCAAAATTGCAACTTTTGCAGTCTTCTGTGGGGTCGAGATGAACCCGTGTTTTCTTCGCAGGCGCTCATTTTTCGGCGTGTAGTTATAACTTCGGAGGTTGATGATTGGCTCCGTGGAAGGCGGTGAGTAACTGCCACACACTCTCGGTACCTGGTAATACATCCGTACGTTACGATGCGGAGGCAGCTATCGCCGAGTTTCATGCGGAAGACAAACCAAAAAAACCTCACCTTCAGTGAGCTGCGGAACCTCGCGCCGTTTCGCACAAGATGGAAATCACCAGACTATGGTTGGTCTCTCAGTCCTGGAGGATCTTTTGATCGTGCCCATGCGCTGCGCTCCAGGACTGCGGACTGCCTATCCTGGCCCTGTAGGGACACGATCCCTCACTCCGCAGATTGTCATCTGTAAAAGTCATTACAGGCTCATCCTGGCCTTCGGTAAGTTATCGATAACAACCAATAGTCCGTATCTTGGTATCCTGTTCAGCTGCGTAGCATATCGCCACAACATCCAGCGAGCCACTCCACATGCATACTGCGTAATGACAACACCGTGTTTGTTGTAACGGACGGTAGAGAAACAGCTCGCAAGGGAACTACATTCTGCAGCGGTGCTGCAAGGGACGGAAATCAGTGCTGCTTGTGACGTGGACGGGAGTGTTGATCAAGAGCCCCGTCGGCACTTAGTGTGCATCTATTTGCTTGAGTTCAAAGTGAAATGCTGAGATTAAGGAAAGCCATCCTCACAAGCCCTATTAAGCCATGACCCCTCATCAGCATATGTCGCCATAATCACATCTCAGATCCGCTGCGTGTGTTCCGCGGCATGTACAGATCGAGTTCCAAATGTGGGCGCATTCCATCCGACCTGAGGATCAGGCGATCTCCCCAATAGAATCTGCCGGTGACAGCACACAACGCATGATGCGTCGCACCGTTTCAGCCTCAAGACCTCAGTATGCAGCGTGCATTTCAGCTGATTCTTCGCCACTGCAGAGAGTGTATTCCAGATGGCCTGTCGACGTTCCTCGGGACTGCCGATAGACGTTTTTCGGTTTCGGCTAAACCCCGATCAAAGCACGCTCAAGGGGCTCTAGCGAAGTACGGCTCCAGACCGTGCAAAGACCGGCCGGTGGCAGTTTACACGACGGCGAATGGGGTTTACGAGAAAAAGAAAATCTAGAAGAAAGTTATGGAGCACGCCGATCTATAGCCGTGTCTAGCGCACATATGGCGACGTTGAATGTCGGCACGGTCCACCTCGGTATCAAAATTACCGCTCACAACCAAAGAAAGGGTCTTGGCATCGAGCATCGCTGGCCAGCGTATCGGCGGGGAAAGGGAAGACGCGAAAAATACGCGATTTTTGTTGAAGGTCAGGCCGGGCCAGTCGAGCTGTCGCGCGGTACGGAGAAAATCCCAGCGGGACGGCCAAATACAAAAAGTACATCAGAGTGGCTTACCTGACAGTCGATCTCCAGCCCTTCCTCCCTTTATCATCCTCCAGAGTCCACACCATCTCTTGCGCCTCACTCCCCAACCTTTCCCTCTCCTTTATCTCTGGTCCGGGGGCCAGAAGCAGAGAGCATAACCTCCTCGGCAAGCGACATATCTTCCATATCCTCCCCCAAGGGTCGGCTTGCCATCGCGAGCGACGAGGTGGTCTTTGTGTGTAACCGACCACGGGCCTCTGTTTGCAGGTGAGTGACCAGAGTAGCATTGACACTTTGAGACTTCGCCTGCTTTCCATTGAGTTTTTTGATTCAGTCTCCGCTCAATGCGCTGACCGACTATGCCCACACGGTTTCAGCCAGCTAACCTGAACTGGACGCAGATCGTCTCGCAATCAAATAGGAGGCTCTCGAGCAGCTTTCTAGAACCCCTTAGCAGATCAGCAATTGTGTGCCGTATATATCCCTACCTTGCTGCAATTCCCTCCCCGTCGGCCACCTCAGGTCTTCCATAAAAAATAGGACACGTCCAGTAGTCCAAGCCGACATGTCCTCCACAGCTCTCCCAAAGCGCACGGCGCTACAGCGCAACGTGACTGCGGATTCGTCCGCTAACAGCTCCTCCTCGGTGTCCCCTGTTGACAGTCCTCGTCCCTCTCCGTCCTCGACGTCACTGTCGTCCATGGCTTCGGACCCTGAACCTCGCAAGGGCAAGATGCTCGACACGTACGGCAACGAGTTCGAGATTCCGAACTACACAATCAAGGACATTCGTGATGCCATCCCTCCTCACTGCTATGAGCGCTCCGGTCTCACTGGTCTGTACTATGTGGCTCGGGATGCGGCTTGTTTGGCGGTCACTTTCTATATCTTCCACAACTATGTGACACCGGAGACGATTCCTTATCTCCCCGCGAGAGTCGCCCTGTGGACTGTTTACACTATCCTCCAAGGACTGTTTGGCACCGGTATCTGGGTTCTGGCGCATGAGTGCGGACACCAGGCTTTCTCAACCTCAAAGGTCCTCAACGACACTGTCGGATTTATCTGCCATTCGTTCTTGCTGGTTCCTTACTTCTCCTGGAAGATCTCTCACGGAAAGCACCACAAGGCTACCGGAAACCTCGCCCGTGACATGGTGTTCGTGCCCAAGACCAGGCAGGAGTATGCGTCTCGGATTGGCAAGGCTGCCCATGAACTGTCAGAGCTGATGGAGGAAACCCCCATCCTGACCGCTAGCAACCTTGTTCTCCAGCAGCTTTTTGGATGGCCCATGTATCTCTTCACCAACGTCACTGGTCACAACAACCACGAGCGTCAGCCTGAGGGTCGTGGTAAGGGCAAGAGGAACGGATACTTCGGGGGTGTCAACCACTTCAACCCTTCAAGCCCTCTGTACGAGGCTAAGGATGCTAAGCTCATCGTCGCGAGTGACATTGGCCTTCTCATCATGGGTACCATCCTGTATGCTCTCGGAAAGAACTTTGGCTGGCTAAACCTTCTTGTGTGGTATGGAATTCCGTATCTCTGGGTGAACCACTGGCTCGGTAAGCTTCCTTCAATCCGCCATCATAGCAATTCTGTGCTAACGTGTAATTGCAGTTGCCATTACTTACCTTCAGCACACCGACCCTACTCTCCCTCACTACGAGCCTGAGGTTTGGAACTTCACTCGCGGTGCTGCTGCCACCATTGACCGCGAATTCGGCTTCGTTGGCCGTCAGCTCCTCCACGGTATCATTGAGACTCACGTTCTGCACCACTATGTCAGCACCATCCCGTTCTACCACGCCGACGAAGCGAGCGAAGCCATCAAGAAGGTTATGGGTAAGCACTACCGCTCGGAGGCTCACACTGGCCCAATGGGCTTCTTCAAGGCACTTTGGACCAGCTTCCGCACGTGCCAGTGGGTTGAGCCCACCGAGGGAGCCGAGGGTGAGAGCAAGGGTGTTCTTTTCTTCCGCAACAGAAACGGCATCGGTGTTCCTCCGGCTAAAATCCCTCCTCCGGAAGAGTCGAAGAACTAGCCGGCTATGTGATGACGTGACGTATCAATTGAAGGTCGACAAATGATCGAGTCCTTCCGTGGTACTCTCGCCGGATCGAGCGGCCACGATGTGGCACTCGTAAATATCGTGAGCTCATCGTTTCGAGGCGTCAGGAGTGGTTCTGTGGCTGCAGTTGAAATACGTTCTTAATGCGACTAATCGATGCGCTGTCGCTGTCCACGGCTTGAAGCTGATGCGACTGTTTTGTGTATAGCAAGGCTACCGCCTGTGCTCCTGTCTTTGACGAACATGTGCGCTCATCTTGTGTTTTTTTTCGCATTTTTTCCAACATCTCAGCTCGATGCGATATGTCATTGTCAAATAGATCATGTTGTCGCTGGACAGTCACAGCAAGAGGCGGGGAAACTTTTTTATAGAGGGCAAGTGACAAGAATAGAGATAGAGTCAAAAAGCAGCCATGCGACAGTCACATGTACAGCATACCTTATACCTCGTGTAACGTTCTTGTCTTTGAAGACGACCAGCAAACCTATTAACAGAGTGAAGAAATGGAAGACTTGACGTTTTCCAGGCAAAAGATCCCCAGAGCATGCGAGATTCATCAGAAGATGGATCTCACTAGTCCAGCCGGCGCTCAAGTTGATGAAACGGAACTGGTGCTACAAGAAACCTCAGACGGCCTGGGGATAAGATGAGCCTGGATGCTGAAAGAGAATAGATGAGCAAATAGACATGTAACTGGACTCTCGACCATCATGAATCCAAATTTTCATCAGCTACAGCCAAACTGGATGCACGTTGATGTTGATGGAGAATGAATAGGAGGCATTGGATGTGTAAATGGAAGTGCGGGGTTGGCTAGCTTCAGGCTGCCGCGAGCAGCCGGGGCGCGCAGGCTGTGCATGCATGCCAATGGAAGTTTGATGACACATGCCACGCATGGATGACGGCACAAGCCAAGTTTTTCGTTGTCATTAGGGAAAAGAACTTGCTTGCTTGCTGAGAACTTAGGATTCTTGTAAATATCCAAGATGGATTGGATGCCATCTGGGGAGGTGGAGGAAGGATGCGTTTATATGATCGAGATCTGCATCTGCAGCCCTGGCTGGATTGGAGGCATCTCACCCCCTTCCTAATCTGGATATTGTTGCTTCGCATAGAACCTCGACAGCCTTCTTCAGAAAATGGGCTATTCTTTTGTCTCTACTACTGCGATGGTTCGCCTTTTGTCCTCAGCGTTTGCACCTCAGATCTGATGATCTTATGGAATCAGTGCGGTCCACAATAACTTTCGAGTACCTAATCGTTCCGGTTCTTATGGATTGATAATAGCAGATATACCTATCTTGATACGCTTCGATATTAAGGGCTGGTCACATCCGAATGCAGTTCTTATAGTGATTGGTTGAGCATTTACCTTCTCAGACTTATAAAACATGGGCCTATGGACACTTTCTTCAGAGCAAAAGAAATAGCCAAATAGCAGGCTGGCTAATTCAATGCCAACAGACCACTAGTGGTATCTTCTTCATTGTCCATTAACTCGAGTCCGAGTGATCTGGTTATGTCCTTTTGGAAGAGAACACAAACAAAATAGACCACCTCCCAAGATAAGGATTGAAATAACCAGCTCTCGTCGTTTGTGATAATCTTATTCTTCCTGGCGGCTTTTATCCAGATATTGGAGGGGAAAAGGCCATGTGACAAGTACACAGGGACGACCCCATGGCCGAAAATCTCTCGTTATCATGGGATTCATAGATAAAGCTGGTTTACAGTAAAATGCACCTGAGGGCCGCAGTCTTGCTAGAACCAGGCACGAACGACTGATCGAGAGACAGATTTCGTCCGTGAAGAGCAATTCTTAAGAATAATTAATCCTTTATAGGGGGTTATAATTTAAACAAATTCAATTGCCTTGATATGAGGACAGTGGACTACCACATGAAGATCGTGGTTATATCGACAATCCAAACTCTTGCATTTATGGATGTAGTCACCGAATCAGCGATATATGGAGAATAAAGTGGTCAAGTGCCTGCATTCCACGAAAGTAAACAAAACCGCTAGATATACTAATAAACCATACCGCAACTATGAAGACAAAATAGATGGCTTCCCTCCTCGTATTGAATCATAACGCCTCGCATCTGTAATCAATCGCAGTTGCGTAGGCAGGGTATTCATGAATATTTATCCAGAGGTCAGGCCGCAATGCTTCTTACGCCACCTTTCCATATCTCAAATTCGACCTCATCGCTGACCACATCCGTCATCCGCCCTTCATCGCTCGTGCGCTTTCCATCTGACGTTGACGTCGACGCAGCTCCTGCAGTCCACGGAGCAAATACAAGTTTCATTCTTCGTCTTGTGATCCGCTCAGCTGCTACCTGTGATGATGCAGGTGTTCTCTGTGTTCCTGCTCTTACGGCTGATCTTCTACCGTCACCTTCGACGTCTGTTCTCGACCCCTCCTCTTTGCTCGATGTCTCAACATTCTCGTCTGTATTTGCATCTTCTTTGTTCGATGACCGTGCCTGACTTCCGGGAGCCATGGAAGAGGCCAGCTTGCTAAGACCCTCAAAATTATCCAACGGCGGATGTTCCTCGTCCTCTTTCTTCAATGCAATCCGACACGCTATCTGCGTCGACCAGACAAACCCCAGCGCCGGAGTCTTATGCGAGGCTGCCGGATAATAAGAGATATCCCGGTCAGATACGAACTGTGGCACATCTCCCCACCCTGTAAAGAACCGCTGCTGGTGCACGAGACTCAGGATTTGGTTCCGTGCGGGATTCCCCACGAGATACGAGCCATCGGGGTTTCCTTCCTCCTCTACGTACGGAGATGACGACGGGGGGATACCGGGGGAAGAAGACGGGATCGACGAGTGAGGAATGTCCAGATTGCCTCTTCCGCCGCCCTCGACCCTGCTCCTCGGTAGAGGAGAGCCACCGCCACCAAATTCACGCATTGAATTCGAGACCTGGCCTGTGTGTCTCATCCGCGGGTGACCGTCCAGAGTGTCAAATCGATCGGAGACCTGATTCGCGACCACGATTGCGATGTTCTCCTTCACGGCGAGATTCCGCAAGAATTGACCCAGTTTCGCAAGTTCCCCTGACCGTGTTGATATGCCGAGCATGTTGTTCGACGTGTGCTCTGCGCGAAAGTTTGCAGCAATGGAGTCAATGACAACGAGGCCCACATTGTAACGTGAAATAGCCACGGGCAGTTGATAGCTGAGGATGTGATCCTGTGTCTCGAGGTCGATGGCATTGATGGAGAGAATATTCTCGAGGGATGGAGCGCTGTTGGGAGGGAGCGTAGACAGATATGGATGGGTTTCTAGGAGCTGAGAAAGTCTTCCGGTCGCTAATGGAGCTTCTGTCGATATGTAGATAGCTCTTTTTCCCAGGCCTCGAGGTTCGGGGAGCTGTGTCGTGAGGAGAAGATTTAGAAGGAACTGCGTTTTACCGCTTCCACTGCAACAGATATCCCGCAGTGAGTAATAACACATAAAATATATCATGCAGAACCTTCCACAAACCTCTCACCCGTTATCTCCGTCACGTATCCCGTCGGTATCCCGCCATCCAGAAGCGCGTCGAGCGCGGGGTCAAGGGTACTGATGGTGCTCCATCGCGAAAGATCTAGCTCCGTAGAAGGGCCAGGCTTGAGAGACACTCCATCACGGCTACTCGAGCTCGGTTCTCCATTGTCAGTGGTCTCTATCTCAGGCTGCTCCTTCTGAAATCCAAGATCGTAATGCAGCGCCTCGATGATCTGAGCGGAGAGCCGGCGGACATCTGCGGGAGGAACGTGCGCACGTTTCGCAATCTCAAGGGTATCGAGGGTAATGAGATCGACGACGGTGATCTGTTTCCTCTCGAGGGGTGGGAGAATGTGACTGTAGGGCTTTGTCGAGAATCCGGGTAAGATCGATAGGAGATCCATGTGAGTTGAGAATGAGCGCAACGCGTGATCCGTCCGAAGCAGAGCCGGCGCGTTTAGTGAAAACGCCGATTAGAGGCACGTCTCTTGCCGGTTTCTCCATGCACCACCTCTTTTTTGTGCTAATGAAGCTTCATGTAGTATCTGTCCATAGAACTACTGACATGTATCTATGTCAAATTATTATGAGTTTTTCAGACCCGCCGTTGCAGCTTTGCGACATCGGATGGGACTATTGTATTTCTGAGGTACATGGGAAACATGACATTGGGCTCTATTGATAGAACCTCTCCGATCACATAAGGGGGCATGGATAATACTTGACGAAAATAATAGGCCTTGTATTATGCTTATATTGTGTGTGAGGGTGGGTCCGGACGGGTTGTTCCTCTGTCTATATATCACACAAGGCAGGGAGGTATGTATAACTGCAGCAAACCTACCTGCTCCAGTAAATTCTACGATATATTCCATGATAAAGAAAACTCAAGAAGAAGAAACCGGCTCCTCTATTTATTTGCCATGAAGTGAGGCACTTAAGAGAAGGGAGAAAGAATGGTTGATATAAGAATACGGATAGCCTCGGAGAGGGAGAAGAAGAATACGTGAGGGGGGGAGGGGAAGGGGAGGGGCTTTTTCTTTCTTTTCGATTTGAGCCATTGGCCCAGTATACCATTGATTCCTAAACCATGGAGCACGTGGATATGATACCTTGCCGTACGACTCTTTTACGGCTTGGTTTGGCTTATTGACCAGGGGGCCATGCATTCCACATCGTTTTGAGCATCGGACGAACAGACGAACCTAATCAGATGGTCTGTCCAATTGGTAGTTTTCAGTCTCCATTTATTCCATTCGTGAGATGTTCACCGGGGCCTTTCGACTGTTTTCTCTCCTGGAATGAAACAAATGCTTTATTTTGATTGTTCTATATCAGATCTGTGTCTATAATGCGTTGCATCATTTTATACTATGCATTGAATCTCAGTAAGCTTTTCCTTATGTCCACGTTTCTCGTCCCGGGGTATTAGCATAGGCTGCGCAAAGACCAGAACTGAAAGAGATCCTGCAATGCGGCAGGAGCATAGAGAAAAAAAAGGAGGCATCCTCCCGGAGGAGGAGGTTTAGATTCAGACTCCGATAGGGGGAATCGAACCCCCGGCTGCTGTGTGAGAGACAGCGATGTTAGCCACTACACCATATCGGATTCTCTTGTGGTGGTTACGGCTATCGAAATTCTAATTCGCAAACGACACTATCTGTCTAGCGGGGTATTATTTATTATACAAGGCTGTATTAGTCAGTATCTTAGTCTATTAGTTTATAACACAGTTCTTCTCTCTTAAAATCTTTATTCTGAAGTTATATAAGTAGAGTGTGTACTCTTATTACTATTATAGTTCTAACATATTTCTTGTAAGTAATATGCCTTCTTTATGTAACGGCGGATCTAAGACTTCTTAGGCGGAGGCTCGTTGGGTTTATCTTGAAGACAGAAAGCAAGAGAAAGAGATAAATGAATAGGCCGTTACTAGCAATGTTGCTATCTGGATTGCTATTTGAGTTGACCACGGGGTCCCAATCCCCATGGTTAAGGAGTGTCTTTATATACATTGTTAATTGAAATAGCCCTTCTGATTAGGAGACTGA
>NW_027192534.1:1270724-1272815 GCF_041956765.1 Thermoascus crustaceus | reverse complement strand
ATACTCTTGGAGCGCCTCATGCGCCTTCTCTGAGAGTGGGTAAATAGGTTTGAACGCCGGTTGCGTTCCAGGCTTCAAGGGTATCTCATGATCCCAAGGCTGATGTTCTGGCAGCTGTCCTCTGCCTCGTTCCTTGAAAACTTCTTCAAAGTCCCAGTATTCCTTTGGGACTGCTTCCATTCCAGTCAAGGGCGGTTGGTCCTCTCTCTGCTCCATGGATCCAATCACCAAATCTGGTGCTAGGGTGAGATACAAGACTCCCACTTGTTCTCCCCTTTTCCACATTCACATCATTGTGTTCTGAGAGATTTCTTTGATCTCCACTGGCGGTTCTTCTTCCTCAGGATGCCCATCAGGCCTTATACCTCTGTTGGATTCTTCCGCCAACTGCACTTTTCCTGTTACCCAGTCTATCTGTGGGTTGTGCATCCTCAACCACAGTATCCCTAGAATTATATCATGTCCTGGCATCTGTGTGATATCAAGGTTGATCTTTTCCTTGTGCTGTCCTATCTTCAGGGAGGACTGGTTGGTCTCCATCCGCACCCATCCTCCTCCATAGCTGCTGGCAGATCCATCAACTGTAGATAACTGATACGGCTCCTTCTTTCCTGTGAAGGGGATCCCATTCCTGGTGACAAATGTGTTGCTGACAAAATTTCCCATGGCTCCACTGTCGATCATGGCCCTTGCTTTCTTCCCATTGATCTTGACAGTGATCACTAATTGTTTTAATAAGTCCATTCCATTGAGTGTTGTTCCGTTTCGCGTGCTTGTAGCCAGGTTCAGGGACCTAGACCAAGACTCCTGCAAGGGTCCCATACTAGCAGGGTCCTCTAGTTTTTTGATTTCTTGGGGTCTTTCGGAAACCATCCTGTCGCGTTCTTGGAGGCATAATGATCAGAGCAGTTGTTATTATAGCAGGCTGTCCATGGTAATCTAGCATGCTTGTTCCTTTCTGTGACTGATATCTGTTTTCAGTTGTCTTGTTTTCTGTCCGGGCATTTCCAACCCATATGGTTATTCTTTCTGCAGTGGATACACAGCTTCTGCTCATAGCACTTTTTCTGTTCATCCATCCAGTTGGGGTTGGGCCCTCTGAATTGCCTGTTTGCTGCTCCCTGGGTGCTCCGTTCTCTTCTAGTCGCATTATCTAGTTCCATGGCATCGCCTCCATTTCCTGTGTGTTGAGGGGCTTGTTGAAAAGGATTGAATCGTTGTTGCTCAGTCCGTCGTTCAAAGAGTCAGTTGTCAATTCAGGTTGCCATGAGTATCAGGTTATTGAGGTCAGTTGGTTCCTCTGCTGCAAGGAGCCCATTCTTGACCTCCTCTTTCAGTCCTTGATAGTAGTGTTCCATGAGTGCTTGTTCTGACCAGTCTCCAAGGAAGGTTGCCGCTTGTTGGAACTCTGTGGTATAGTTGATGACTGATGTTTTCTGCTGGATGGACATGATAGTCCTGGTGGCCTTTTTTACCTCATCTAAATCCCCAAAATTCTGTTTGATCCGAGTCAGGAATGCATTGAAGCTGTTGAAGGTCTCAGTGGTTTCAGCTCGTTGTTGTTCAGGTGACCTTTCTAGGCAGTCCTTCAGGTAGGGGTCAAACCACTGAGCTGCAGTGCTTCGTAGGTAGGTTGCTGCAAACATGACCTTTCTTTCTTCGTTTGGGAATTCGTGGGGGTTAAAGAAAAAATAGAGCTCCAACTGGGAGATGAATGTCTGTAGCTTTTTTCGGTCGCCATAGTAGAGGTCGGGTTTTGCAATCTTGGTCTTGGAGTTGACATCAGGGTCAGTAGGGTCCTGAGCTGCAAGGTTCAGTACATGGCTGGTGCTTGCCCCAGCCTGTTGTCCCAGTAGGTGAATCTGTTCATGGAGTTGGTTGTTCCCGTTGATCTGGTTTTGAAGCTCGTCCTGCAGCTGGTTAACCTGCTCCCTAAGGGTGGTATTCTCACCAGTCTGTTCTTGCAGCTGGTTCTCCAATCGATTGACTTGATTCTGTAATTCTCTAAGAACTCGAACAACTTCCTGGGGGGTGATGTTTTCCATCTTCGCTTCTTTCCCTGCTTGCCTTCTGCAAGAAAGGTGGTCAAAG
>NW_027192534.1:1238134-1267645 GCF_041956765.1 Thermoascus crustaceus | reverse complement strand
TGTTACACGAAGCCCTGCGAATCCTTTCCTTTCTTTTCCCCTCATGCTTTCGATTCTATATGACAAGCTACCATAGTTTTAGCTAATAATACTATGACTGAGCGCTGTCACAACTATACTCGCAAATTAAAGAAGACTGACAGATATAATTAGTAAAATAATTCTACTTAAGTAGCATAGTAGTGTTACAACACTTGCAGAAGTGAGGCTATGAGAGGGGGAAGCTCTCGGAGAAACTACAGGCCGACAAACCAATCAGGATTCAATCAGACCTTCTTCGATTCAGGCCATGCGAATCGACGAGGGGTCTTCGATTCAGTCTCCTAATCAGAAGGGCTATTTCAATTAACAATGTATATAAAGACACTCCTTAACCATGGGGATTGGGACCCCGTGGTCAACTCAAATAGCAATCCAGATAGCAACATTGCTAGTAACGGCCTATTCATTTATCTCTTTCTCTTGCTTTCTGTCTTCAAGATAAACCCAACGAGCCTCCGCCTAAGAAGTCTTAGGTCCGCCGTTACAAGATAATAGACAATAGTATAACAGTCCTCACTATCTGATTTATTATTAGTGTTTTATTAGAAATGATGGCCGCTTTGGAGATAGGTCATCGACACGGCAAAGGAAGCCATCAGCCGGTGTTAAAAAAAAAGAAAAAGCAACTATAGTGATCATGATCCCTTGATCACTTGGATCATCCTTGTGTTGGGAGTAAATGACATGCCCCAACCAGCCTGTCTGTAGATGAGATTGACTTTCAATTAGTCAGACTTTAACCCATCTTGAGCTTGGATCCATCGAACGAGTTGCTCGGAAAGCTCATCCCACACTGACAGCTTGCAAATGCCGTCAAATATCGTGCATATAGGTTTTGAAAGAAAAAGAATTTGCCTGGTAGCAACGCTGAAGCTTATATCATGTAAGGGCTCGGCTATTCGATTATGTTTCCCCGGGAAGGCTGGGAAAAAAAGCATTAGGTCCCATTCTAGGCATTAGTGAGTTGAAAAAAAAAGTACTTACATCGGCCCTTCTCCTCTCCCGTGTAGTCTTCCTGCGGCTCTTGTACACCTGCGATATTCTCGCTTGATATATAAAGAGCAATGCAGAACATATGAAGGCGGGGATTTTAGAAGCAATATAGACTCCTTCAGAATGAAATTAGTGGTATGTATCGAATGTCATTGAAGAAGGGAAAAAGACTAGCCAGCAGCGGATTCTGGCCATGATCTATATATAATTCCCCCATCGTTTCATGGCTATGGAATGCTTTAGAACCTCAGCCTTGCTGCAGGTTACACCCGCCCAAGACCTTTTGAAAAAGAAACCGGTACATGGCTTCGACGGAGATATCCGACAATTCTAGATTTAAACATACAAGGCCCAGGAGTGTGGCGGACCTATGCGGGGAGGCAATCACTTTATTGGTCTAAGACTGCGGAATTCAACAATATGCTATTGTAACCTTTTGACACAAGGACCTAGAACCTGGCTGCTTGCAACTCAATTATTGCATGATTTGTTGCCTCGCTACGTTTCTCCCCCTTTTAATGCACCGAGCAAAACGCATGCACCCCACCCCAACATATTTCAAATTGACCCACAACCGACATACCGACATATGATATACCCACCTATGCATTGTGTAAGTCCATACACTAAGACTATACACCAAACATGAAGTCCTTGTGGTGACTGAGATTGGGATTAAGATTGAGAATCTGTCAGGTACCTAAGTGAAAACTTTACACCCATCTGCTGCAAACCTCATCTTTAATCCAATCAAATTACATCCTGAGCTGAGGTAGGCGTTCAATCACCATTCATCCATCCCATTCCATCACATCCCGTCCCGTTCCCGTCTTGCGTTGCGTGTGTAAAACCGAGCGCTGGAAAATAGGCTAGATTCGGAAAGACCCACTAGCAACCTGCCCTCGTGGCGAAATGGTATCGCGTTGGTCTCCTATTCCTCAGCAAAAGCGAGAGGGAATCAAAGATTCCGGGTTCGAGTCCCGGCGGGGGTGGTTCTTTTTTGATTTTTGATATTTTTTATCCACATCAGACTTGGCGTATCATATCGTGTTACCTAATTTTTATCGTATCCTTCATTTCTCCTGTTATAATTTTTATCATTAGTATTTTTTCCCTTCCGGAAAGAGAATAAGATCAACCAATAGATTCAATTTAACAATCTCTCATTCAATTCAGCCTTAGCTTATCTGATTCGATTCGGTTCGATTCGCTCAACACATTACAGGCTCCGTTCGACTCTGTTCCGCCCGTCCAAAACAGAAAATAGGGAAAATTACAACAGAAAGAACGACAACACACAAAAAGAGGAAATAAGATATCTTCTTTCTTGCTCTCTCCGGCTTATATCAGTTCGCTTTGCTTAGCTTAGCTTGTCATCTGCGCTCGCTCTGGTACTTTAAACTTGCTTTAAACTTAGAAAAAAATCCACCTTACTGGATGAGGTAGTAGAACTCGCAGAAAAGTGAGAGATATGGCGAGGACACAATTCCATCTTAGCAAATCCAGAAGACCGGGTTTAAGAAAACAGATTACCATCAGCCGGCTAAAAAACACGACGCCCACGTAACATCCAACGCCGGTAGACAGGACGAGAGGTTGTAGAGTGCAAGTGAGATTCGAAGCAGGGTCGAAGGAGACGGTAAAGAGAGGGAATAGAAGGGGAGGGGCGGGAATGAATCGGGACGATAAGAGAAGGAGCGCCAATAATGGCAGGCTGGGAATTCCAGACGTTGGCTTGAGGATCGGGATAGAGACGGCTAAAGGGAAATCTCGCGGAAAGGGAAAAGCTGCGGTATATGGATAAGAAATTGGGGACATGAAGATGGCCAGTAAAGGGGGAATGTATGCGTGACATCCGACTGAGAAGCATGAAATGGCAAGCATGGCACACACAAGCTAGGAAATAAAGACTGAAACTGGCGAGCTAAGACAGGGGAATCCTGTGGACCGTACGATCGCACATCTAGACCAAGATGTTTGCAGTCCACCCAAAACAGATCCTGACGTATCTGACTGTTCCAGGACTAAAAGTCAGCCAAGGCACGTGGACATCGATCCTGACTGTACCAACCTGAAGCGTTGATGTACCCTCTCGACAGAAGATTTACAGTATGACACACTTGGTCTTCTTCTTGGGAGCGGGTTCGAGGGCAGCAACGATCGCCTAATGCCACAGGGTAAGCATATCTCCAGACACTTGAAACGTAGTCTGCGGCGCTGCTGTTGGAAACCTACCTCATCGAACACATCCTTCAGCTTGTATTGTGTCAAGGCCGAGCACTCAACGTATTTCACAGCACCCAGCTCCTTAGCCATCCGATCACCATCCTCCTTGCGAACCGGCTGCATCTTCTGTTTTGCGAGCTTCTCTCGGACTGCAGGGTCATCGCGCAGATCGGTTTGAGTCCCGACAATCAAACAGGGGACACCAGGGCAGTGGTGGTGGACCTCTGGGAACCACTTTTCTCTAACGTTCTCGAAGGAGGCAGGTGAGGTGACGGAGAAGCAGACCAGGAAGACATCAGTCTGTGGATATGACAGCGGCCGCAAGCGGTCATAGTCTTCCTGTCCAGCGGTATCGAAGAGTCCGAGTGTGTAAGGCTCATCTCCGATCCTGATCAGAAGCGCAGATTAGCCGGCAGTCCATACGAGAGACATGTGGAGGCAAATGCCAGATTCACAGGTTCACGGCATCAGTCCTGGCAGCACAGTCACCACGGTGACCACTGACAGGGATTGCAGCTGCAGTGCAGTGCAGGCCGCACGGTCAATGATGGATAAGGGGAATGGAATGATCGACAGTCGCCCAACTTACATCACAGTCACAGCATAGTTATCAAAGACAGTGGGGACGTATTCTGAGGGGAACTTGTTCGTCGTGTAGGAGATTAAGAGGCAGGTCTTTCCAACTGCACCATCCCCAACAACCACACACCTGTAGGCAAGCAAGCAAGCAGTCAGAACATAGTCCACAATCTATCAATGTAAGGATATCCCCCAGATGCGGGCAGAGGGGAGAAGTGGGGATTGGGCGCGGCGGGAGGGAGGTGTGTAACGCACTTGATCGTGGCAACAACCATCTTGTCTGGTTTGTGACAAACACTCCGCAGATATTAAGAGCAGGACAGATATTAAGATGGGACCGATAGATGAGGGATATCAGGTTGTATCGCACGCGTCTAGTAAAGATGCGGTGAAAAGAGAGTGGTTGAAAGAGTGAGAGAGCGTCGTCGAAGGTGGGTCGGCTGTAAGACTCCGAGAATGGTGAAAGGGTGCGCAAAAGGTGGCAGAGTGATCACAACAGAAGAAAGGTGCTGAGCTGTGGAATCGTGCTGGCAGACAGCCTGGGGCTGGTGGTGAATGTTCGTCCGTGAAGGCTCGCGAGGTAAGGAGGGAGAGGGCGTTCGGGGGAGAGCTGCAATGGGGCAACCCGCACCGTTAGCTCACTTCGGTCTATTTGTCTGGGAGTCTAATCACAGTGCCCGGGGCACTGAAAAGCAACGTCTGGACAGCGGAGGGGGCGCAGAGGAGGGCATATTGTACTGACCCTTTGAGATTCTCAGACACCAAGATGGAAAGGATGCGCGTCTACTCACGGCTGCTGCTTTGAGACGGTCGATAGTGATGGATGAAAAAGCGGACTCGGAGTGCTTGAAGGGGCGCGGCAGGCGGCGGGCGATTGCAGTTACGGGAGGGACGGGAGGGACACTGGGCTAGGCTAAGCACTCGGCAGAATGATCAGAGGGAAAAAAGAGCAGCCCACGAGGGCACGGAAAGCAGGCTTGTGAGAGGGCCGAGCCTACAGAGAGCAGAGCAAAGCAAAGCAAAGCAAAACAAAGCAGAGAAGCCAAAGGAGACAGATAGACGAAACGACAGGGTCGCTCCAGCGGATGCAGACAGCCAAACCGACGCTTTCCCCTCCGTCTGTCTGGACTCTGGCGACCCAGCCGGCGGCCGGCCCCTTAGCGCCTCTCAGCACTGTGCTCGCGGAGGCCTGTGGTCGTCCACTCCGCGATTTATCGTTTGTTGGTCGTCGCAGCTCTCAACGCGCTTTGTTTTTGACGTGAGTTCCCTCGGTGATAACAGCCTACTAATCCGCCATGATCGACTGCGTTTCAGAACCCTGACCATCGCGTTTCTGGGTGTTGCCCACAATAGGCATTTAGGCACCCGCCATTCCTGCTGCAAGTGCTGTCAAGGCAAAAGCCGAGATTATATGACTAGATTCATCTTCGTGTGCTATCGGTCTCAACTACGGTTTCTCTTTCGCAGACCAGTGCCTCAGTCGTAGCCATCCGGTGGGTATTGTTAAGTACCTAATCATCCACTGGAGAACCTCAGGGATGCGGTGCTGGCGTCAGCCCTCCGAGATCTATCTACATGATTGATTCATGTATCCTGTCCTGACACGCGTTTGGGAGCATCTGCTCTATGATATGATATGATATGATACATGTCCAGCGCGGTCTCTACCGTCTGACCGCCGCCTCGGACGGGATTCTGGCAGGGGCCGCAAGTGGCAGCCTCCGAAGGCCGCGTCCGCGCCCGCGCCTCACCCATTCCCTCCCAGAAACTCCACCCTCAACACAACAATCGTGAGACAGCGCCAACGGCGTTGGAAACAGCTAAGAAGTCTTAGGTTCTGTCACTGTGATTTAAGCCAATCTTTCCCTCCTCTTGCTCTAGGTTTCTAGAAACACACTGCACGCCCTCTAGCTAGGCGATTAAGCGCTCTGTGCTTCCCCCATGAGTCAAGAATCGAGGCTAGAGACATTTACTATCCTTCTGCCGTCGCTGACTGGCTGTCGTAAGGCCTCTACCATCTCAGACCGCATCCTTGGATAAAGCACTGTACAGGACCTGGCCGCCTGGTCCAGCCGGCAGCATCCAATCCTACCGCGGCCTCTGCAAGAGGCCTGTGACGTAGATGCAGGCGTTGGTGACTTGAACTCACATCGCATAATTCGGACACTTCCAACCCTATCGTTATGGCCGTCGCAACGGCCCGTAGCAGGACGGGTGATGAGCGGTTACTAACTTCCGTCCGAGCGCTTCGCGCACAGCAAACCTTGGAACCAAGACCAGACCGAATACGGCAGGCCTAAAGAGAGCCGTGAGGCCATCGGCCCCACGACCTGTCCATGGACCAGCCGCGCCCGGAAAGCGCTGTTATGGCTCGACGGTTTGACGCTGTAGATAGTCCTCGAGGATCATATTGTACTCTGACCGAGAAGCGCGATGGCTTCAAGATGAAGACTCCCTTTGATATTCCCGTCTCCGTTTCGACTGATCGTTCTCTCTACCCGTCTCGTGGACGGGACTCGGTTCTTGAACCTGGCTGATGATGTTCTTCTTCCCCTTCTGGCTCATCTTCTTCTATTAGTCTATGGTGAGACGCAGGGGTGGCTGGACGGCATTTTCTCACCTTATCCAGCTTGTAGTTCTTCATGAGAAGACTCAGGGGTATCAACGGAACGGAGACAACGAGCGCCAGGGCCAAAAGGTGGTTCATTGTTTCCTGATAAGCCCGGTTGATGGCTATTCTGGTCGGGGAGCCCATGGGGTAAGAAAGTGCCTTCGTCAATTTGCCGAAGATCTCTGCGGCATCTTTTTGGCTTTCGGGAGGCAGATATCGCTGCAGCTTGCTGGGAATCGAATGTGTCCAAATCGCGCCTGAAATGGCAGCGCCAACCGCACCGCCCATCTCCAGCGAAGTCAGGAACATCGCCGTGGCCGCTGCCACTTCCTGGTGGTTCGCAGATGCTTGGACGCCTAGCTGTACCGGAACGTTGAGCAGTCCTCCGCCCATTCCCACGAGAATCTGGGACCCAAGAATTTTCGCGAAAGAGCTGCCTTCTTTACGAAACAGCATCATCGACACTAGACCCAATATGTAAATGACACATCCTGCAGTGACAAACGGCCGGTAACGCCGAGAGTACTTGATCAATAATGACACGCCAAATGCGGCAACGGTCGAGGTGAATGCGAAAGTCTGCGTCACGCGGCCAGCGATAGCGACGTCGTAATTCTGTACAACTTGGAGGTAAGAGTAGAGGTACGGCTGGACGGAGAAGAAGAAAGCCACTGTTTACACGTCAGTTCAAGTCGCTTTAGATACTTCCCAAGGCTGGTACACACTGAAATAGAAGAAAGCAAGAGAGCAGCCCGCGAGGGCTGTCCGTTGCTTGAGGAGATGCAAGGATAGTAGAGGCTTAGGGGCGAGACTTTTTGATGTTTCCCACATTGGCAAGGCAATGAGACAGGCACATCCGACCACGATCATAGCAACAATGTTGTTATTCTTCCATCCGTGCTTTGCATTGGCGGCCAGGGTGAGAGGTATCAAGATTAAGGTGACTGCGGCGGACAGCAACAGCAACCCAAACACGTCCAGGTCGTACCAAGTGTTCTTCACAGCTCTCCATAGTCCACGTCCCTTCCACGTCCTGGGTCTGATCAGGTTCAACCTCCTCGCTCTCCTTTGGTTGAACAGCAACGTAAGGGCAAGCGGGAGGAACGCAGCAGGTAGGATGATCGACCACATCCCATAACCCCAGCGCCAGGATGCATGTCTGAGGATCGCCTCCGCGATCATTGGTCCTATCCAGACGGTCACAAGGAATGGAAACTCGGGGAGCATCGCGAACAGGGCTCTGTTGAGCAAATCACTGCTGTCTGCGATAAACACCTGTTGCAGGATTTGCAGACCCGTAGATCCGGCGGAGTAGAAAATCTGAGCGGCTGCATAGGTCTGGACATTCGTGGAGCCGGCCATCTGAATGTATCCAAGGACATATATAACTATACAGACGCAAAACGCCTCGAGTCGACCAAAGACGTCCGCTACCTTTGCCATCGGAGGTTTTATCACAGCTAGCAGGCCGTTAGAACTGAATGACAATGGCTCCACCCACTTTGCACCCTGGGATTCTCACCATTAACCACATTTTGGACGACAAGGACCGTCGATATCAAGGAATGCTTGCTGAACGAACTCGTAGCATAGGCGGAGAGCGACGCAACGGTCTGGCCTTCCAGAGAGGTACAGAATGCCATCAGGAATATACTTCAAGAAGTTAGCTGGTTGTCTTTATGGACAATTCAGTTCGACTTCGAACCTCATATATGCTACGGTCAAAGATCGCTGCGTCCATGTTCGACTGATGGCTTGGATCTTCCGGACGCCGTCCTGCACCTCACTTTCAGACACTGAAAATTCATCCTCCGTTTCTGTGACAAGATTGTTGTCGTTCCCATCCCCATAGTTTTCTTCGTACAGCAGTCTGTCTTCTTCGCGGTCGTCTGGCTCCATCGGACCGACTGTACCATAGGACGGGCCGGTACGAGCGTCGAGAAGGCTCATCACGGACAACGGCCTTCACTTCTGATGATAACTCTAGACTTCGACGTACGGTGCGGTTATTGACACGAGCCCTTGTATATAAAGGTATGCGAATACCGCAGCGTACGAAGAAACATAGAGGGGTGGGGGGCAGTGACCGAGCATCAGTTGCGTAACATCGACAGAGCTAAGCTGAGATGAGATGGACGCCGTGAAATATAAGGGAGCACAGGTATTTTTAGTAGTATCACGAACTGAGCCAGTCAGATCGAGGAGGGACGAAAGAATCCAAGCCAAAAGGGAACAACGCAGGCGGGTATCTCGGGAGTTTATAAAAAAGACGCAGAACACAGGCCGGGCACAGAAAAAGGATGGGGGGGGGAAGAAAGGCAGCAAATAAGTAAGGTGGGTAAACGAGCAGCCGAAAGGGAAAAAAAGCTGAACTGTATGTTGAAAACGCCTCTGATCGACTTTGCGCAAGGGGGTAACAAAACGCAAGAAGGCAACGCGATACGGGAGGCCGGGACCCCAGTCGTATTGCAGCATAAGATCGGACACTGGGGACCCAATGCAGGTAAACGTGGGATGCCGCAGGTCACTATCGCGTAAAGAGTTGGCGCCGTCCCTACGTCCAACGTGGCAGTGTAGGCACCTGGGTACCACTATCTGGAGCCAGGACAGGCGTGTATCTTTTTATCGCCAATCGCGCGTATGCCGCCCGGGCGTTGGGTGACAAATGTCGAGGAGGCTGACGGCTGACGGAGGGCGGAAAGGAGGAGAGAGTCCTGCAACGCCCCTCCGCTCTCTGTCTATATCAGACTGGGCCGTGGACAGAGGCCGAGGCAGGAACGGGGAGAGGGCTGCAGGATGTACCGGAGGTCGTACAGAGCAGTTGCAGGACAGCAAGTGGACTAAGATCAGAGCCATCACCCATCAGATATGATAGATAAGATCAGCAGGACTCTGCTGAAGCTGCGGACGAACCCGAAATTGGAGGGAAGCGCAGGGCGTCGCGATGGCGCGGTGGACCCGTGGACGAGGTGTGATTGGTGCAGGGCGCAGGCCCAGGCGAGACGTCCTTGAGCCTGCTTGACGCAACTGCGCCCGGTCCAGGAGCCAATGGCTCCCGCCCGCGCGGTGGGCCTCCGTTCCGCATGGCCACGATCGGCTTAGCCAGCATTCTCGCCGGCCACCGATCTCGGGTACTGCCGCTCCGTGTCTCCATCTTTCTGCTAGAAGAATTACTCACGGAGTCGTCTTCCGTAGTAATCCCGACGGAGCAGTCATTGTTTTTCTTTTCCTTCGCGAAATCACCTGCTAACCGAGCGTGACTAAAAGCGCTACCAACCCTGTGTCGTACTCCTACGCCGTATGCTGTCACCTAACCTCGGTCTCATGCTTTCCGTCCTGAACTCTCAAAGTTTGGAACGAACGCTGAAGCATTCCACCCGCCCGTGTGGTGCGTGGGGCCCTTTCTCTATTAAAGAAAATTTCCCCACATTTTTCTTGGACGGCCCTTGTCAAGGTTTAATTATTATATCGAATATTGGGCCGGCTGACAGTATCTGGAGTGGACGCCTGGAGGGATATGTATTATGATGTTCGCAGGAAGATCACCATCGTGTGACGGGCAAAGAATTACTGATGTCGATACGAGAGCCTTACAAGTAGCAAATCTTCACACTAACGGAGCTACAGTGGAATGCAGTGGTCGCATCCATTTACCACCATACCATGCAGTAGCTGCTTACTGCCCAGGTCCACGTGCCTAGCTCCTTTCCTGTCATGCACCCTTTTCCTTCAGGTCTCCCTCCATGACACAATCCTTTCTCTCCCTTGGTGCCTTCTTTTCCGTGGAGCAGCCGTGAAAGCCATGGAAGAGGACATACGGGACTTAGCGCAGTGCATCGACAATGGCGTTGTATGCTGGCTTCGGCTGGTAAGAGGCGTCGAAGAGGAGGGGCGTTGTACTAGCTCGCCAGGAGTCCTATTGTTATCCGATGATAGCAGAGTTCCAGTCGTTAGTCCAGATTTGACAAGTGACAAAATGTGCTGCCTGCATTTCATGTCTTGGTCTGTGTAAAGACATGACAGGTTTTAGGTACCCGAAACGAGACAGGGCGCCTTACCGGATCTGCAACCCCCCATACAGTGATCCCGACACAACTGGGGACACTCAGACAAGCGTTCACTACCTAAAAATGGAATAAAAAAATCGTCAGATGGACAGGTTATAAGAGGTGATGATTTTGTTACAAGGTATAAGTGGCATGAACGAGTTACGGATACGTACATCAACGTAGTCCGTCGGGTCGCCTGTAGCAACATCCAGTTCCGTGACAGCGACCTCGGGAGTTCCGGCAGTAGCAAGATATTGGAGAGCCGTTTGGGATTGTTAGTCTAACTCCATTCTCGTTGCACTTTTTGGGAACCTTGAAATGAAAAGCAGGGTGGTTGACTTATTTTGGGACACCGGCTCCTCCACCCGCGCTATTTTGAAAAAAGGGCATCAGTATGGTCAATCAGGCGCAGGGTCTTTTGATAATAACGATCTGATAAGACAATTTTTTATTTTCCCGAGGGATTCCCGATTATTACCTGAGATGCGTCTGCGATCCTAAACCAAACCAGGATAACGTTAGTGTGGTTTCAAATTCAGCTAACAATTTATTTTCCTTTGCAACTTACCTATTCCATCGATCGGAATCCCAGCAGCCCGCCATGCTTTGACACGAGAGACTATGGCCTGCGTCTTTGCGTACGATGCACTGTCAAGACTATAGAATATGTATATAAGCAATTATTCTCACGCTTTGCGCTTGTTAACCCTAAAGCTCACTTGTAGTCATTGATGTACAACTTCGCATTCGGATCAGCTGCACGGGCCGTTTGGAAAGCGACCGAGATATATTCCTCCCCGATGACATTATAGAAGACGGTTTGGCGCAAACTGCCATCTTCGTTAAAGATTTCGTTGAGAACATCCTGTTTGTGATTCACTTAGTTCTCCAATCCCGGAGCAATCAACGCAATTTCTTTTTAGGACGACTGACCCAAGCATAGATCTTGCCCTTGTACCGGGCCATCAAGGTGGTGATGTGATTCTTCATCACGTCGATCAGGGTGTTCCTGTCGGTGATGGCGCTCACCCAGGAGGGCAGCTGCGAGTGCCATACTTTGGGAAGATCAGCTTTATTCCCCAATCCTCAGTAAGGTGATATATGTATGGTGTTCTAACCAAGAGTATGGCCACGGATCAATTTTCCATTTTGTTGAGCCCAATTGACCTTCAAGAGGGATTAGCATCCTTCCTCGATTAGAATTTCATACGAAATTCAATCCACACGTACGAGGTAATCAGAGTTAGCGAAGTTGAAGGAGCCTCGAGAGGCTATAGTATATAAACAAAGTCAAATGGTGCCTTTTTCTTTTCATTTATACAAACACGATCTTACGTTCAGTAGCGTCCCACTTCATACTATTCTCCGGCGTAACCTGTCCAAAATCGACCCTGACGATCGCCGCATTTGTGTTGGCCGACAGACGGTTCTGGTCCGTGGCAACGCCGAAGTACAGCTTGCCGTGAGCCCTAATTAGGTCGTTGATACTTGCTGCAGCTTGGCGTTCCGCAAGAAGTGGGTTCGCGGACGCGAAGGGAGCCAGGAGAATCGTGAATAGGGTCGTTGGTCGGACCATGGCTTTTTGTCAATAGGTAAGTACTAGTAGTGATGTTTTTAGATGAGGGTTATGTGGTTGGCAGGAGGCAGGACAAGGTGAGTGTCATACGACGAGTTATATATACACGTCTCATATATGTGCATTTACTGAAGGGATAACCAATACGTCTGGAAGTAACACTAGTCGTTTCATTTAGCCATTCACATTCAGGCTGTTTCCTCCCCTCAACGAGCGAAACGGCGAAGACGAGATCGCGACCCAAGAGCTCGTCAAGGTTGAAGAAAAGAAAACCAAGCCATCGTCCTTGTCGGTCGTTTTGCTCGCCTTCGAGTTGTTTTCTTGACGAGTCATACGCAACAAGGTGACACTGGAATTTTAGCCTAAATCGATGCCAGCGGTTGAAAGAGACCTCAAGCAGATATCATCCCCAATATGGAGAAATTCTTGGAATATGGTTTTCGGATTATTTACAGCATGTGGACCGTACCGTACAATAGTAGATTTAACGGACGGAATTTCAACCCCAGATTTGGGCGACTAGCGTCGTGCGGAGATCCCCATGTTTTCCATCTAAACCCCTTGCTCAAGATCGAATTTAAGCGAACGTCAACCTAACGGAATAATATTCACACACACTCCGTACTTATCAACGGAGAAAATTGGCCTAGAAAATCCGGAGAAAGTGATCATTGGCACCTTTTTTTCCTAGACCACTTATCGAGCAGACACAATACGCCTACTTAAATATCTAAGTATGATGGCACCGTTATCGAATAGAAAAAGCGTACGCTTCTCTCTGAGACTATTTCCCTGGGCTTCGCGGTACGCTACGACTTGGATAGCTAGATTCCGAGCAAGAGGAATTTGGTTCCGGGATAATACCTCAAGCCCACTTTCATCAACGGAAATAATTCCCGACGTCCGCGTCATTGAGCTACCTTCCGGAGAAACACTACATCTGACAGCAGTGTACCACAGATCTGTGTGCACGTGTGCACACGGGAAAGTGGACAAATCGTAACCAATCTAACCCATCTGGTATGAGGATGGTTGAACCTATGGATGATGTGCCGGCGGCCCGAAGATATGTACTTAGGGTTGACTTTCCAGGAACCCGGAATGGATTCGTGAACTAACAGATTGGAGGACGGGGGCTGTTTAGCTTATTTCTGTCTTGTCTTTACTATCCGTTGGCTCTCCAACGGATACGACCTTGCGGATCTTTGGTCCAGAACGTAAATTGAAAATAGGTAGTTCTTGAACAAGGATCAGGCGCTGGAAATTTTCTTTAAGGCGTGGATTATTTTGACATCCTATCTCTTGGGCAGAAGGATGTTCTAATTGCAGGGCAGAGTAAGTACACGTGTTCAATACTCTGTGAGCCAGGTTGACACGAGCGATACTGCCGATAACATAGGTCTGTCCAATTTGAAGTTGTCATTCTCTGCTGGTATATTGAAATGACTATGTACTTTGGCACTTATGTACATTCTGCGGCTACCTAGAGTAGGTGGTTCTGTACATTATAAGATTCAGCTTTTTCATCAAGATAATCTCGGACCACATCACATGTCAGCGTGGGAAAAAAAAGTGACAAGCAAGGTGAAACGCCAACACACGTTGCAAACCGGGGCAGGCCGCTCCAATGCCTACGAACTATCTTCCCCCGAATCTACGTCCACAACAAGGTGTCTGAAGTCGACTATCAAATCACCGTCTTCCTTTGAGGGCTTCGCAGCATATGTGCCGATCCAGCAGTCTTGGGTCTTTTCATCCTCAAATGCCCACGTAACCTCTCTGATGGGGCTCCGCTGGACGCCCTCCATTAAATAGATCCACAGACTGTTATCCTGCTCCCTCACCATTTCAATAGTCGCGGCAGGCCCGCCGGTCGGGACCGGAAACAGACTCCAGTCGGCCCACATGTCTTTCGCAACCGTGCTGACGTGCGGTTTGTCGTGTGTGAACTCGATGCCGGTCTTTATCCATTTTTGGCCACCGTCCGCACCATTGATGACGAGAATGAGTCCTCCTTGGTCGTATGTCGATTTCCAGTGCGCGGTGATGGCTACACGCGCACGCTTGAATGCGGTCAACGGGATGCACTTATACAGAATGGGCGCATTGAAACGGAGCGTTGAAGGCGGTTTTGCCCAGATGTCAGTGGACGGAGAGGCCTTTATCGAGAACTCATGTGGAATCTTCCCCTCATATGGAACCTTCTCTATCGTGTTTGCGAATGTGAAACCGGACATGGTGGCCACAGATTCTGCCAGCTAACTAGATACTATGTAAGTAAAGGTGTAAGGGGGTAAGAGCGTTTCAAACTGACCGCCAAGGTTTCCGGAGCTGGCCAAAAATGGAACCCTTGTACAGAGGATACAATAGTACGGTTAGAAGTATAAAGGTGCGAGTTCAAAGTATATGAGGCGAAAGCTCGAGGCAAAATGTTACGAGTGGGAGAGCAAAGAGCGGGAGTATCTACGTCAGCATAACGTTCTTCAAAAGCTTCGCCGTCCGTCAACCTTGGGAGAGACACGGCTCCAAACCTCCCACAAAGGTGGGGTAGCATCGCGGAGGCGTCTCCGGAGACTTCGTCCCATCATGCTATGCGAGATTCGGGATCCGCAAATCTCAGGATCGATATGTCAGACTACCTTGCGGTAGTGCCTCCGGGTAGGGTCCACTGCGGCTCATGCCCGTTGTTGACGAGATCGAGAGCCTGGAATACCGAACAGTGAACGTCGCGGAGGAGGGGCTGAACTCCCGTAATCGGGATAGAAGGGTCGAGACCTCTTGTGTCTCAAGAGACGCACGGTGTATGGATCTAGGAAGTATTTCCTTAAACGGGATGTTGGAGGTCTGGGCAAGCCCCAGGTCTTGGCGCTCTTGGCAAACCTGCTGACATAATAATCTCAGAATCTGGAGATGACGCGTGTTGCGGAGGGCGCAGTGCGCAGTAAGTCGATGGTTTATCTTGTGGCGCTTTGCATGCGCAAATGTTGTAGACGATACGACTAATAGACCATTTTCATACCTTGATCCATGACTCTCCACGAGTTCCACTATGTCTGTGCGACTCCTCCATCCCGACGAGTATGAGCTTGTGACGCGCTCGTCTCTCGAATCCCAGGAGAGCTTTAATCTTGATGAAGCCGACTTCGAGTCTCAAACCCACAACAAGCCCAATTTCCTGCGCCGTGGGCCGTCCTCACTGCTGTCCCGTTTCCTTTCCCTTCCTTTTGCTGGATACCGTCTCCTCAAAGGCTCCTCAGTAGCGCCTCTCCGATCCAGGAGAAAGCGAGCTTCCTGCCATCGTCGCCGGATATGCTTCTGCCTACATGTCTCGGTGGGGGTTATTGTTGCCATCACTGTTCTCACATTCCTATTCTGGCCTTCGTATACCCGATTACCCCCGCACTATGAGGCCCTTCGGAGATCGGTATTGCAGTCGAAAGAGCCTGGCAGAGGCAACCCCCGAAACGAGAAGGTATTCATTGCTGCCAGTCTCTATGACCGGGGAGGAGACATTGCAGGAGGGCAATGGGGTAGAGATGTCCTCGAACTGATTGAGCTTCTCGGGGAGGAGAACGTGTTCCTAAGTGTCTATGAGAACGACAGTGGGACGAAAGGGGAGAGCGCCCTTCGTGAGTTCGAGCAGCAAGTGAAATGCAACAAGTCCGTTGTGTTTGAGGAACATCTGGACTTGGCCGACGTTCCTGCTGTCTCTCTCCCTGATGGGTCCAAACGTGTCAAGCGCATTGCATATCTGGCTGAGGTCCGGAATCGAGCGTTACGACCCCTTGACGAACATAGCGATATACGATATGACAAGCTTCTTTACCTGAATGACGTTGTTTTTGATCCGATAGAAGCTCTGCAGCTTCTGTTCTCCACCAATGCTTCCGAAGATGGAGTTGCTCGATACCGGGCCGCTTGCTCCGTCGACTTTATCAATGCCTTCAAGTTTTACGATACATTTGCGACGCGAGACTTGCAAGGATACAGTATGGGTGTTCCTTTCTATCCTTGGTTCACAACTGCTGGGAATGGTGAAAGTCGGAAAGATGTGCTGGACGGGAAGGATGCCGTTCGTGTGCGCAGCTGTTGGGGTGGAATGGTGGCATTCGATGCAACATACTTTCAAAGCCCAGAGAGGCCATCAACGATCCATGGTCGTCAAGAAATAACAACCGAAAAGAGTGATCTTATAACTAGCAGGTATACAGAAAATCGCCTTCCAGTTCGTTTCCGCGCAGAGCGAGACCTCTTCTGGGATGCGTCTGAGTGCTGTCTCATCCACGCGGATATCCAAGACTCTCCGTCCAATGTCGACGAGATTTCGGACACTGGTATTTATATGAATCCGTTCGTTCGCGTCGCATATGATGGCTCAACGCTGTCTTGGCTCTGGACAACTCGCCGTTTCGAGAAGCTGTACTCTCCGATCCATAATATTGTTAATCATCTCGCGGGATTGCCTCGGTACAATCCCCGTCGAGAAGAAGTTCCTGGCCAGGAGGTAGAGGAAAAGGTCTGGGTTCCCGACGGAGAGAAGAGCGGCGGGGGCTCCTTCTTAACAATCAAGCGAGTTGCAGGTAACAGTGGCTTTTGTGGACGTCGAGGTCTTGAGGTCCTTGTTAAGGATCGGAAGCCAGGACAGAAGGGGTGGGAATCGCTCCCTGTACCTACGAGCTAGGATTTTTGACATGGGATTTGGCGGATACACCTGAGTCCGTCGTAAAACTGGGTCCAGGAGTAATTGGAGTTTCCTATTTTGATATGATACCACATGCTTGAAACAATGCCATTGGGAGAAAACATACTGTATATAATATTGTTCATGTTTGGATTTCTTTTGAATACCCAAGTTCTCTCTAGGCTCAAATTGCGTTCAGTCTCTAGAATGCTTCAAAGACCCAGCTTGGCGGGTCTTCCAGCCACCAAGGATCCACTAATTGGCAAACACTGGTGTTTGCCCCTATTTTTCATATCCGTTGTCTGTTTTCCCATGCGATGGCTTTTGCCTTCATCTTAGGATGGATCCGCCCTCGTTTAAAGGCAAATAGACTTTCTCATTTGCTCGTTTATTCTTTCTCCGTATTCCATATTGCTCCTTCTTTACAGGACCAATAAACTACACCAAACGTGTAATCTGCAATGCTAATTTCCACCTCTATCAAGCAACATAATCAGTGCAAATTCCACCGCTGGATTATACTGCACAATAGGGACAGGGCATGCCGGACACGTGAGGTGAATTCATCAACAGCCCCTAAGTGAGCTATCATTTATTGGCTGTTATCAGACTGGCGACATCCATCTGTCTCGCTTGCAGGACGACAGATACCTGGCTTCTTTTCCACTGAGTCGTCTCTAGGTTTCTCTGTCCTCTTTCTTTCACCTTCCCTGTCCACCTTGACATCTGGGGTTGAACCTTCAAAGACTCTTCATCTGCTTCTAGACTGTTTCAACTCTTTCTTTCTAGATCTAGGCTGTCTCAAGCTGCTTTTGTCTTGGGGACAAGTTCGACTCTTTTTTCCACCAGCGGCTTCCAAGATGTCCCCTAAATTGACGTGTGAATACTCTAATGCTGTCTTCCCGCAACGCTACAATGGGAATATACCAGGTAGTCTGGCTGAGCGTGAGCACACTGCAGATGTCATCCAGGATGTCTTATTGCAGTTTGCAGAGAATTCCGTCTACACACTTGCAGACAGCAGACATGCCCCATCGAGAACTCAGCGTGAGCGGAAGGCAGTGAAGGCCGCCCCGGTAGGCTCTCTTTCCGGCTTCTATTTCTTCCGGCTTCCACTCTGTCTTTAGATGATGAACGCGGATAGCACAACAACACGTCAATTCTTTCCTTCCTTCCCTGTGCTCCTCGTCCTATTTTGAGACTAATTCACAGCCTCCTCCAGAGTGTTGTCGACAAGTCACGCTTCAGACGAGAGAAAACCCAGACGCCTTTCACTTCCCGCAGCAACGGATCTTCTCAGAGCACCACTCCTACAAAGACTCAGAATTCTCATCTCTCATCCAGCAAGAGCACATCTCCATCTCTTGGCTCAGAACGCGGGGAAAACATGGCTCAGCACAGGAATGTTGATGACACGGCCGCCTTCATGGCAGCATTTCGCAGCCGTCGACAGAGTTCGATGGCTAACATTCCTGCCTCGACTCCGGCCAAGAAAGTCAACGACTCGGGCGTCTCCGAGGTTGTTAATGAGTCCCCGGTCGTCAAGCCTGTTGTTACTCCAGTTCTTAAACCTAAGGATGACAACTCCTACAGTATGAGCCCCCTTTTTTATCATCTTAGGGTTACGAAAATTAACTGACAACACTGTCACCCTAGTTGAGCCGATGAGCATCACCCTGAACTCCTCGAACTCTGAAACCAGCCAGAAGAAGAAGAGACAGCGCTCTTCTAGCGGTTCATGGCTGGCTAATTCCAAGTGGGCTCTTCCTGAGGCTTCGTCTGATCGCTCTGCAGTTACTTCCAAAGATCCGGTCTCAACTGCTACCACCATTGATGCCATGCAGGCTGGCGGTCCCAACACTACCAACGATACTGAGGAGGCCTCTAAATCTGAGAAGGCCCCTGAGGCTAAATTGCCTACTGCCTCCGCAGCCGTTGAGGAGAACCGCGAGCATACTACTGTCTTAACGTCCTGGGGTACTTCAAACACACGCGACAAGCCAGGTATAGTACAATATCCTAAGTTCTACAGATACTCATGATGCTAACGTTGTCACTTCCGCAGCCGTCGAGGAAGAGGACCGTGAACACCAGACAATCTTCAGCTCATGGGGTACACCTGCCCGTCGTGACAAGCCAGGTACGATTGTCCCTGCCTCTACAACATCCCTTCTGATGCTAACATTATCACTATCTGCAGCTGCGCAGGTTAGGCGCATCGTCCTCCGTGACTTGCCCCCTAGCTGGAACACACCAAGCAAGGTCCTTTCGCTGATCTACGGCGGTGCCATCGAAAACGTCTCTGTCACCCCTTCCGGAAACACCGCTCACGTACACTTCTGCAGTGCAGAGGCATGCAAGACATACTATGACAAGTATCCCAATGGCATTGTACTTAGCAAGGATGCGAAGCAGGTCGTCTTCGTTGACATAGGCAAGGATGTGGATGTTATCAGCTCTCAGCTCAGCATCAGCCTTGGAATGGGCGCTACTCGTGTTGTTCGTGCTGTCGGTGTTAACATGCACATCAGCATGGATGACCTCTTCAAGGTCGCCTCTAATAGTCACCGAAGGGTCGAGAAGATCCTTGACTCCTATGGTCCTGGAGAGGTAAGACGATACTCACATTACCCTCCTCACAGATAACAACATGAACATTCAATGAAAATGTGTTAGCTAACGCTCAATTCTCAGTCCCGTATCGTTCATATCCGTTTCTGTTCCATCGAGGACGCAGTGCGCTTCCGGTCTGTCCTTGTCCGTGACGAGAACTGGGAACACTGCAACATCAACTTTGCTCCGGACCCGTAAGTGTCTATTTTTATTATTTTGACCTGTGACAGCTGAACATATCAAATGCTGACTTTGACACTTTCGCGATACAGATGCGAAAAGGCGACTGGTATCCATTTCGATTAGATTTTCATCTCCCAAACTCTATCGCAGCCGGTGGTATCTTCGATTATTTCTAACTTTTTTTCCAAACCGTTATCGGTGACATACGACGTGAACATGCACAGAAAAGGGATAGACTAGCGGATGACAGATTGGCGGAGGAACAAAACAGCTTTCGATAACCAAATGGTGGTAATTTTTCTATTTCTGGTTTGCTTTTATCATCCTATTTCCCTCTAAAAGAAAAGAAATCAAAAACAAGAAAAAGAAAAACAAATATCTAGTTGTAATAGGTGATGAGATTAGGGAATTGTTCAGATTGCAGACTGCAGAGACGCTGAATGTACTCTAATACAGGCACGAATGACTGATTCACAGACTGGAGACCGGAGAATGCAATCTTTGATCAACTGAAACCAGGAAGCCAAAAATTGCTTGAATTTACCATTCAGTGACAGTAATTGCGCAAGAACATACCATTTGCTAGGTAGGTTAAGCCTAGACTAGCCATTACCCGATATATGAGTAGTACTGCAGTCGATTAATCTCTAGAAACTTTTTCGCAGCCTATCTAGCTATTAACCTAGGTATCTAGATACCAACTACTCAACACCGCTCATGAGCTAGCTCTATCTATCTCAGATTGGCCCAGCTACCTAAGCTTTCTAAAGAAACCTACCCCGTCCCTAACGATAAAGCTTAGAAGCAGAATTTAACTTTGACCCTGCAGTAAATTCACCTCCAGGACACCTGTACCTACAGTAAGTAAAAGACAAAGAGAAACAAAATAAAATAGAAGAATCACAAATGTAACAGATTACCTCATTGAAAACCAATCAAAAACAATAAAAGAAATAAAGAGAAAGAAATAAAGTTTTGTGGAAGTTTGGCATGAATAAACTTGTCTGGGTGGATGCGAATACCTACCACTCTAAATGGAAGGTAGTATTTTACATTTTCTGCATAAGGTTTCGTTCGTTCTAATCCATCTTCCCCGAGCCGCTTCTTACCTAGGTACCTACTTAATTTAAATTTATATTTATTTGTCACTGTTTTAGGTACTTAGCTTGGCTTGGCTTAGCTTGAAGTGCACTTAGTAGGTATGTGCTTCGTATGTACGTACGTATGGTTTCTGGCTATGGCTATGTGCTCAGGCCTTTTTTGCCGCTCAGACATTTATTTCATTTCGATGGGATAATGGATTCATGCGGAAGAATGAATGAGGGTAAATAAGATACAATGCATACATACTACTATGCAAACTAAGAGGCATCTCTGCATGCAATTGAGTGGAGCCGGCATTGTCCTTTTTCTTTATCTCCACCGTTTTTGTCGACTACAAGCATGAATATGCGTGTACCTGTGCCTATTTCCCAATCCATAGGTGGTTAGATTAAGCCTTTTCTTTTTTCTTTCCTTTCATCACCTATCCTGCACGTACGTACATACCTACCTAATCCTGCATGGAACTAAGGGCACCATGGAATTACCAATGCTCGCCTATTAACCGCGCAAAAATGACGTATCAAAAAAAAATTAAAACAGCGAATAAGGTTCAAAGGTTATATAAGTAAGAATGGTTAGTTCCGCAGAGAGGAAAAAATAAGAACAGGACAGGATAGGACAGAGAGAGAGAAGACGGTGAAGACGATGCAAGGGAACCAACAAACGTACAAGGCAACTGTCAAAAAAGAAAAAGGCGAACTTACCGCCTTGAGCCCCGACCCATCTCTTGTCTAATGAGAAAAAACAGCGCACGAGGCCGAGTCAAGAGTCCCAAGGAAACGGTAAAGCAGAAAGCCGCTCTTGTCATTCATTATTTCATCACTGGTGGAAATTGGGCATGGTTCCATCTACTACTACTACTAACTAACTAATCCATACATCTCATATGATACCGCTCACACCCCATTAATCGCGCGGGTGCAAAAGTACCGTTGGAGGACCACAGAACCCTACCTACCGTTAACCAATCACATCAAAAGGCAAGGAAAAGGCCAAAACGAGGCAATGACTGCGTATAATTTCCAATATATGAAATTCGGACACTAATGGGGTTAGGTTGATGATCAACGAGAATGTCAAACAAAGCTCCCTCCCCCAGGGGTCCGGGTCCGGGGATACGTGCTCCGTATATAGATACCGGAATAAGCATCTGACATTTTACTAGAAATAGTAGAATTTGGGGTAGATCGGACCCTGAGGGCCATACGTACGGAAAGTATATACTCCATAACTGCGGATTCCCGCAAACGGGAAGAAAATGGGAAAATAAAACGGTAATAGGCAGCGCGTTTCTAGGGGTACATGATTGGGCTGGAGGGGCAGGCGTTAAGGATCCTCCCGGGGGATATGCGGTTTCTAGAATATATGATAGGCGTAGGCGCCTGAAGAATTAAGGGGCTGAGGGGGTCCAAGACACACGCATCCGTCGGCTAGAGTTTTCGACTGCATTTCATGGCGCAGCTACAACAGGGATCAGGAACAAAGAGAATGAACGAAGCAGGGTCAGGGTACGATGATTATTCGGCGCTCTTTCAAAGAAACTTCATTGCAGCAGGCAGGTGGGTGAGTTTTGTGGCTGGGTCCTATACGATCCACACTGTAAATACAGATCATGGGTAGCATACATGGCTAAGATAGGATAATTATACATAAACGCTATTTTGACTGTTGCCACATATGCGGGGATCTCCGGTATCGTGTAGCTCTAATAGTCAAGACACGAAGCTGAAGAAAGACATCAGTGAACAGAGTTCAGTACTCAGGACTTACAGATATCCCGCTTCTACGCGGATGCTCTTTGACAAGCACGCTATTCTCCTGCCTCCCCAAATGTATGGATACATTATTCCATTAGACTCCCTCAGAATGCAGGGTGAGATGTCATGGCAGATAATGCATCGCAGAGGACCTTCTAGTTGGCCGAAAAGCACCGAAATGTCGAACAAGATAGGCAATTTAAACGGTAATATCCCGGGCCAAGCCCTACCTGCATGCATAGTAGATACCGTGACTGTGCCACCCACTTTGATCGCGGCGTTTCAGGAGCCAGAGACCTGTTTTTGTGCTGCGGCACGGCATCTGTTTCTGCGGCGCAGCAACCACCCTCAGCTCCAGAACTCCTCCAAGGTGGGCCCTGCCAGTTGTCGGATTGTGAAGAATACGGAGTAGAGCCCCAGATGCAAGGCTATCTGTTGCGACCTTACCGTGTATGGATCGAGTAGGCCTTGCTCCGTGCGCAGCAGATTCGGGGTGGGGTTTCACGGAGCGCACCGGTACGGAGTACATCGGTGTATACTAAGAGAGGCCAGGGGCTTGGTCGTATTGTTAACTATACTTGCCGTCGCCGTGATGACGACTGAAGAAACTAGAGGACAATGAGTAAGCTCCGGCAACGATAATTAGCACTAGAAAAGCGAGGACGGACATCGGTGTTAAGAATCGTGTGCCTGTCCGACCCAGCGAGTACATAGTACTCCGTAGCCAACGAGCACCCTTCTCTCCGAAGCACATCATACAGTACAAATTATATAACTACGCATGAATGAAATTGGTACTGTTATAGATCTGCACATAGACGTCAGCAACTTCATGTTGTAGAAGAACGAAAAGACCGAGTTACCGGTGATTCAGAGCCACATCTTGGGGGTGGGGTATCATAAAAGCTAAACATGCAACGGCGCGGATCAGACAGGATAAATAATAATCCCGGAGATTCACCGTTAACAGCTTTAGGAGTCGATCGGTGACCGACTCTATATTGGGTTCAGTGCAGAGTCAATATGCAAGTATGCACGGTACTCAGCAGCATATTACCGCGTAAATGGCATACATTGCTCAATTTTCCGGTTGCTGGATAGACGCGATTAGCGTATGGACAATCTGTACGCGGTTCTTGGCGTCGAAGAGGATCGTCTTACGACATTCCACGATTCGAAAAAGGGTAGCAATGCAGTGTGGCGTGCATTAGTGTAGATAGGAGAGCAAGTCAGTATCAAGACATGAGGTCGGGTTCTATTTAAGCAACGGCCGACTAAGACTGAGGAAATTCTCATGATCATTGGAGATGGGAACCGTTGAGCCCAGCTAGAGCCTATGGACCGTTATTTCGTCCCCAAAGATTACTGCGTGTCAGTACTGTGGCGAAAGGAGAAGCAGGGGTGTATGTACTCGGTAACAGATCAAACCTATCCCACAGATAACGACTCGACGCGCGGGGTCCACAAGTCGTTATTTCACATCATCTATGACGGCGTCATGGTCGAGGTCGCATTTCGGGGAACTGCATCAGTCCGATGGTCAGGCGCCTTCCGGCAGTAGCGGACAATCAACCGACGAAATAGCACAGCTTAGTACCCTGTAGCCAGCGAGCATTGAAGAACGAAGCGCTTACTGAGACAGCAAACGCCGCAAGGTGCAGAAGTGTATCTGAATGCTTCTTTGACTCCAATCAAGGGCACTGAGCACTGACTTTAGGGCTGTGCGCATTGTTGCCTCATCCCGCTCTCCGTTGAGCGCCAACAATGACGACTAGCAATACGGAGTACAATGTCAGCACCGACCGATGTTCTGGGAATGAACTTACTGGCTACTAGCCATTACCTTGTACCGTCTCCAGCAGTGGCAAACAGAAGAGTCTGTCAGCACAAGCTTAGGCCGATCTGGGCATTCTGAAGCACTTTTCGTATTTAGGCTGGACAACGTATAATTGTGCATTCACCTACAGATGGAAATGTCCCAGGATGGGATTCCTGTATTTGTTAGTAGCCGGATGATCGAGTTAGACTAATTACCTACCTGTACGCAGTACTGCGTAGATAGCGACAGGATGGTCCTAGTTCGTAACGGTACTGTTTGATACACGATCAAGACAGTACATCAGGAACTGGAGGGATGGCGGCTTTGTACGCCGTATCATTTTAAGGGGCGCTCAGAGACAGAGATACCTGAGGACTAAAGTAGTGTAGTCTTTGGATGACGCTGAGAGAAGCCGTGAGGCGATGCAAACGGCGCAGTTCGGTGACGAGTCTCGGACACTGACTGGTCACATGACTCAACGCGACTGCGGGCGACGGCCCTGAGCAGAGCATGTATGTGCTATTAATATGTACTCAGCCGTTGCAGATAGCTGCAGGTGCGGTGATACAGCCTCTGAGTCCCTGATATTGCTTGCGTGCTGAACAAGTAAACCTGTTGACTGAATTAGTGCATCGCAATTCAATGTATTACAAAGTTCCCTCTGGTATACTTGTCAATGGACCTGAAACCAAGCTTCCCAAGCAGATTGGCCTTGGTTTATCTTAGTAGGTAGCTCTTGGCTGTCCAGGATGTACTACATTACACGTAATGCAACTACAGGGGTACCGGGTTATATGAGACATTGTACTGTACACACTCCATGGTAGGGTTGAGGCCTATGCTCTAGGACTCTAGGATGTGCTGTGTACTTCCTGCTTAGTACTTTAAAGCGCCAAGTCAGTAGCTATATTTCCAGCATCTGAAAGACACTAAATGATAATAATAGTGCGCAGTCAGGACGCTCTATCAAACTGGCTGCTGCGTATGTCAACTTCGTAGCTGGAAACGCACCGAGGCCAGGCGTGCTGCCTTACATTTCTCCTTTCGTCCAAGCATCAAAAGGTTACGCAGTCAAATTATGCTCCAGCATATTATCACGCATATTTCGATGGGAGGTTTCATGTGCAGACCGTTGGGCAGCTGAGCCCTGTTCGATTCTGCCCCGCACACGGTTAATTGTTGGGAGTATTGATCAAATTCACAAAGACATATCCAGTAGATGCCAACCAGATCTGTAGGTCAAAAAAAAGCAATGCAGACTGTTAATTAGATATATATCGGTAGAAAATTAGCAATCAGATGCCTTCAGGCGGCGTAGTTACAGGTTCGAAGCCGGAGTACGTACTGGAATACAGTATGTACCGTACAGTACCGGAAAAGGATAGTGGGTAGCTGGATGTCCGTACCGAACCGCGTAAGAATAATACGATACAAAAGCCAAGGGGCCGGATGCCCTAATCCGGCACACGGAGCCGCGAGCCGGAACCCATCGACTTCTCCTCCACCGCAAGTGTTAGCACATCCCGACTCTTCGGATCCTCTAGGCGTGGAGAGGAATCATCTCGGAGATGCAGCTGCAGACAGTGCATTGGACTCCAGGGATTAGCATGCCCCAGCAGATCCTCCCCTCCCCTCTCTCGGTTATGCCCCTAAACTGACCGTTCAGCAGTTCATTTCCAGCACATCCAGCTATCATGCAGAGATGTGTTGGCATTCCTGGCCTCTTCAGACTTGTCGCGCGGCAGACAGGTCCTGGTCCGGCCTGATCATCAGCCGTCGGGGGCCTTCTGTCACACAGCCTGTCCATCGCCTCTTCCTGCATGAAAGACCGAGAATTTTAGTATATTGTTCCTATTTGTCTCACAGTCCCAATACTACGGTTCGCACGCAGAGCCACAGAAGGACGGATCCAATGGACGCTCCCCCATTCCACCAGCGGTGTTGGGTCTTTTTTTCTGCTCATCTTGCTATCGACCCCTCCTAACCACTCCAATCAGTCTTCAAGAGATGATGGAGAAGCGTCGGTGAGAGGAGTAAGTGGAAAAGAACAGTGCATGAATCGCTCCCTCGATCCCCGTCTTTATTCTTCTGTAGTCCGTTTGCCTTTTGTCAGACTCACATATGATCCTCCCCCCATGCCAAGTGACTGCGGTTGCCAGTCACTAGTGCCCCCCAGCCCCCTTGTCATTCTCTGGGCATAGGCCGAGTTCCGATCAAATCCTATGCTCGCTTCCAAATCATCAGCCAGGTATCTGGGAAACGACTGGTTTTCCGGGCTCCTTATGCAGCAAAGCACTGCTTCAAAACAGGGTCGCTCCACAATAATAATCTGGCTTCTTTAGAATTGATGCTGCCGCCGGCATCAGGGTCAAGCCCTGCTGCGGCTTTGCGTCTGTTGATCCTTCCATGCAGCCCTTCGAGGTTTATCGGCGAGGCAAATTTGTCAACCCATTTGACTGGCTGTTGACAATGTGATACGCCGCACCGTTCCGTCCCCACCCCGCGGTCGTCAATTCTGTTTTGTGGATTTCATACTGCAAAATACAGTGGACTGTTTGATTTATGCATCTTCCTCTTGCTGTTATCTTTCCTTACATTAGTGCTTCCTGTGAATAAGGTTGTGGCACCATACCTATGCACTTGTGATATGTGCAATCCTTGAGTTGTTTGCTAGAGAAATGGAAGGGTATTTTTGGAGAGTAAGCGTCTGGGGTTGCTTTGGGCCTGATTCTTTGGGAACGCTTATGCCTATGGTCAATGCTGTATGACGGGATCGCCTAGCGGAGGGTCCGTTCGCCAGCAGCGTGGCATAGTTCTCGCTTCATGGTTCCAAAGTAGCGCCGACCCATTGAGCTTGTCATTCTTGCCGCGAAGTCTATCAGACACTATTGCTCTGCAGCCACGAGGGGATGGTCGGTTAAAGAGAGACGTTTTGGGGGCGGTACCTCTTCCATTGGAGCCATCTGGGTCCCATATATCCCGTTGCATCTACGGGAAAATCACCGTATGTCATCGGTCTAATACTAAACAGCCTGTCTCGTAACTCTGGGACTGCCTCGATCTCTCTCCTGTCCGCCACCATCAACCTCTTCGCTTTACAGCTGGTCGAATGAAGTCCTTCCCTTGGATTGTTCTGGTATTTCAAATTAGGGCTGTGCTGCATTCTTGGCTCGTCAGATCCAATATCTCGCAAAAGGTTGTGTACTTTGTGCAGTATCCTTACATTACATAGCGCTACCATAGTGCTGCGATCTCTGTAAGGTTTGAGTCAAAGATCAAAGGAACCCCAGGACACCCCTGGTTAGCGCGCGTCAGAAAATTGAGAGGAACCATTAGCAAACATCTGTTTATGTGCTTCCCAGGTCCCGCACTCTTCAAATACTGCACATATACAGCCATACACACATAAGAGGTTATCATCGAGGAGACCGCTCCTGTCTAGTCTGATTTAGTTTTTGGAAAGACATTAATACTGTACCTCAAGTTGGGTCTGCCATTTTTAACAACCAACGTTTACTTTGTTGCCGCTCACGGATAAGCCACGCTGAACACCCTAGTGCTTTCTACTCTGGAGACTCCCATTTGATTCTGTGTTTGCTTGAAGCGATATACAAGCGGGTGATCTTTTTCAGAAAACTGATATATTCGATCCCAAGATACAATCTACGCTGCTTCTGGCGACAAGGACCCCATACGAGTCACCTATCTCTGGTTAACTCCACTTGGAAAGACATTCTGAAGCTTTTCGCAGTGGAATCTATCTGTATCCACAGACTGACCGTATCACGTCCAACCGCCTTGCTATTGTTTCCTGCTCGATTCGAAGACCAAATCCTCTAGCCACTTGCGACCGTCGGACTGTCATTTCAAGATTCAGATTAAGTACAGGTCGACAGTCAACATTCTGGTGATGCAATTAACGGAAGGAGCATCCGAGCCTGTCTTGCCTTTTCGCCTGAAGATAGAAATCAAGGAAGAGTCATCACAGTCTCGTCACCCGTCTTTACCTTCTCTTCCGAAGATGGAATTAAAGAAAGAAACACCAGAGTCTGCTTTGGCTTTTCGTCCGAAGATAGAATTTAGGGAGGAGCCATCAGAGTATCATCTCCCTCCTTTGCCTTCTCCTCCGATCACAGAACCCAAAGAAGCGACACCAGCCTCTTGTCACTCGTCTCTGCCTTCTCAACTGAGTCGGATGTCCATTGGCGCGCTTCTGAACCCTAAGGGAAGCGACGAAAGCGAATCCAAACCACAGACACTCGCACTGCAGTATTACGGACGATATCCTCCAAGCCCTTACGGCCATCACCACACTCAGTATCAGGAACCCCACTATTATCCGGAGAAATTGTTGATGCTACACAACAAGCAGTCTGGTTTAACATACCGAACTGGATCCGCACATTCCTCTCCTGGACCGTACAGGTGCCAACGCTTCAACTCCGTCTCCAGCAACTCGACCACTGTCTCCGAACGTCGCCGCCCACCACGACCCAAATACGAAGAAGAAGAGATGTACTTCATATGGTACCACCGCGTTGACCTCAGTCAAGAGTGGAAGGAGGTACGAGAGAGCTTCAACAAACAGTTCCCCACCCGTCAACGACGCGGTTTTCAGGGCATCCAGTGCAAATTCTACCGTTTCATCAAGGAAAAGAAGTGCCCGACACTGCGAGAACAGAGGCGGATGCGCGACGGCGAGTTCATTGCCCGAAACGGGTCCAAGTATTCTGAGACCTTGCCGAGGTTTGGTGTTGTCCAGTGGATGGGGATGTGGTACCCATGGATGAGGGAGAGTAAAGCACAAGTTCTCAGCCGACATGCCGCAGCTAGATCCGCCAGATTATGATTATTCTCGCTGTCTATGTTGTGTTGATCAGCGTTGTCTTGTTATCCACAAACCCTTTTGATACTGCTTCTGTTACGTCGATGACCTCTTGGCGAGATTTATAGCTCCTATGACTCTTCCTTTCACATATCTAATGAATATTCTCATAACTGTGTTGCTTAATTGTGTGTATGGGCGGACATACTGTCTTTAGCTATTCATGTTGAGTTTTTTTTTTTTTTTTTACCTCGTTGCCTCCAGACCACTGTGGTGGGTGGGAGCGCACCAGTTCCGGGCATCCATTGACTTTACGGCTCTCAGACAGTCTCTTTTTGCCTGTACTGTATAATTTTTCAATTCTATTTGCAGTTCTAGCTTTTTTAATCTTTGTCAAATGAGTGGCCAGAATAATCCCCATGATACTTACGTTTTTAAGCACATAGAGGATAG
>NW_027192534.1:1050590-1236005 GCF_041956765.1 Thermoascus crustaceus | reverse complement strand
ACGTTAGTCACATTACTACTACGTTACTACTATTTTTTTCTTCATAAGAAGCATTACCGATTTCGGTAACTGTAACTTAAAAAAAAAAACCAGCGGCATTGTTCTAATCAACACCAAGCAGATACCTCCCCACCTAGCTATCTAGCTAGCGAAAACCTTCCTTGAGTCGTAGTCTATTTTGTATAGTATAGTATAGCACAGCAAATTTAGCCTTGAACAAGAAGCCGCCAAGTGTTAGTTAGGCGCCAACACACCGCGGCAACTACGTATGTGTCTGATAGGTCTCCGACAAAACCCAACGTTTGGGAGAGCCTGTTTTACGTTCCACGGCGCCTATGGCACATGGTTTTCTATTTTTATCATCGTTATTCTTAACATGCTTATGACGAACGATGCTCAGCCCTGCTGCATTGATTTACAATATTACAAGTCCAAGGTAGGTACAGTTTCACTTATCGCGCCGTCTGGCTGGAGTGTCTGTCTGCCTTGTCTCCTTCCACAAGCAAGATATTTCGTTTGGTCTTTTTTTTTTCCTTCTCCGTGCTGTTTGATAAGTAGGACATGGGAATATGTTTAACTCAGATCCTGGTTCCCCAGCTTGTTGTTTTCGGTTTTTGGCTGCGGTGCAGGTGCAAGGTTGACTCTTTTTTCTTTCTTCCTGGCTAGTACTCATGGTAACTATACTCCAGATCTTACCAAGTACCTAGTCTGTCTAGTATGGACCTACTTACAAAGCAATCCTTCTACGTACCGTACCAAAGTTCTGCCTATTCTAACCTATAACACATCCACCTCTTTTGCTTCTGCTTTACTGACTGTTGGGCGTTCGATCGTTTGCTGCTCGATCTTAGTTAATAGTTGGAGAGAAGGAAAAGAGATGAGAGAACAGAAGAGAAGATGAGAGAAGATGGACTAGATAAGCAGTTCGGAATAAAATCAGATAGAAAAAGAGAGAGAGAGAGAAAGATATAATGGACAGGTTGAGAGAAAGTTACAAGCAGGTTTAGGTAGAGGAAAACAGTGACATGCAGTTCTTCTCTCCACTCCCTCTCTCTACATATAAAGTCCATTCCAGACAGACCAGACCGTACCGGACGCCTATTCAATCCAGCAAACCTAGGTAAGGTAGGTACCTTATTGAGAGATTTTGTTGCCACCTACATACTAAGATAAGGTACTCAATTTGAACTGAATTATATCTCTCCTTGTCTAATCTACCAGACATCAATGGTTTTCAATTGATTATATATGATTTATTGTATTCCGCATGTCATCCTATCCCATCCACCAGTCCCGGCTTTAGATTCTACATGTATCTTATTGAAATGGGTTTAAATGATGCAAACGTAAGAGTACATGACTTCAACCAATGCAAGTGCACAGGCTGTGGTCTTGTTGGCCCTCCTTTTTTTTATCCACTGAATAGGTAGAGCATAACGTGGCTGTGATTTCGATTTCTTGATGGTGGTTTTTGTCGATTTGGTTAATTCTGATCAACGTACCCAAGTATATATTATAAACTCATGATATGCAGGATCTAATGGGTATATGATTTTGTTTCGGTTGATGGGTATATCATCTATCGCTTCAAAATTCAAGAGTTCATTCAGCTCATGCAGATATTATGATTATTTTTCTTTATCAGATACTTCATATCAATATTCCATAAAGAGCCGGATATATATATATATATATATATTTTATCTCGATTAAACGTGAGTTGAAAGTTGAGCCAACCAATTAAATTAAATCCCAACAGATCACAAAAACCAGCACAAACTGTCCAGAGAGAGCAGGAAATGAACGACAGTTCCACTGGCGTGGAATGGTCATAGATTTCCCCGACTACCTCACCAACGCCTTCTCTCGTAATGGTAGTCGTCGCTGTCATCATCGTCGTCATCTGAATCAAAGCCCCGGTTGAACCTTGAACTGAACGCACCTGGACGGTACGCCTCACCTGCGCTGTCGTACTCGTCGACGTCGAACTCTTCGTCATCGGAGGCACCGCGATGTCTGTACCTGCTGTATATGGCGGTGGGGTCGTCATACTCATCCGCGGAGGAGAGTTCCTCGTCCGGGTAGTCGTTTGCAGGATTGTCTTCGGCTATAAGTTCAGAATTGTTAGTGGAAACTATTCAAGATAGGAACATGGCAGTAGAAGTGGACGCAAGGGAAGAGAAATGACTACCCACCATTTGAATCCTCATCTTCAGGGTCCCACTGGTCTTCCTCGTCCTCATCCTCCGCGAAGGTTTCCCAGTACTCTTCGTCTTCCTGAGTGATAACAACAATACCGATATCCCTGCGCGTCGTGTCGATCCCGTTCTGGCGGAACCAGGTCTCATTGTCCATCTCCATGTCGATGAGAGGGTTCGTAAGCATAGTGCCAGCGGGCAAGGGGCGTCGGATGTAGGTGTCGTAGACATAGTCACCATCGCTATCATCCTCCTCATCCTGTTGAGCTTTCTTGCCAGGAGTTCCTAGAACCGTAGTGGACGTCTCAACTTTCATAGTATCCTGGACATTGTTGGCGGGTTTCGTCATCTGCTGCGATGCTGTCTCTCCATCGCGGCTCTCGACCTCAGGCGTAGCACTCCGCGGTTTGTTTGGAGTTCGGGGCTGATATTTCAGAGCGGGCTTCGGGAGTGCATTTCGTGCAGGAGATGAAAATGGCGCCTCCTTTTTCTCGGTAGTCTGCATATCTACATCTTCTTTCTCCAAGTCCAGAGCAATCTGCTCAAATTCCCGTGCCAGTCTCTCCGAGCCGTCCTCCCAATCTTTCGAACGTTTTTGAGCTCTTTTCTCAAGGGTGTCCGCGAGACGTTGTTTGGCAGCGGAGATAGAGGCCTTCTGCTGCTCTCTCCAACGTCTCTCCGCCTGATTGACTACGGGCCGCTTTCTGGGACTAGCAGTCGGTTGCTGAATTTCAGAGCTGACAGATGACCGCTGCGACCTGACATCACTAGCACTCTGTGCAAGGTCCTCAATCATCGAGGCCTTCCTTGAATGCGGTTCACGCGTCAGCTTTTCAACAAGGACCGCTCGAATAGGCGCCCCGTCCCCTCTCTTCTTCTGAACGCCTCCACCGGCAGCTTTGAGTATGTCGGCAGGTGTGTGAGATCTGGATATATGGAATTTCCGCAGCGACGGTGCCCTCCCAGGTGACGAAGCCGGGGTTTCTCTGCCGCTCGAAGCGGGAGAGACACCAGTTGCGCTCGCTGAGCTGGCCGTTTTGGCATGTTCACCGGATACCCTCGGAGGTGCAGGCTCCGGAGTAGAAGTCAGCGCTCTTTTGAACTTCTCCTCAGCCTCCCTTCGAGCAGCAGCAAGCTGCCTCTCTTCTCGGAACTCCGCCCCAGGAGACGTAGCCCTGACAAGGGGCACCCCTCCTGCATTTCCACGAGCGGGACCGGAGATCGTGGGGAAGTTATACTGGCTCACTGATCGGGGGCTGCGAATACTCTGCTTTGCAGCAGATCCTGCAGTTCCCACAGGGTCATCGGCGCCATCGCCACCAATGCGGACTCTCTGAAAGACAAAGTCCGTGAAGCGTCTTTTCGTCTGGTGTAGTTCAGACCGGATATCTGAGAAAACCGTTAGTTTCGTGATTCTAATTATCAATCATGAATCTGCCCGATCAGTGGGACCCGGGAACAGTGTTGGAAGATTTCCCGGGACGGGTAACAAATGAGAAGCGCAGTAGATGAGAAAAGGAAAAGATGGTATCCATACACAACGTCTCCACGGGTTCTTCTTCTCTACGACGCTTGATATTAATACGCTCCGGAGGAAGGGCCATGGCTGCGGCTGTGATGCAAGCTTTTTGATCTCGCTGGACCTCTGCAGTCTGTGTTGTAGCTGGCACATCAAGAGCATGTGTTGAACAGCACCTGACTCGACATGCTGCTGGCTCGTCCGCCCGAAACGGTCTAGCGCCACACAGGGCCCACATGCCTGGCAAAGTATCACGTGACCCTGGGTACCGGAGGTACCGTGACTTGGTTCCGCACTACCGGAGAAACTACGCCCGAGAAGGTTATAAGTAAGCAAACCTAGTGGAAGCCATATGTAGAACAGACCACGGAGGAAGCACATCATTGTATTGCTATCCAAGAATTGCTTCTCTGTAGCTCAATTCCCTCTTCCAGTTTTTCCAGACCCCTTATTTCCCCAAATTACTTCCTCGCAATTGCATCCCCCCCAAAAAACAACGCTCAACCGGAGTGGAGCTCTGTTGCTCAGTGATTAATGCAGTAGATGGCATCACAAACGGAAACAGGTAGAATGGAACACGAAAGAACAGAACCGAGCCAAACCAGTCTAGGGTATAGCCGACCTCTCACCTCCTCGTAACCAACTTGGATCGAAAGCTGTGCACAGCCTTTAGATGGAAAAACCGTAGCCAGCTAGCAATACAATGTGATTATGAAGAAAATTATTAAAATGGAGTAGGCCCGTTGCCAATGAACTGAAGATGTTTAGACAAGCATGCTTAAATCAAAGCAATACAAGAAAGGAACGGGTTGAACAACACATATTAAGAATGAACAGACAACGGTAGAATGCAGCATAAGAGAGAAGATTTGCCCATTTATTTCGCTCTGATCTCCTCCTCAGCCCAGCCTGGGAGAGAACCTTCGTTCTGGATAGCCAATCCAAATCCACTGTGGTTCAGGCCGCCGAGAGCGGAACTGAAGCTGGAAAAGCTCCCCTGGGGTTGGTGAGCCACGCCAGGACGGCTCTGAGTGTGATTGCTGTGACCCGCACCAAACGGCTCCTGTGAAAAGGACGGTAGACTGACCGCCCGCGAATGCTGTACGCGTGGGACGTTCAAGCTGTTACCCCCGCTTGTGGCATGGTGACCACCGTTAGCAGGACCATTCGAAACGTTCAGAAAGCCATTGGTGGAAGGCTTCTGCTGATGCAACGAACTGTCGATACCAGCACCGTTAGAGAGCTCGCTGGTGCCTGCTCCGTTGTAGAGAGCAGCCTGCTGGTTAGCAAGAGCCTGTTGCTGCTGTTGCTGCAGGGCAGCTAGGGTGACGGGGTCACTGAGGCGGTTTTCCTGCTCCTGAGCCTGCTGAGCGGAGATCTGATTCAGGTACATCGTCAGGGGGTTGTTGCTTCCAGCGTTCAGGATCGCCGACGGAGTGGACACCGTCTGGAGCGGGTGCCGGTTCTGCTGTCCGTTTTGCGAGCCTGTTGAGCCTGGGGCGGGCGACAGTGCGGGTCGTGTCGGGCTTGGCTGAGATCCTGACTGGCTGAGCGTCTGCTGGAAACCGTTGAGAGTGGGCGGAGACTGTGGACCATCCAGACCAGATGCAGCACGGTTTTGCTGGTTGTTTACCTGGCGAGGGGGGTTACCGCAGCGGTCCTTGCCGAAGTTGATCTTGAACCGCTTGTATTCCTCACGGCTCCGCATGCCTTCAATGGCCTTGATGGCGTTCGCAATGTTCGTAAAGTTAACGAAGGCACAGCTCTTCTCCCTCAAGGTGTTGACGAGCTCGATCTCTCCGTATTCAGAGAAGTCCTGACGGAGACGGTCCTCCGTCCAAGACTCATCCAGGTTCCCAATGTAAACATTGCGAGATGCACCACCACTTACAGCGAGGGCGATCGCTGGTGGCAGAGCGCCTGAATGTTTACCCCAACCAATTTTTAGTCTTCGGTTGTGGATCATCAGTCCCTGAAGATTACTCAGAGCATAGAAGGAAGCCGCCGATGTCGGGTCGATGAAGGTGACGAAGCAGATGTGCTTGTCAGGGATGTAGCGGATGTGATGCAAAAGACCACCACGAACCACGTTACAGATCTCTTCGATCGTAGTCTCCGGGTGAATGTTTCCAAGGTAGATGGTCCTGTTACCCAAGTTGTTCACACCTCCCGCAGTTGTCGCAACAGCCGCTGCAGCGACGGATTGCTGGGCCAGCGCGTTGGAAATCAGATCGCGGTCAGCAGTATTGAGAATGTGTGCGTATCCTGGAGCAATTCCAAGGTATTGGGCAGCGTTCTGCTGCTGCGTCTTCGAGACGTATGCGCAGCGGTCCTTGCCGTAGAAAACACGTCGAGGAGCTTGCCACTTGGGCTCCTGGGGCAGCTGTGCGACGGCCTTGATGGCATTGCTGATAGACAAAAAGTGAACAAACCCAATCGCCTTCTCTTTCACAATCTTCACCGTATCAATAGGTCCGAATTTCCCAAGGTCTTCGCGAAGCTCGTCCTCTGTGATGTCCTCCGGCAAGTTCCCAAGGTAGACATTTCTGGAGGCACCCGACTGCTGCACTGCGAGAGCGACGGAAGTTGGGACCTGCGACGGCTTACCCCAGCCGATTTTGATATCATTGCCCTTGATGGCAAGCTTCTTCAAAATAGCGTCAGAGTGGAAGTGGGTTGCGGAGCTGCTGTCCAGGAAAGAGATGAAAGCGCAGTTCTTGTCCGGCAGAAGACGAACCGACTCGATCTGTCCGCTGCGCACGTGGTTCAAGATCTCCTCTGCAGATGTCTCTGCTGGGATGTTCCCAAGGTAAACCGTGCGACTGGTCCCGGACATGATTCCGCTAACAGAAGCACTAGGACCACCAAAGGCAGCGCTAGCCAAACCGGGAAGCACACCGCTGGGAGACTGGGGGCCACCCAAGAGCTGGGAACCACCGAAACCTTCAGCAGACATCAGTCCCGAATAAAGTCCAGGGGATATGGCGTTCTGCTGGGCCTGGGTAGGGCTACCTAGTTGGTTCTGGGGGTTTTGAGCGTGGGCAGAGGCGTTGGCCTGCGAGAAACCACCGAAGTTGGTGAACTGGGGAGATGCAAAGGCGGAGGGTGTTCCTGGCTGGAACGGACTGCCAAGCAGCAGCTGCGATGGAAGAAGGGGTGTAAAATTCATGTCAAAGGTTGCCCCGGACGTAGCGAGATCGTTTCCGTTTTGTCCACCCGAAGCAGTATTGATGGAAGGGATGTTAGCGCGACGTGCGTTACGGTCCCCAAAGCCAATGTTATTCGAGTTGTAAGCACCGTGGGAGAAACCAGTGTGGTCAGCGTTAATGTTAGACAATTTCGAGACGGGTGGGATCAGACGAGAACTACTAGGGATAGTTGAGGCGTCCGAGGTTTGCATGGCGAGGAGATGGGACGGCAGGACAAGCTTGTCCCCGATGGCGGAGGAGAATACAGCCGTCTTGACGGTGTTATTCGCCCGGGGGAAGGATTACCGGACGCGACGAGCGAAGGAATGGACGCTGGGAGAGCTGAAGGGAAAGCAAGATCTCGACCACGAACCGTGGGGGCCGGGCACGCAGACAAGGTGTCTGGAGAAACAGTGAGACGGTCAATGGAATGTGCGTGACAGAAATTAGTGGGAGAGCGGACGTACCTCAACGGTCCAGAGCTCGAGAATGTCGCTACGACTCTCCGCCCCAAGCAGCCGAGGAAAACAGAATCCGGACGAACCAATTCTGCTCTCCAGGACCTCGAAACCGGCTTCCCTTTTCTCAGAGGCACCAGCAGTCGAGGGGGGCTGAAGAGAAACGGCGCACAAAGAAGGGGATCAAAGAATTGACTATAGACAGGCCAGCAGGATTAAGTAGGCTGCAAAGGGATAAGCGGAAGCAACAGACGAAAAAGGGCCCGGGCGAAAAGGGGTCTCGAAAGAAAAGTGATATTACGGAGCGAACGGCGGGCCGAAGGAAATATAAAGGAAAGATAAAGAACGTGGAGAAGTAAGGAATGGAGGAAGGTATGCAGAAAGCAAGAATAATGCACCCAAAATGGAGAGGGGGAGGAAGAGAGATAGAAAGAGGAGGCAAGGGTAGGGGCGAAGAAGCGGACACCAGGGACCAGAGGCTTAAAAGGGTAACGGATTGAGTTGGAGACCGAGTGGACGGGGACGGAGAGCACGGGGGGGATGAGGTACTCTGGTACTCCGTACAGAGGTACTTTGACTCTTGCAAGAGACTGGGCGAGCTGAGGGAAAATAACAACAAGGCCACACGGGCAGGGATTGGAGGGAGTCGGGGGCAGGCGGCCGTGGTTCCTGCGCGGGTTGGGGCGTTTCTCGGGGCGCGCCAGGGACCTCTCAGGGCCCGATAGGGGCTGCGCGATGCCCCTTCGGTCTAGCGCGTGGCCCCCCTGGGTCTGGCATTCCTCTAGTCGCTGCTCCGGACGCTTGGCATCGAGCAAGGAGCATCGCGATCCTCTGCAGACCTTGTTTGCTTCACTCGCGATCGCCTCTGTAGCAGCAGCAGCAGCAGCGTCCGCGGTGCACACCATCTCTGCGTCTGCGTCCTCGACATTGACCCTCACGCGCATGGTGGCAGCTCCGTCTCTGGCGCCGATCAGCCCTCGTGGAGCTGGGCCTCTCCTGAGCCCTGCCTTTTTTGGCTGCACGCTTAACCGTCTCGAGCCACTGGCCGCGCCATAGGGCAGGCTGAGAAACTGGGGTTGAGGAAAAAAAAGTCCGCAGAACGGCAGAGCGACACCCTAGGCCCGCTAGTCAGTAGCTATCTTGCCAGATCTGAGACCTGCCTGTCCCTCGACTCTTCTGACGCTCGAGATCCTATCTGACAGATCTCCGTCAATGCAGATAGAGTGCTTGATCTCCGCTCGGGGGCCTTCACCCTTCAATCCTCATCGTCGTCGTTTCAGCAGTGTCGGTCAAACACTGCTGAAATTTTTCACGACCGACCTTCTAGAAGCTTTTCTGCAGCTAAGCTGCACCCCCCTGACTAACTCCCGCTAGCCGCCAAACCCTCACCCCCTTGACCATGGCTGGAAGTTCTATGGGTTCTCCATATTTCCAAAACCATGGTTCTCGTAGACCTCTCCTTGTTTGTCACATCCTGCAGGCGGGAAACGCACCATGAGTATGTACCGCAATGCGCCGCGAAGCATATGGATGCCCGCAGGCATCAAAAGCCAGAGAAGACCGTCAGGATGACATGACGCAAGCTCGGTTCAAAAGAACCAAAGCAAGTCACTGAACAGATTGGGAACTACCTGCATAGTGCGTATTGGATCGCTTCACCGCCGGTGGTACTCCGTACGTGGGGAAATGACTTGAGCTGCGTGGTGCTGGCTTACAGCGAGTGCATCTGATTTGCAGCATCCGATCTGACATATTTCACTCAACTAGCTTTCCGAGGCGCGCCGTGCGGCTGCAACTTGAAATGAAAGGTGGCTGATCCTCCTTTCGTTCATGCACAGCTTGGCCAGCAGCCAAGAGTCCAAGCGTGACATACTTCCATGTTGGGACAAAAAAGCATATGGTTGCATCTGTTGTACAGGATGCTGGGCAGGGAATGCTTCTTTGGATGCGTCACAAAGAGCTAGGAGTCGAGAGGCTCAAGGAATGAGATCGCGACTGACAGGCTGCCATCCTGGCATTCCACGTTACATCATCCAATCGACGGCTATCGATGAATTAGACTAACAAGCACTATGCAGATATTTCTGTCAGCTTTTCCTATAACGATGCTAAGGAGGACTGTCAGTTCTTGCCACCTCTCTTCTTGGAACGAATTTGCCTAAATCGCGGGCCGTGGAGCACGGCCACTAAGAAGGGCCTTTGCCACATGACAATGATGATCCAGATGGTCCGTCAGTATCTGATGCACATAAGCTTAGATTTGCAATCTATGCCGAAAATAGTCGAAGGAGTGACATGCGACAGTATGGAGTAGAATGGGAGTAATAGCTGACTGCAAGACGCACTGGGCCAGGTCTGTTGAGGGTCTCATACAAATCTAGAACTGCGCCTCAGCAGCAGAAGAATACCCTGTCGAAATGCGGACGGGATTGGCATCATGACCGGGAAGATAGTCAGAGAAAATCTGCAGTTATCTCTGAGAACGGATCGCATCTTGGAGGCGAAAATTCAGATGAACGGCGTCGTGTTGACTGACGCTGTGGTGAAGCTGGAGGATACGGAAACAGCATTGATTGGTGCCTCAGGCAGAAGAGGAGAGATAAAGGAAAGCCCTGCCCGCTCCTATCAGTTACCCCTCCAAGAAAGCGGTGTCCCTTGTGTGGCTCTTCCACTCCCGCCTCCTTGCTCGACCAGCGCATCTGAAAGGCCTCCCTGGAGATAATCCCTTCTTTGAGTCGTTAGCCTATAAGTCTATTAGCTCTACTCCCGCCGGGTGGCCTTATCATTCTCGTTGGTGGGTTTAGGGTTCTGAGTCACCTGTGCGACCTTGATAACTGACTCCACGAAAAAAATAAAAGACGATACCCCTCCAAAAATTCAAGTTTCTCAATACCCTCCGATAACGACCTATAGACGCGATTTGAGGGCTCTTCTACAGAGAACCTCCTAAGATGGCTTCTGCTCCGGCGAAAACCATCTACATCGATGAAGACGTCGGAAAGGACGATGCGACGGCGACCGGATCGGAATCCTCTCCCTACAAGTCCCTCGTTTATGCCTTTCTACAGCATGATCCTACTACCGAGGGAATTCAGTACTTGACACGCAAGTCCCAGACTGGTCCAGTTGGCGAGGGTGAGGATGAAAGTGTTAGACTGGAGTGGAAGCCAGCCACCAAGTCCGCCGTCAAGAAGGCGACCAACCTCTACGAGCAGCGGAAGAAGAAGGCCGCCAAGGAGCAAGAACTGGCTATCAGGGAGAAGCAGGAGGCAGAGAAGCGTAGGTTGGTCCTGGAGGAGGCAAAGAAAGTCGTCATCAAGGAGGATCCTTCCCTTCCCAAGCCCGTCAGGATCAGGCTGGACGAGACGGACCCCGCTAAAATCAAACTGCGAACACCCGACTCTGATACCCCTGGAACTCGTGTCCGAGTCCTCGGACGAGTGCACCGTTTGCGCGCTCAAAAGGATGTCATCTTCATCACCCTGACGGACGGATATGGGTACCTGCAGTGTATCTTTACGGGAGATCTGACCAAGACCTACGACGCCATGACTCTTACCCTCGAGACATCCATCGCAATCCACGGTGAGATGCGTGCTGTGCCGCCAAAGCAGCACGCTCCCAACGACCGTGAGCTGCACGCTGATTTCTTCACCGTTATCGGCCGTGCCCCTGGTGACAAGGAAGCCATCACCAACCGTGTTGCTCCCGATGCTGACCCCCAGACCCTCTACGACAACCGTCACCTTGTGCTCCGCGGAGAGACAGCCTCTTCCGTCATAAAGGTCCGCGCGGCCGTCCTGAGAGCTTTCCGGAAAACTTTCGAGGAGCACCGCATGCTGGAAGTGACCCCGCCGTCCATGGTTCAGACTCAGGTTGAGGGTGGCAGCACGCTGTTTGCTTTCGACTACTACGGCGAGAAGGCCTATCTCACGCAGTCCTCTCAGCTTTACCTCGAGACATGTCTGCCGTCCCTGGGTGATGTCTTCTGTGTCTGCCCCTCTTTCCGTGCGGAGAAGTCCCTCACCCGTCGCCACCTTTCGGAGTACACCCATGTTGAGGCGGAACTCGACTTCATCACCTTCAGCGATCTTCTCGACCACCTCGAGGACGTCATCTGCCGTGTTATCGATCTGACGCTGGCCGAGCCTGAAATTGCAGGCTACATCAAGAAACTCAACCCCGACTTCAAGCCTCCATCCCGCCCCTTCAAGCGGATGAAGTACTCCGAAGCCATCGAGTGGTTGCGTGAGCATAACATCCCCAACGAGGAGGGCAACCCCCACCAGTTCGGTGATGACATCGCTGAGGCTGCAGAGCGCAAGATGACCGACATGATCAACCAGCCCATCTTCCTGACCCACTTCCCTGTGGAGATCAAGGCATTTTACATGAAGAAAGACCCCGAGGACCGTCGCGTCACGGAGAGTGTCGACGTTCTGATGCCCGGCGTCGGTGAGATCGTCGGTGGAAGCATGAGAATGGACGACTGGGAGGAACTGATGGGCGCGTACAAGAAGGAGGGCATGAACCCCGATCCGTACTACTGGTACACTGACCAGCGCAAGTAAGTTTTCCCAAATTAGCATTGCTTTTTTATGAGACTTCTGAAATGATACTAATCTTCTAAAACAGGTACGGAACCTCTCCCCACGGTGGCTACGGTCTCGGTCTCGAGCGTTTCCTTGCCTGGATGTGCGGCCGGTACACGGTTAGGGAATGCTGCCTGTACCCTCGCTTCACGGGACGCTGCACTCCTTAGGCAATTAGTGATAGATGGAGGTCGCTTCCCTCTTTCTCCGAATACACTTCCCAGTCTACTAGAGCCGAGTTAACCCACCCATCCAGAGGAGATACCCTCCCGCTTCGCGATTCCCCAGATTCTTTTCCTCTGTTCCCATTTTTCTATTCGGGCTGGAAGGAAGGATCATGAGGCTTTTTTATATGCCCTGTCTCGTTCTTATTCTCCCTCGGAAACCCGCCATGCCATGCAGGGATGAAATGAAAAGAAATGAGATGAGGATCCGCAACGCGGGTTGATTGCTGATGCACTTTAACTTTTTAACTGAACTGTATGTAGCAAGATAAAAATACGCAGAATAGATATATGGGGTTTTGTAATATTTGTGATGTTTTCCACCTCTATCTTATCTACGACATGTACATACATTACATACCGTACCTATCTACTTAGATACTGGATACCTATGATTCCTAAGGCCTATACATACTTACCTTCCTAACTTAGTAGGTTAAGTAGGAGGTCCAGTGTTGGAACCTTGGGAAGCTTAGGGTGCCCGGGCCTCAGCTTCTCGGCTTTCATTTAATTAATACTTGTTTTTTTTTCGGTACCCAGTCGATTGGACGAGCAGTACCGACGATCCCTGCCTCGTCATGCTACAGAAACGCGTTCTATAGAAATTATCAAACAAACACATGTCATATGTAGGTATACACTATAGGTCCAAGCGGAACCAGTCAACCCAACCATATTGGTATAATTGTCTACCTAACCTAATCTATGAGATGAAGTTCGAATCGAATCTCAAGTCCAAAGTTATCACCTAGTCTAAATAATGAGGATCGGCAAGGGGTATGAATGAATGATGGGAAAGAAGAGGAAAACGATCGGGCCGCCCGTTCGTCATCGTCACATCGTTATGTTGCTTTTCTTTTTAAGCGTGTGTATGTGCCTAGACTCAACTCGCGCGTTCGTTGCTCTTGATTTTTTTGGTGTTCAACAATAAGAACCAAACCCAAACTCTCTGGGGAATTAAGAAAGGAAATAGTATGAAATATCAATCAAAGGAACTCGTAATAGCACTCGGAAGAAGAATGAAAACGGGGCTCTCTGGCCATGATGATGCTGGGACTGGCAGCTACCCGTGCGGGGACTCTGCTCTCATCGAGTCGATTTATCGACGTCGCGAAAGGCAGAAGTCATGGAGGACATGGGCTGGGTGCACATCTTCACGTCGCTTTTCCCCCACACGCTCCCTCTCGCAGGGAAGATCGACCCACTGTCAGCGGTGGTGACAGCCACGTCGTCCGCAGCCGGTGCGGAGATGTGCGGCATGACGAGTTCGAGACCCTTGGTCGCGCCGGAGCTCGTTGAGAAGGAAGGGTTGTGTCGAGGGGGCAGTGGACGGTTTGCGTACTCGTGCATGTAGCTCACGTAGTCCGAGTTGCTGTTGCACGAGGACGCAACGGTCGATGGTGTATGCGTCAGCGATGGCACACCCCCTCCACTCATCATGGTCGAGAGGCTCGTCGAGCTGCGATACCCCGCGCTAGGACGGCGAGACGGGAGCATAACTTCACCACTGCTGCCGTGGAACTGGGAGAGGTACTGCCAGGCTTCGGATGACGCCAGGGAGGCGGAACTGTCGTGGCGCCTTGGTAATATCGGCTTCCATTCGGTTGGGTCGAGATCTGCCTTTGCATCATGGAGCTCTGCGGGTATCCGGATAGAGGGAGTATTTCCGGCGGGAGCCTTGGTAGGAGTCATCGGAGGGACAATGATTCGAGGAGACATAGGAGGAGAGGACGGAGGAGTATTGGAGGGAGACATGGAGGCGGTAGTTGAGAAGGAGGCAGAAAGAGGTTTGCAGGAATCTTTGCGGCGACAACTACAAAAGATAATAGTCAGCAGATGACACAAAAGTCAGGAAGGGGATGAGAAGAGGAAATGGGGTTATCTGGAGAATGCGTCATACCTCTCGCTGCAATATAATAGAGCGTTATCAGGAACCGTTATCTGTTTCTCGCACATAGCGCTTTAAAGGATGTTAGCCAACTATGTAAGGGAGGCGCACCACATAGCTCGTCAATGAAAGCGAAAAATGTAGTAGAAAGGAAAAGGAGGTAATAATTGATAAGGATGAGGCAATTATAAAGAACGGCACCCGAGACAACGAGGCTGAGCGATTAGGCCGACCAATGCCGACTTCCACCAACCAGCCGAGAAATAAGGAAAAAAGAAATGACAGCAAACATACCAGAACTGAAGAAAACTGGTAGCCATATCTGCTCTCTCCTCGTCCTTGCTGGACCAGCTCGCGTGCCCAGAGCCGGGTCCCAACTTGGAGATGGAAAAGACCGTAGGAGTATTTTTTCGACTGAGTGCCGGGCGCTGAGGCCTTATCGATGACGGCTTCTGGGCATTGGCGGAGGAGGAAGAGGAAGTGCGGCGATGGGAGGAGGTAGAGTGAGAAGAATGCGATTGTGTCATGGATGGCGGTGATTTTTCACGGTTCTAATAGGTATGATGGATCGAAATTCCCCCTATGCCTGATGCCGCTTACGGTACCGGGAGCTAGGCTGAACGTGGAGCACGGAGATCCCCTGTGGGATGGCGGGTCACTGCGTACTGCGACAGCTGCTGGGTTCAATGATCGACTGGACCGTTCCTTGATAGCGGCCAACTCAAGGCAGATCAATGCAGGAACTTGGAAGACAGCTGAACGAAGACCCTGGGCAGGGGAACACGAGGTAGAAAAGGACGGTTTTCTGGAACAACGAGCCTGCTGGGGCGGTGGGACAAAGAGTTAGATAGACTAAGATAATAGGAGTCACATTGGGCGATAAAGATGGAGGGTGATGCGTCAATGGATGACTCTGACTGGGGAGAGATAAGGGCGGATACACCATACATACCAGAGCTAGTACGGCGCGGTCACGGGCCCTGCGGTCTCAGCGCACGGCCTGACGATGTCTCTAACGATAGTGGCAAAGATCGGAGGAGGTAAAGATACGGGAGATGGCGCGTAGATATGGAGATTGAACGAGCTGGAGACGCAGACATTATATCAGCAGTGTCGTTACGCAGAGGGAGATCGAAGTACCTGAACGTCAGGATGCTGTGACCGCCGCGGTCTGGACTCCGGCGTGGCTGGTGCGCGGGCTGTGGCTGGTGCTGGCCGAACGCAGCCGGCCGTGCTGGTCGAGAACCTCTGCTTGTTCCACCCACTCCACCACGACGCGCAACCTTGACGCCAGGACTCGATCGTCGTCGCCGCAGGCGTCTTTCGCTCCGATCTTTCGTTGCGATCCTGAAACCGCCGAGCTGTCACAACTGAACCCACTGCCCGTCCCGGGGCTTCTATGCTTGGAGCACGTCAAGGGCCGAGAACCGGGGATCGTCTCCCCCGCACGGAAAAAAAACGTAGCAAGGTTACTCAGGAGCAGCGGAAATGGTATCCTGCGACGGAGAACGTGGACAGAAGGATAGTTGAGACTATATATCTGCTGTCTCTCAACAAACTTCTTAGGCTCACGGACTATTGATGGCACTATATGTATTGTGCGGACCGTGCCTCTCCGCGCTCAGTGCTCTCGTTCCCCCCATCTGTAACACCTGCTCCCTTTATCTCCAATCAGCGCCTCACGTTCTTACCTAATGGGTGTGTTACCCCCATCCAGCAGCGTCTAGATGACATGTCATTTCTGGCCACCTCGGAACTCTAACGCTCGCTGGCCGAGTCTCCGCCAGTGCGAGAGCGGCATGCCACGATAGGGAACATCTTGAGACACGTTCTCCAAGTTCCTCATTCTGGCGGTCAATTGAGGGACCAATTGCCGGTCGATCTGTCCTGGAAGCCTGCAGGACATTCCAGAAACCTTGAGGGCTTGATACAGTATGATATGGATCCGGACTGCAGTTGCGAGAGGAAAGCACGCAATTCCAGCACACACCCGACTAACCATCAGGAGTACTCATGGCGCGATCGCTCAGGGAGATCCCGGCCCTACTGTTAGACTTAGACCCGATCGTACTACTTGGGTAGTCTGACAATAGCCCGTTGTACCTGCAGCAGCTTCTCCATACTGTACTCTCTGTACTGTAACAGTTGTGTAAAGGTCAACCTGTCAGACAATCCTGCTAGGAAACAGCCGGTGGTGGTTACTACACCAAATTTTTATCCAATAGCGCCGTCGATGTCGTGCTGTCACCATGTGTGTGCGCAAAAATGTTTTTTCGGATTTCCTAATAATGGAGCAAGGGGATGGCCAGCAAGAGTGCAAACGTCAAGGGACCTGGGGATGACGACATAAATGCCTCGAGATGTGTCAGCGCATGCGTGCTTTCAACCTTGCGAGGACCTTGTGCTTGAATCAAACATAACAAAAAAAATAAAACAAGCTTTTTTTTCTGGTCGAATATATCACTCAACTGTTTCGAGAACCTCTGGAGTTAGGTAGGGCTAGTTCTACCTAGTGCTACCCAAAGGGTCGGTCCGGTTGGATCCCCCGCTTACGTCTGTTCTACAACTATTTAGGTACATTACGCACGAGGTTGACTTGCGGTCCGCCCTTTTGACTTTATGTCAAAAAAAAATCTCTCTGTCTCTCCTTTTCGTATACTCTTCCTATTACTTTTCTTCCCTGACGCTATCGAGTCCATCCGAGTACCGTTGGGTTGCTCATTAGCACTCTATTCCGTAGTATTCTACTAGGACGACCGGACAGCTCTGTCATAGTACCTACCTACCTAACCTACCCAGTAGTACTGCGTAGGTTTCTACTCTACAAACCAAATTCATCAGATAAAAGCCTCCTTGCGTTATATTCACTCCCGACCAGCTCGAGTTACCGGGTAGGTGTGCTCCCAGCTTCCCTCCCTTCCCTACCTGAACAGCGCATATGCTGCATATACCGCCTAAGGTCCTCCGTAGCTCCCCCGCGGATTCTCCGTGGAGGTCAGGTAGTTCTCCCGACGATACCGAAACCGACCCGGTGGATGGGTCGTCAGCGGGCTGGCACTCCGTACGGAGTGTAGTAGTACAAATTTGAGCCATTTTCCCCACGGGACTAGATACCTAGGCAGATAGGCAGGCAGGCAGGCAGGCAGCAAGTTATTTGATCCTTGGAAGAAGGATGATAATAATAACGCAGTATGGAGTACCATGTACTTAGTTTTCTCAACAGAGAGTAGGTGCATGTACGTACGGGAGCACGGATCTGTACCTGTCTGTGCCTCCGTAGTACTGGCACTTGCAGAGAAATATCCTAGACTTTCTTCATTATTCTCTTCCTTCTTCCTTCTTCTTCCAATCGAACAGAACATCAGTCGGTAGTCCGATATCACAAATCGTTCCAAACCACCTACCAGGTAGTCATCCAATCAGAACCGAACCGGTCGTCCGAGTCGGTCAATGCAACTCCTATCAAATCACATAGTACATACTGTACATACATACCTACACATAGACATCTGCCATCTGCCATCTGCCAATTCCCGGGACTACTCCGCACAGAATTGCCTTAGGCTAGGTAACTTACTGTATGCAATGCATACCTACCTACTTAAGTAGGTACTCTTATTACCAGGTAAACAGGGTCAGTTAAATCTGCACATTCGGATCCAGCCTACCTAACGACCTACCTAGGTAGTGAGTGGCAAGCAACGGCAGCAGCAAACAGCAACAGCACACGAGTCTGCATGAATGCTACTACTGTGTGAGGAATGAGGCAAGCCCCGGAATCAAGCATGTGAGGCACCAATGACCACCGGTGCCCCACGTGGGAGGTAGTAAATGGACTCGCGTTGGTGGCTCGAGTCTAGATGCGTCCGCTCTGCTTTAGTCGGTTGTGATATATTATTCCTGTTTCTGTTTCTTTTCTGCATATTGGGTAGCTACATAGGAGCTGTATGGCGTGGCCGAATCCCCATCCATTCTCCGATGGATCTATCTATCTCCAGTACCAGTATACGCGAAACGGAATGGACGGAACGAATAAGAATAACTTTCCCTTTTGGGGAATGTACATAACCTTTCAAGTTGATTAGTGTTATTGATGCGTACATTTTTCCATATTACCGAGTAGCTGTTGTACAGTACCTAAGCTAGGAAAGTAGGTGGTAAGATAGTTGGAGTTAGTACATTACGTCATGAGAAGTTACTGCACAAAACTGCGAGATAAGGTACTGTGCTATGCTGCTGCGGAATTTTAAAATATCGCCCGCGCTGTGAGACCCGCTTTGCGAAGAGTACACGGGTAGGTACTTACCTACCTCCTAAACCTACTTACACCCAGCTGTATGAGTGAAAGACGAGGACAAGAACAAGAATATTTGATTCTTATACCAATCGTATCATTGCACAACATATAGTACAGTACATAACATACATGCATACATGGGTATTAGATAGATGATGGGTATATCCTCCTGAAAATATGATACACGGTACAAGGTCCCCAGACACCCAGAATAACCAGAACCAGCGTCAAGAAAACCCAACCAGACAGGCAGGCATAGGCGTCATCTCATTATTCACGCCTTATCCACTTCCATAGCATCGCCGTCCTTAGTAGCCGCCGGCGCAGTCGTTTCGCCCTCCGCATTCTCCTTTTCCTTCTCCTTGTCCGTACCCGACTCCGCCGCTGGTTTCGCCTTCCCCGCCTTTGGATCGAGGAATCTCTCGGGGACTCCTCGTGCTGCGAACCCCATCGGCCCCACGTAGCAGCCAAGCATGGAGCTCCACGCGTACTTTTGTTCAGTCGCACGGCGTATCTCGCGATAGGCGTAGGCGTTTGCGTAGGGAAGACCTGTTTCAGGGTCGCGATAGCGGGCGGGGAGGGACGTGATGACGCAGAGATGAGATGTCATTTCTGTTGGTTGGATAAGTTAGCTTTGTTGAATCTTTCAGGGCAAAAGCGAGTCGGGCAGGGGAAGAGATGATGTCAACGTACTGGTTAGTTTCGGAGGCTTCTTCGTGTTGAAGTAGATGCTATGTTCGCGGCTTTGGGCGGTCTTCTCGTCAAAGTTCTCCAGAACTATGAGATTCCGGCCTGTATGTTCAATGACTGGCGGGGCCGCAGGTTCTTGCGGTTGGACCGGATTCGCGTCGGAAGTGGGCTGCTGATCGACATGTATTTGCAGAGGTTCTTGTCCTGGCTGTGTTGGCGTAGCTGTTGGGTTTGGAAGAGGAGCAGACGCCGGCGTAGAAACTGGTGCTTCAGCTGAAGCAGGAGCTGGCGTCGCTCCCTCCGGAGCTGAACCAGACACGGCATCTTGCGGTTGAGATACTGTCGTCTCTGCTGCCTTAGGTGGCGATTCTGATTTCTGTTCTGGCGCAGCCGCTGCTGGATTTGACGCTTCTGGTGCTCCTTGTGTTTCTGGAGCCTTGGGGGGTGGATTTTTCGGCTTCTCTCCCATGGTTGCTGCTCCTTCTGTTGTCCCTTCTGGAGCCTCTTTCCGTACTTCTTCCGGTCCGTTGGGTATCGATGCCGAGTTCGACGTTGGCAACGTCGTATTTGTAGGATCTGGTGCAGAGGTAGAAGCTGAAACTGGCCCGGGGTTTGATGTTTGCGCTGATGCCGATGCCAATGCAGTTGACGCCGAAGTATTTTCTGGTAGAGACGCATAGAGATGTATACCATCAAGGAAGCCGGATGGATCTTGAGGAGGTGCTGGTGGGGGAGGAGCAGAATTAGTCTGACTCGGCGTAGAAGCAGGCTCTTTTGGAGGTTCTCCCTTGACAGGCTCTGCCGCCTTCTCCGGTGAAGGATCAGGAGCAGCAGACCCGGTCGAGGCGGAGATGGCGACAGGAGCTTCAGGAGGCTTCTGCTCAGTCTCACTCTTTTCCACTGGTCCTTCATTCTTCTCGTCCATCTTTGGAGTTTCCTGGTTGCTTTGCTCCTTTCCTCTCCTCTTACGCTCTGTCTCCACCTTCTCAGGCTTCTGTTGAACTTCGACATTGCCGACGCGTGTCAGCTTGCCGTTCACCCACTTGGCAATGCCACTCCACCACGACATGACCGGGCCCTCGAGGCGACGGTTTTGCAACGCGATTAGCTTTGCTCTCTGCTCTTCGGCCTTCTTTCTCTCCATCTCTTCCCAGCGATTCAAGCTCTTGCTGTTTATTCGCTCCACCTTCTCTGCCTCCGCCAGGCGTTCCGCCTGCGTCATCTCTCTGGGCTTGAGTTTTTCTTTCCTCTTCGCGGCTTCCTCCATCGTTTGTATTAGTCTGATACGCTTCGCTTCGCTATCCTTCAGTCGTGCATGTGTAAGCTCCTTGTTCTGCATCGTTTGGCGGCGGGAAGAAGACCGCGTAGGCCCATCTTCAGACGTAGGTAACCAAGAGATACGTTCGGATTTCTTCTTCGGTCTAGGAGCGGATGGAGTCGACACAGCCGTCGGGTCTATCTTGACCTTTTTGCGCAGCGCCGATAATGTCAGTCCTTCCTGCGCCTTTCGCTTCTTTGCCATACGCTCCGCCTTCGCCTGTTTCTGTAGCTCCTTTTCGCCCTCTAGATCATCGTCCTGAGCATTGGGTCCTTGATCTTCGTCGTCTTCGGAGGAAGAATCCATGCGCATGTCTTCGGCGTCTTCTCCCTCCTGCGCATCGGTCTCGAACTCCTCGTCGTTCTCATCCTCCGCGAACAGGAGCGCAAGGTCATCATCCGCTTCAGCGTCTAAGAGAGTATGCATGTTCCTCCCTGCTGTGCTCCGCTTTGCGCGTCCCGCGATAAGGGTCTCGACCGGCTCGTCATCCTCCGTGGAGGACTCGGCCACCGAACGGGGAGTGTCGTCCTCCGCCATTTTCGCACACGGCCTTCGTTGTACCCCGGGGGGTTTGTCCTGTACGGATCGCTAAGGGCGTAGATTCGAAAACTCCGTAACTGCAATCATCGACGCGGGATCGCGACAGGGAAATGCGGGGCAAAGTGATGCCTGGAAATAAAGTGACGCCGACGGAGAAAGATCACGCGACAGTTGATGGAAGATGCGAGGACGTGTCGCGTATCGTACCCCGGGAGGAAGATTCGAGTAAATGAGAATAACTCACGACCTGAGTAGTCGTGGAGAGTCTTGAAAAAAAAGATAACAAACGGTAGGTCAAAGCACCGCGGCCTCGAAGAAGCAGACACGTACAGATGATCCGAGCAGCAAGTGTGGCTTGTCAGTCTAGACTGGTGGCCTGGGCGGGTTGTGGCTGGTGAATAGAGAACGCTCGCCACATGCTTTTGTTGGATTCTATTGGATACAGGTTCTGCAGGGCTACACGGTGAATGAATTCACTTCAATCGTGTATCAGATAAATCATATTTACAAGTTGTAGCTGCTGGATTGTTAGAATATTCCATATATGAAAATAAAATCGGCTTTTGAATGATATTCATGGTTGGGTGATAGATGGGAAGGCTACGTAAGTACCTACGTAAGTACCTCGCACCTTCACCGTCGAGTTATTTCGAACAATTGCGAGGTTCTGAGCGCATAAAAGAGTTGCCCTTACAACATGTGTCCGTGGACATAACTACGCAAAGAGATGATTCCCTGCACGGTGTTTTCTTTTTTAACAACAGCATGTGGACCTTCGAGGAGTCTCAATCAATACGGTTGCGATCAAGTATAAATAGATTGCACAAAAAGACCATTGGCATAGTGATTCTAAGACAACCAACCGCCCAACAGGCCATTACTCTTGCTTGATTGCTCTCTTTGTGTGGAGTCCATCGGACAAGTCCCGTGCTTCACCAACGACTCACGGGCTCTACGCAGTGTGCGAAGCTATGTTTCAGATGTTTCGGGGGTTTGATTAGATCACTAGAATTGAACGGGGCAGGCGGTCGTGATAGGGCCGGAGAATTCAAGGTTCAGCAGAGACCAACAGGGTAGAGGGCGGTTTGAAGTCGGGTGAGTTGCGTGTGCGGTGTGACGGGATGTGCCCCTGCTGAGGAAGCTCGAGCGTAAGACTCGATACCCCCTTGCTCCATATACGCGGAGTGCAGAACACCAATAGGACTGAACAATTGTTGGATTGCCCGTGTGTTCAGCTGCGAGAGTTTTGATCTCCCAACCCGTTCCAGACCATTTTGTGGAGTGTCAAGAAGAAATGACTGTCCGGAAGTAGATATCTCCTGAGACAAGTCAACGAGTTCATTGCTCTCTCCAATGCCAACACGAACGTGAACTGTCTATTCTTGTTCTCTCAACCAAGACATCATCTCAGAGGGCACCGTGCATCTATAGTGCGTACACACTAGAGCAAAGGCTATTTCTGGCTAATTATTTCTCCTTGGAAAGTATCGGGAGGTTCGTAGAATGTAACAAGTCTGATGTGTTTAATATATTAAGCAGTTAATATATCATGGCATGTTGATCCGACCTAATATGCACCGTTATGCCGAGGAAGGAGTTTCTCCGTCGGGGTTGTGCAGGAATCCTGGGGAAGCCTACGGGAGTAAAGAACAGAGCTGAAGTCTGGGGTTCGGGTGCAAAGCACAGACGACAGAGCTCAGGGCTCTCCTGCATGTTCGTTAGAAGCTGCGCCTGTCCTGCCTCTTACACGCGAGCATATCAGACGCATCAGGTGGAGTTCCAGGGTCAGCTGCAATTTGAAGACAACCGACAGGACTGTTTTAAGGATCGGATCTGTCATTTCCTCTCATGGAAGCGGCAGCTAGTCCCTTCCCTTATGCATCCGCATCCGTGACTCTCCATTGTACATCTGTTCGAGGCTCCCTGGAGCCGGTTGCAGACTCCATAGCCGTTGATGACTATCTTGCCATGGTTCTCATAGGAGAGGAATCGCTGAACAGGTCGTCGACGTACAGGCACCCTGGGCTAGACCGGAGCAACCAAAGGTCTGAGTTGGTTTTGTTACCGGCGAGGCCGCGAGAGACGCCAACAAGATCGTCCTTTGGAATGCTGCCCGGCGCGCAGCAGGGATCTGTCTGAGGGAGGTGGTAATGGGAGGAAGAATCAAAGGTTCTTACCGGTATATGGACACAGAAACAGAGCTGTTGGGTTCAAACCGACCTCAAGTAGTGTGCTGTCTGCTGCTGTCTGCAGTGCTGGCGGCGCGGCGGCCCTGGAGCGAGTCCTCGGCGCCGACGGCGCCCCCCGGGGTTCCGGCACCGACACCTCTTGTCAGTCTCTTCTCTCCTCCAGGACAGGTCCATCCTAACTCACATCTCAAGTCTCCGTCCGTCTTCCTTTCCATCACTCCCCGCCCTTTTCCCCCATTCCCCCCTGCACGTCGAAGTTTTTAATCCCTACTTCATTATCGCCCTGTCAATTTTGTATCTCTTTCGGTCAGCTACGTTTTGAGCCCGGCTCGCCGCTCGCCTGGTGCTGCCAAGTCATCCTCCAGCCATCTCTTCCGATTCTTTCTGCTCCGTATTATTGTCGCTTTCCTTTTCTCTGGCCCGCTCGCTCGACGCCTTTGTCTCGACGACATTTGCTTTTTACTGTCTTCGAGCACTTCCAGTGGCTTTGCGATAAAATTTAATATCGGAATCTTATGTGCGGGGGATCCTGACCAGCTTCGACTTTTCGGAGACCGACTGAAAATCGCTAATACCGGTCGTAACGGTCCCTTTCTTCGTGCCGCAAACACGTTGTTGTCAATAGACGCCAACCTTTACGTTCTCTTCGAGCTTTTCTGCTTGCTTCGAATTGCAGATTCTTCGTTCGATTTGCCGATACGTTCCGCCACTGCGTCATCCAACGTGGGCTTCACGCACTGATACTCGACTGCTTGAAAGCCACGTTGGCCACCGGACGTCTGCAACGAAACCTAATCGATCGTTGAGTCGTCTGCCTCGGCAACTCTACCATATGCTTCTCTCCACACCGACTTGCGGTCAAGCAGATTAGCCCAATCGAACGGAAACCCACCGGCCGAGTCCTCTCATTCACAACGAAAGGGGAATAGTTTTCCACAGTGTATCCACATTTACATCGAGACAGAGGGAATTATAATCTATAATGATACCTTCTTCACGGCCTGACGGTCATCTCAACCTCAATTATATTCCATCCTCCCAACCAATGTCCGGAACCTCGACCGGGAGCAGCTCCCCTAATGACCCCTCCACAACTGCCGCGGTCAAATCACCATTTGGAGCACCAAATGGACTGAGCAGTGCTGGTGGATCATTGGGAAGCGCGAGATTGGGGGCTGGATCCCCTTCTCATGACCTAGGTGCTCGCCTGTACTCGAAGCGGTAGGTGACCGCCATTTGCTGTTGAAGTGAGATCTCCTTTAGCTGACAAATATTCTCTTGATCTTCAGAGCTCGAGAGATCCAAGCGCAGGAAGGTGTTTCTCCAAGCATTTGGGGTCCCCCAACCAGTGGCAACTCCACTCCTCTCCGTGAAAATATCCCAGAGTCTCCTAGCCATGATGGATTTCCCGACTTGGTGCCTCCTTCGGAGGGTACGATTAATAGCACTGCCCGAAGGGCCAGAGCAGGCACCGTTCCCTCGCGGTTTTCCCCAGTTGGGACCCTTAACGGGGTGAACGTCCAACAATCTTTCCTCTCCAAGACCTCGCGACCTACACCATCCACCAGTCCTTTTAGGCCTCCAGGTGTTTCGGGTATTGACTCTGGTACCAAGCCTGCAACCGCCAGTAATGGTGGCAACACTACAGCATTGTCTCGTCTTCGCGCAGGTTCAATGCCGCAGAGGCCAGGTCTTCTGGGCTCATCGAATCCCTTCGGGCCGTCGCTCTTCTCTACCAATTGGTCAACCGGGCGTGAGCGAGCGACGACACTTACCAGCATTCGATCTTCGGAAGGGCCAACTTCTCCGACTCAGTCCTCTTTTTCAAAGGATGGCCTTGCTGACACTGACGTGAAAACATTGGACTACCTGGGTCTAGCAGAAACTCCACAGCAGACACGAGCGACGCTTGCACGTCCTTCAGTCGACGTTCTCATGCAGCAGCAGCAACAACAGCAACAGCAACAGCAGCAACAATCGTCGAGCCTTCCACCATTGCTTGCCGAACTAGCTATGATGAAGAACAACAGTCGTTTCCGATCCTATTCGGTGAACGCTAAAGAGAAGTACGCCGAGGACGATGAGGAAGAGTATGCAAATCACTACTCGCAGCTTCCATCGGGGACCTTGACACCGTCAGCGGCGGCAACTGCGGCTCAGCTTGCGGCGACTCAAGCCCAGATCCATCAACACAATCTTGCCGTGCAGGCTTTTGCCAACCACGCGTCTGTAAACCGGCCTCGAGCGAGAACTGCAGGGATTTTGGACACGCCTGCCCAGCGATCTTCGATCCGCAACTACCTTGCCACGCCCTCTCGGTTGGATAGCAGCATTAGCGCGGCTGACCTTCGCATCTCAGAGGGTGGTGAATATGATGAGCTATCAGAGGCTGTGCACATGATGCAGCTTGGTGGAAGCGCTAACAACAATCTTGGTATGCGACCAGCTGCGGAAACGACGGATGAAAACAACTTGGATGGTCCAACGAGAGCACTCTGGATCGGCAGCATCCCCGTTTCGACGACAGTTACTTCTTTGGATGCTATCTTCAGCATGTACGGCAAGATCGAGTCTACTCGTGTGTTGACGCACAAGAACTGCGGATTTGTCAATTTCGAGCGTGTTGAGAGTGCTATTCAGGCGAAGTCTCTCCTTAACGGGAAGGAGATCTTTCCTGGTGCAGGGCCTGTAAGGATTGGCTATGCAAAGGTTCCCGGAACCTCCGCCTCTGGTACCCCTGGTGCCAACGGCGCTCAACCTTCGCCAACCCCAGACCCAAACGCCAGGACAAATGGTGCCGACGCCGACGGATCTGCGAGATCTGACAAAGCCGCTGCCACGCCTCAAGTACCGGCTCTAGTTGACTTGCAGCCGGAGATGGCACAGATCGTCCAAGAGTTTGGTGCTTCAGAGGATGATACTCGCAACATCACCGCAAGTGTTCAGAGAGCGATCGCATACCAGGCATTCAAGAGCGAAATCCCTCCCATTCCTGAGCCTAGCCAGACTAGGATGTATGATGCCCCCCGTCTCCGTGACATCAGGAAGAGGATCGACAACGGCGCCTGTGGGATCCAGGAGATCGAGGAGACTGCAAACGGAATGCTTCCGGAAATCGCAGAGTTGTCGTCAGACTATTTGGGCAACACCGTCGTGCAGAAACTTTTCGAACATTGCTCGGAGCAAACGAAGGAGCAGATGTTGGTTCAGATTGCACCCCATCTTGCCGAGATCGGAGTTCACAAGAATGGAACTTGGGCTGCTCAGAAGATCATCGACGTGACGAAGACCACTACGCAGATGAGAATGATTGTGGACGCCCTTCGTCCTTACACTGTTCCCCTCTTCCTGGATCAATATGGAAACTATGTGCTGCAATGCTGCCTGCGTTTCGGTAGACCATACAATGACTTCATCTTTGAGACCATGCTGAGCCGGATGTGGGAAATTGCCCAAGGGAGATTTGGTGCCAGAGCCATGCGAGCCTGTCTAGAGAGCCATCATGCTTCAAAGGATCAACAGCGAATGCTCGCAGCCGCCATTGCTCTCCACAGTGTTCAGCTTGCCACGAACGCTAATGGGGCTCTGCTGTTGACTTGGTTCCTCGACACTTGCACCTTCCCCCGCCGCAGGACTGTCCTTGCTCCTCGACTTGTACCTCACCTCGTGCACCTTTGCACCCACAAGGTCGCCTATCTGACTGTGCTCAAGGTCATCAACCAGCGCAATGAGCCCGAGGCTCGGGAGATCGTGCTGAAAGCCCTGTTTTTCAGCCCTGGTGACGAGGTCTTGGAGAATATCTTGCGTGACCCCACTTCCGGTGCCACGTTAATCTTCAAGGTTCTTACCACTCCTTTCTTCGACGAATCCATGCGTGCCGAGGTCGTAAAGAACGTCTCGAAGGTCCTCACCAAGCTGAAAGCTTCTCCAAGCCAAGGCTACAAGCGTTTGATGGATGAGGTTGGCCTGTCTTCTCGGGGCAGCGGTAGAGATCATCATCATGGGAGAGACGGCGCAACAGGCCATGGATCAAATTCCGAAAAACAGCAGCATCGTCCAACATCTCGTCAGACAGGCTCGAACTATCCTTCGCAGCAAACTATGGAAAGACAGTACAGTGGGCAGCTTCCTCCTAACATGCTACCGCAGAATTTTGATGGCTCGAGGCCAATCTCGGAGCAGGCAAACGCGTCTCCCTTCGACCATTATGGAGTCAACGATGTCAATGGAATGAGTGGAATAAATCCAGCGAGTGGAATAGGCAATCTTAACGGACTTGGTGGCCTGAACGGCACAGGCTTTGGTCAGGACTCCATAGTTCCGTTGAATCAACAACAACTGCAGTACCAGGCTTACCTCTCCGCTCAATCTCGAGGGGTTTCCCCAGCTGGGCTTTATCCAGCTCTTGCCGGTGGTAACTTCGGATATGCAGCTCCATCTCCCGGCATGGACAATTTCAGAGGTCTTCCGACGCATTCCTCGCCCTTGTCCGGGGCGCCGGCGCAGATGAGTCCTAGCCCGATGCTTAACCAGACCGCTTTTGCTCCGCCGCAGTTCAGTCCTGTTCTGAACACCGCGCAGATGTACCAGTATCCTCCACAGTTCTACCCTCAGGCGCAGGCGATACAAGGTCAATCCGTTGGGGGGCGGCGTGGACGTGTAAGTCATTCCCGGCATGCATAATTTTATGGTGGAGACGCTGATTTCTTTCTGGGTCCAGCGTTAACCTCCGAGTATGATTTTTAATCTGCTTTCGACTTTCACTTGCATGTATAAATTTTCTGGACAAAAAGAGGATCATCTGATTATGTGAACGAAACGAAAAACCTTTACCCGGACCGACGCTGGTTCGTACCGGAAGGGGAAAAGATGAAAGGAACAGTTGAATTGGTCTCATGACTTCTGTTCATCATCGGTCAAGACGAAGCTTCTTCTTACCTGAAAAAAAAAATCTTCTGCATCCCAATCATATAACTTTCTGTGTCTCCTACATCGTTGTCAGTAGTCCCTTTTGGATCACTTGTCAACTATTGTGGGTTTAGCTCAAAACTATGTCTTATTGACTGTATGTTCTATGTTGTACCTCGTCTTTCTGTGGGGGCGTGTGCGCGTGTTTTGTGCCTTTGCCTGTGACGAATCTCCTTACTTCATGTCGAACCAACTGTCTCCATCTTCGAACAAGTTGTGATCTATCCACCTGAATGTCATCTTAGCTCAAGGTAATGGAGAAATGGAAACATTTACTGCCTCCTTTGTTTTAGATATGTGAGCACATTTTGTGGTTGCGTTTTGGAGGCTGCTCATATCTGCAATGTTGGCGTTGCTAGTAAAAGCTCTGGGTTTTGCCTTATGTCTAGTCCAGTTTTTGGACATGGTTGTTTAGTAATTTGCCTAGAAGGGCGGTGTGTGCTGGAGCTTACTGTGCGAGCGAGGGGAAGGTGGGCGTGGAAGTAAAATTTGACGTAGTATCCTAAAAACCTCATACGCGGGGTCTAGCGGACTGTAACATCGTAGCGAACTTGACCTGTTGATTTATATCGACATGGGAACCGGTACAGAAGCTGCGCTGGTTGGCGACCTTGGAAAGATCAATTTAGTCCTAACCACTAACAAGCTGTCGACGCATCATGCTCCCAACTAGACGTCTACACAACATACCACGGAAGTATGCAGAACATGCAGTTAAAAACGAGCTACACAGGAGGACAATGGAGGACTCCGCGATTCTCTACCAAAATGCCGCAAGGACGGTCTTCCTCATCGACATCCCCACCTCCATCGCGCTCACGCAGGAGCTCCGCCCTTCACCGCAGAGGGATGACTCTTTCCACGAAGATTTGAGGATCACCACGCGGAGGAAGAAATACCTTCTCTCCAGCCCACCGCTGAGGGTTCCATACCCGGCCCCGCCAGAGCCGAAGACGGACGCCGCGAGAGCGAGGATTCTGGAGAGGATTCCGGCGGCGGAGCGTTCCTTTCATGCGGAGGTCATTGAACCGTTGGTGAGGAATGGCTTGAGGGAGCTTCATGAAGAGTATGCAAGAGGTAAAGGGCAGGAGGCGTCTTGGTGTCTTCCGAGGCGGATTCTGGAGGAAGAAGATGGATCTGATGCTCCCGGAAGCTCGAGTTCAAACTTGGAAAGGAAGAGGAAACCCGCAAAGAGAGAGGATGATGCATTATCCGCCATGAGCTGCGCATTAATTGAGCCCGATCACGCATATACTACGTCTCAGAGACACAAGAGCGATGATGAGCCGCCATTGATCCTGTCTCCAAGCCTGAATGATTTCGAGAACCTGGCAGAACTAAAGAACTTGGTAGTCAAGAATACATCGTCAGAGCCAGCGATCATACGGATACGCAGCACCTCAGGCATCGAAGGACGAGAAGTGGAAGAGCCAAGCCAATCGTACAGAACCACCACGTTTAACGTTGCACCGAAATCGGCTTTCCTTCTCTGCACGCTGCCAATTGCGCGACGGCCAGAAGAACTACTACCTTCTTCCAAACCCATTATTATCCCTGGACTCCCTGCAGATAAGAAGTTCAATCTCATCCTTCTCGATCCGCCCTGGCCGAACCGTTCTGTTCGTCGCTCGGCACAGTATCATACGCATCAGTATTCTGACATGGATACACTCACGCGATACATAGGAGATATTCTACGGATGCATCTCTACACTCCAGATGAGGAGGATAGAGGAAGAGAAAAAGACAGCAACCAGAATCAGAAGAGCCAGGAGTCCATCGCAGCAATCTGGGTAACTAATACCGAAAAATCGCGAATGGCGGCGTACGATGCCATACATGCTGCGGGACTCACCGTGTGCGAAGAATGGGTCTGGATCAAGACGACTGTGAAAGGGGAACCTGCCACGCCGGTTGATGGTCTGTGGAGAAAGCCGTATGAGATTCTGATCATTGGCAAGAGGAGCCATGATCCTGGAGGCAGACAGGAAACTACTAGTAGCGGGAAGACGAGGAGAGTCATCGCAGCAGTGCCGGATGTTCATTCTCGGAAACCGAATCTGAAGGATGTTTTTGAAAGGGTCTTTTTCTTCTCTTCATCGTCACCGTCACAAAATGACGGAACGTTGGTCGCGGGGTCTGATGCTAATAATGCAGAAGATAATTCCAATGAATGCCGACATGTGGAGTATACCGCTATGGAGGTTTTTGCACGCAATCTCACTGCAGGATGGTGGGCCTGCGGTAATGAAGTTCTAAAGTTTAACTGGGATGACTGGTGGGTTGATGAATGATCAATGAGGGGTTATGCTTCAAGACTGGAAGGTCCTGATGACGGTCTCGATGAAAATATCAGCACCCATTATTGCTTTGAGTAGCTTAGCTGCCATTATTCTAGATGTATCGGGGTTCCTCCCCACGAATTCAGTAATTGGAGATGTACGGTACCTGCGGAGGAAAGTGTGATACACGCCATAAACTCGTCAGTTTGTGGATATGATGACTTAGTTTTGTCAAATGAAGCGGTACGAGTTCTCGATATTTAACTGATAACAATAACATCCTGAAAGTGAATCTAGCCAGCGGATTTGATTGTGACACAAAGCATGGAAATATGGCTTCGTCGCTCGAAACAGGAAGTGAAGTGCAATCATGATGTGATCAGAGCATTATCATCAACTTTTGACGCGCCGCTACCCATCCCTATCTGGGTAGGCATAGGTACTTAGGTAGCTTTGGTGTCCGAATTTGGTTGGTAATTTGGCGCAAAAAAAATATGAGGTCAGATCTATTAGACCAGCGACAATCTGCAAGCGGTTTCTTGGAAAAAAGAGAAGAGATTACTGGTTATTTTGCTCAAGAAAAAGACCCGCATAAATGCAACTATCTCATAAGAAGATACCTGGCAGAACAATGGGGCAAGATATCAATAATACCGTTGTGACGGCGGTGGGGTGCACTAAGCCTTGACCTAGTGCTAGTATGAAGCAAGCTACAAGACGGTTACAGCGTCAAGCAAGGGAATATACAGCGAAAGATGTCAATTAGATTGATATTGAACGATCTGCTGATTCCCCTCGTCCAGGAATCAGCCCTCCTTATATAGATCTACCTAATCTACTAGGCCTTCTGCCACAGATTTGGGGATCCCCGATCGGGGATCCCTGAAGCTCATAGACAAAGAATATAGCAAACGAAGGATTCTAACCGATGTTGCACAGCAGGAGGCGGCCGTGCGTATCATAGGGGTTTCGCAGGCTTAGCGCCGCCTATGACAACTGTAAAGAAGATGGAGAACTTCTAAATAGATTATAAGATGGATTCAGATGATATGGCCTGCACAATTCCTAGATATAAACCCCATTAAGAATCTGTAGTATACTATAAAGATGAGGATCTCTGAGTAGTGCTATAAAATTTATGATGCTGAAGAATTGGCTCAGATTATTCAAGAAGAATGGAATAAGATTAATATGGAGGAGATCAGAGATATAATTAAGACTATAGGCTTGCAAAGAAGCAAGGAAGGAGATCTACTAAATACTAGCCTAGATGGAAATGGTGTAATCTGGCATGCCATATATTCAAATCTCAACTCATGTAGCCTAGTATTCGATGAGGTATAGAGGTTGGTATGAAGGGGTTGGTTGGGTAGTGCTCTGGTTTTGGTGCTGTTCCATGACTTACTGTGACCCCGCTGCACCCTATTGGTAGCCATTCAAACACTTCTCGGTGTCATCTTCTGTCTGTTTATTAAAGGAAAATCTATTCAAGATTGTTTGAGCCATGACTGATGATTCGGTCTGCAATGACAGGGAGAAAGGAAGACTGTCCACTACAGCTGAGGGGGATGGTGGCCGCCCTAGATGTTTCAGTAGCACAACCCAGGAGTGTCTGTTTGTGCTCACGGCCACAATGGCCATCGGACAGTCTAGTTTTTACTAGGGCATGACCGTCGGTGTTACGGCCTTTATTGGACGAGATCTCCATATGAAGTCAACAGAGATTACTTGGATCAGCGCTGGGGCAGCGTATGTATCCCTCTCTTATTCAATTAGTACATCATGTCTATCTGTTGCAGATTTATCCAATTATCAGGGTAGAGTATGACCATAACTTATCACAACGAAAACAGGCTAAGTAGCGGTTCCTTTCTCCTGGCGTTTGGGAAGCTTGCGGACATGTTTGGCCGCAAGAAGCTATTCACCGCTGGAATGGCCGGGTTCACCATTGCAATGCTAATCGCGGGATTTGCAACCAATGCGATCTACGTGAATGTTTTCTCTGGGATAACCGGTCTTTTCTCTGCTGCTGTTGTGCCTCCGGCTGTCGGAACCCTGGGCGTCATACGAGAGGCCGTCGAAGAGGAAGACCCGCGCTTTTGCGTGCTTCAGCGCTGGAAACCCTCTGAGCTTCGTTGGCGGCACCGTAATATCTGGGATAGCTTTCCCTGCGTATAACTGGCGCGCCTCCTTCTGGACAGTGGCTGTTATCTATGCTGTTTTTACTATTCTTATCGTTGTGGACAGTGCCGAATGACGTCCACTCTACTACTAGGACAGCGCTGACCTGGGAGTCATTCAAGAAGTTTGATCTCCTCGGGATGCTCCTTGTTATGACTGGAATCGCTTTATTCTGTAGCTCGTTGACGTGGGTATATTTATATTTCTGAGCTCGCTTTTTGGCATTGATGCTAATGCATCTTTTCCTAGGCTTGCGGGTGATGCGCCAGACGGCTGGAGAACAGGCTATGTCATAGCCCTTCTCATTGTCGGCATTGTCCTTATGGTATCCTTCCTATACTGACAGTCAGTGTGTGCATATCCCCTGATGCCTCTATATGTATGGCGTGATCGAAATTTCTCTGCAGTAAGCGCGGTCTTTATCCATTCGATGTTGCGCTCTCCCGCCTCTGGCTTCCCTTCCATCTTCAATTACAAAATACGTTATTACTACTCTACTATTCTATTTCAATTTACACTTACGTCATTCCTCTCAGCTCATGGGGATGCTCTTCCTCGGTTTCATGGGGTTCTCAATGGTCTGCTTCTGGCTCTCACTATACATGCAAGAAATCAAGCATCTATCCGCCCTCGGAGTAGCCGTCCAATTACTTCCCATTGTCATCAACGGCATCCTGGTGAACATCGTCTGCGGCCTAATCCTGCACAGGGTGAGCAACACGCTTCTCATGGGCGTGGCCGCCGTCTCCTTCACGGTTGCTTTCCTCCTCTTGGGACTTATGCGCGAGGATAGTCCCTACTGGGCGTTTATCTTCCCGGGGTTGCTTTTGCTGGTCGTTGGGGGGTATATTGAGTTTAATGTGACGAATGTGAGTTTGGTCGATTCGTCACTTACCCAGACTTTACTTCTTATTCTTGTTCTTATTAAATCGCGTTGGCTGAAACATAAAATTCCATCAAGATGTACGTAATGTCATCCCTCCCTCCGTCAGACCAGTCCGTCGCGGGTGGTATCTTCAATACCTTCTCCAGGCTCTGCACCAATATCGGTCTTGGGATCTCCACTGCTGTTTATAACGCGGTCAGAGGTCAAGTGGACGATGCCAGTTCTACAAAGCCCTACCTGTCTTTGTTCTGGTTCGGGGCCGCTGCGTCCGGGTTGTCTATATTTCTGATCCCGTTTCTGAAGCTGGGCACGCAGGGCGGTTCTCATCCACGTCACGCTGAGAAGCCTGATGTGGAAGTCGAACCTAATGTGGCAGGAGATAAAGACAAACTGCAAGAGACGGCCGGAGGCAATGGTACTCCGGTTGAAGGTGTCGTGGGTACTATTGAAAGAGTTACCGAATGAGATGGAGAAAGAGATAGAGGGTAGGTAGTCTTAACTTTTTTTATTGTATTAGTGGCATCATATTTGTGTTATTAGATATCATCACGATTGCAAACCCATGCCTCATGCCATAGAGAATCAACACATCATAATATCATGAACCCGGGACGACCTCCCAAAGATTAAATATTAAACGCCTAAGTCAAGAAGTGATGAACCGCCTCTGTACAGTACATAGTATGCCTTTGTAAACATGTATCATCTCATAGCCCAGGCATCGCCATGGCTGTGATGGGTTTCATAAGAAGAGATCGTCCCTGAATTTCCTCTCCTATTCAGTTCGACGAAATAGGAACCCCGGCCCCATCTTTATGATCTCCTCTGTATCCTTTGAGCCAGACGAAGGACGAGAAGATCTAGTCAAACACCGGCCCCAAACTGACCAGACTGAACCGCAAATCGGGATTCCCTCCCTCTGCCTCCCTTTTCAAGAACCTCCTAACACCCATCTCCAGCGCCCTCTCACTCAGCGCATCCTCGTCCTGACTCAACCGGCCCCTCTCCAGCGGACCCTTCCTCCGCCCATCCAACTCCCACAGCCGCCCATCCTCCCCCTTCACAAAAGCCACGAAGTGCAGGTCCACATTATCCTCCGCCTGCGGCGCCGTCGTGTCCCCCAACTTCGCAGCGTCCGCGTGCGCGCTCTCCAGCGCCTTGCTCTCGTACAGCAGATCCGCCCGCTCCACGGGCCGCAGGGGCTCTGCGTCACGGAGGAGCTTCTCCAGATCCGAGCCCGGGATGACGTGTTTTCTTGGCTCACCGTTGCTGACGGCATGGAGGAGGCCGATGAGTCCGCATGCGTTGCGGATCGTCTGCTTGAACCACATGATGGGTTCGGAGGGGCCTGAGCCATTATATTCGGAGAGGGGCGTGTCTTCGGCTATCCGGGCAGCTTCGAAGGAGGGTGATACGGGAAAGACGAGGAGGAGGGCGTGGGAGGGGCGGGGGACAAAGGCGAGGAGGTCGGGCTCGTCGATCGAGTAGACGTCTGTGAAGCCGAAGGTTGGGGGGAGGCCAAGTTGGTGGACGAGGTGAGACATCACTTCTGGGTTGTTCTCTAAGATGAAGAGAATGTCAGCTGATCACTAATCCAGCAGTCATTAGGTCGCCTTGGAGCTTCAGTTTTCGACTAGAAGAGTCGGTATGCCAGCGGCAATGTACATTTACTGGACAGGTACTGTACGCAGACAGCTTGGGGAGGAAAGTGACTTACCAAGAGGCACGAAGGCCTTGTTGCTGCTGGGCGCGTCTGGGTTTTCCGCCATGGTGGTGTGTGCTTGTTGCCCCAATACTTGTAAACGTAAAGGTGTTGATAGTGTAGGGCAAAAGGCTGGGAAGTGAGTACCTGAAAGTTGAAGCTTGGCTGTCGACGACGCGGGGCAGCATTCCAGCTTTACGTGCAAACACCGCAAACGTGCGGGGAGATACGGCCGGGAGCGGTGCAGACTGCTGGGTAGAATATACGAACATTACTTTTTTTCCTTTGAAAAAATACAGTTAAGAAGAATCTATTTGCTGGTTTTTGGTCTCTTTTTCTTCCTTTCAAGGAGTGCATTATATTTGGAATCAAACTAGTGGCCGATCTAAAGATGTATATTTCCGCAATTGATACCAAGATCTCATCCGAACAGCGAAGCATTATGAGCAAGACAAAACCAGTGAGTTTTTAATATTTAGATAAACCAGAGCTCATGTAATTGGCATAAGGAGAATCATCACTCTAATCATCACTTTATCAATAGATCACCTCAGGCACGGCTCTAAGCATAGGCAACCAGAGTTCGTGAAAAATAGCTGAATAAATACTAGCAGAAAATCTATTTCTTTTAAACCACTGGCTTTCCGCCCCGTTTCAACGGCTCAAAGATGTTTGCCCACAATTCGCTCGCTTCCCCGAGGAAGTAAGTCAAGCTAACGTCTGCCATGCCTGCGTCCAGGTCTCCGGCGATAGTCTCCAGCTGAGAGATGATGTTTTCAAGCCCAAAAGCTTTTCCAACAGACTGGGTAGTGCCGGCCTCGAGCATGACATTGACAACGTGGATGTGGAAGTGGTAATATGTCGGTTGGTCTATGAATGTCAGCATTCCCCCTTTTTGTTGGTTTCGAGCAGAGTGCACCTACAATGAACGTAGAGTTTCAGCTGGTCTTGATCGAGATCTGGGTACATCTCCACAGTCGCTTCCAGCAGTCTCTGTCTCAGGTACCGCAGCCAGGGGATATGGCGTTTCTTCAGATCGCGAAGGCTCCAGATATCCCTCCTCTCGACCAGCGCCAGAAGGTGCAGGGAGCCAAGGGTCTGCCTGTCCCAATTAAGGTCCGGAAGCATCAGGAATCCATCTTCCGGTCCATGCCCCGGATCCCTCAGGATCACGTCCTCCTGCTCCGTCTTCCCGTCGAGGATGTTGAACACCCAGTTCAGCCTCCCCTCCTCCCGCTTCCTGCTCATATACGGCCAGACGTAGTCCTTGTAGATTGCCGGCGTCTCGGTCACCATGCGAACCAGCTGCGCTGAGTACTTCCTGATATGCTGCTCCGTGCACGGCCAGATGAGGTTAAGCTTCAGATCAGGCGGTTGCAACTCCCCACCGCCTATGCCGGACGACGCCATATACCAGCGGTAAATGTCGTTGTCGCCCAGGTTTGTGACCCGTGTGATGGCTGCATGGAAGGCTTGCAGCACCTCTGGAGAGTCAGCGGCGAAGGCTGCTCGCTCCGCGAGAAGGATGCCCTGTTTCCCATCTATGCTGCCTAGGATGGCGATACGACGCCCACTTTGGTCTGTAACAATACGTCGATTACAAGTTAGTCCAGAGATACTATCCAATGAATAATTTCCTCCACTGTTTCAAGACGAAGTCTGGCGTTGCTTTCTGCTGCCGTTGTCTAGCACAGGCTTTGGGAGTCGAGAAGTGTCCAACCTTGATTGAGCAATTTCCCGACCTGGAATTTGTAGATTAGCGCCTCAGGCGCAACTCTTTCAGCCATGGTTGACATCTATATTAGAAAATTCTGAGACAAAAAAGAAAGGGTATTTCCAATCTTGACAATCCCGTTAAAAGAGCGGAGAATGATAAATACGAAAGTCTGTTGTCTTTCGGCGGTCACTTTTATCTACCCCAGATTTCCGCCGTACCTGGCAGAATCCTAGGCGGTCAGCCGCCCACAATATCCAAAAAGACCATGAACCTATATTGTGCGCTCTATAATAGAGATAGAAAGAATCCTCTCACTTTAGCTGCATCTGGCCAAAGAGACTCCGCTTTCCACCAAATCGATGATGAATTGAATTGACAAAACCCAGAGGTAGAAAAAAAATTGTAACCCGGCCCGAGTCGGGCTCCGGGTATGCTTCGACCGACGCAGGATTCGAACCTGCGATCTCCCGCACCGGAAACGGATGCCTTACCACTAGGCCAGCCGGCCGCCGCTTGTTGGGAAGGGTGTCTCCCAAATTATTCCTTGTGCAGAATTCCAAAGAACGGCTGGCCGCTGGAGAAACCCCTGCAATTCACCCGGGTTATCGTCCAAATTATTCAATTATATAGCAGCTTTTCCACTCAGGTGGACGCTTCTTCCTTCCCGTTCCCATTCGTAGCCGGACTAGTCGAATTTAACTGCGCGAAGCCCAAATATCAGCATGAAAACCAGCCTAGGCAGGATATTAAAACATACAGCCTCTGCAAACTTCAGCCACTCCTCCACACCCTTGACGAATGGGTCGTCTGCTGCTGGAACAACTTCGTGGCCCCATACCACATATTCATCGAATGTGGCTTGCTTCTCTAGAACCTTGACCTGCTCCTCTGCCTCGGATTCCGTCTCGCCATTCTCAATGCTCTGGGTTCCGTTTCTTGTAGGGCCGCTGGACCGCAGCAGGTTGTCTGTTGGTATTGCTACGATGCCTGCAAGACGAATTGAGCTTAGTACTGTTTCATTCGACTAGAGATCAAGGATGCACAGAACGTACCTTGATATCCCTCGGGAATGGCAACGCGGCGGCCGCGCAGCTTACGGCCGCGGAAGTGCGCTGTCTGGGTATTTTCTGTGCTTTGCTGTCAGCGAGCTGAGACCGGAAGTAAGGTTCGAAAGAATTTATAATTGCAATAAATAAATCCCGAGACATGATCTTACCATTCTCATCTGCGACGGGGTTCCAGTATCGTTTCAGCGTCTCCACGGGACCGTCATGATGGATCCGGCAGGGTAGGATGTTTGGGGTGTATGAATTGGCTACTGGTGCTGTCTCCGTATCGGAAGAGTTCTTCTGAGCAGATTGGAGGGCGAACATGCTGTCGAATCTGATATATGAGAAGCTGTAGACTCCGTCTTATCTACGGTACTGTACAGCTCTTTCGCAGTCTCGCCGAGAGTTCGGACTTGAGAGTTCGGTGTAGAAAAAACACGGGTTGAAAGGGAATGGCAATTATTAGCGGCGTCAATCGTAAGGCAAATAGTCCGGATACGAAGTACCTAGGTAGGTACTATGGAATCGTCGTGTATTGATCTCTTTGCAGTCCTTCGGCGCGCGACGCGTTGAAGGATCGACCGACCGCGTTAATTGGATTGTGGAGAGACACGATTCCCGACATGGACTTCGGCTACCGGCCCCGACGGGCTTATCGAAAGGAATCTCGCATAGGCCATAATTTTCTTCCATAGTTCTACTCACTTTGCTACGCGACAATTCAATGATTTAAAACCAAATGCAGCATTACACTTTATAGAAATATGAATTGAACATCACCTTTTTACACAAAATACTACAGGAATAAGAGCTGAAGTGGGAATCTCAATGCAGTAACATGCAGATAAGAACCTTCATGCAAGACTGGGTATTATTGTTATCATCAATAATGCAGAATAGGTATCATCTCTTCCGGCTCTTCTTCTTAGTCTTTTTCTTCTTCTTTGTTTTATTCTCCCCATTATTGTCCGTCACAACCCGCACCGGCCACTTTTTCGCATGTTCACGCTCAATTCCCTCTTTATCCCGTCTAAACAAAAGCATCGTTGCCCTAGCATCCTCGACACTAGAATGGGCACCTTCTTGGATCTTCAATCCTAGAAGAGCTTCGGCCAGAACCTTTAGGCGTGGAGAACCGCCTCCGGCGATCTTCCGATACGGAGGGTATTTGCTTGTATCCCTTATGTCGCGCTTTGGATGACTCAATAGAAGAGCGTCCAGATCATTTTGAACCGCGTGCCCAATCAATATCGTACCCTCGAGTATCTGTGCGACGTCTTTTTGCACCTCCTCGAGTGTCCGCGCATCGAGCATATGCTTCGGTGTGATGCCGCTCACGTGCGTCCGCCAATCTGTGACTTTCTCCTTGGGCTTCACAAAAGAGTCGTATACCTGGTCGCCATTGTAGTTGACGATACTCACACGTGCGAGAGCAGAATCGTTGTCTGGATCTGGGCCGACACCGACCATTTCACAGTCAATCGCGACATATTTTCCTATTTCGGCACTGTCCGGAGGTTAGATCTGAAATCCAGGATGAACAAAGTGAAAGGTCAATGGGGTAGACTGACGTTGGAGAAAGTCCTTCGTTTATCTTCCCAGTCCGTGGCTCCGCCTTTGCTATCGATGTCGTAGAATTCCTCCGCGACGTGACCTCCGTAACTGTGTCCTGAACCTCCTTCGCCCCTCCATCTCCAGTCCCCTCAGACATTCTTTTTCTCTTCAGGGACTGCCGCTGCCGTCCGCTGTTCTTGTCGTTCACCGTATCCGTCTTCCGCCTTTTCACTCCATTTTGGGTTTCGCGATCGGAGATCTTGCGCTTGCCGGAGGTTGTTGAGGCGGAGGCCTTCTCTTTTTTCAGCTTTTCCTGGAGCTTTTTCCAATTACTGGAGAGGTTCTTCAACTCCATACCAGCGTAGAAAAATGGGTCTAGTTTTTCATTATAAGTTCAATGCGGGGCAGGCAGTGTTAAGGGACTTAGAGGGCGCTCGAGATAATTTTCTGGTCTCAGCGAGGAACGGACATACCGTGCAAACTAGACAAACACATGAGCTCCGCACGGGATCCACATGAAGAGCTTCTGGACTACTAGTAAATACTCCGTCATCTACATCAAAACCTATATTCCAGTATAAATACCACGAATTATAATATTACCACGCTCTTACATTCTTTATAGAGTAATACAATCTTTGGTGCACTCATTTTGGCCACTTTTACCAAGCACCGGGGCTCCAATTTCATCCTTCCAGTGAATAACCTCTTATCACCTAGAAGACATAGTGACAGCTGCTCGCCAAATAATGCTGAGGGTACTTGAAATACCGCAGCCACTTAGGTCACGCAATGTCCATCTATATCGCGATTACGGACAGGTTGTAGGAGGTCTGTCCATTTAGAACTATACATCTAGCAACTCATGTACCTCGCTGCTAAGCGAATACCTGTATGAGACAGGAGTATATCAAAACGGAAGCATTAAGAAGTCCATTTTCTACTACATGTGCAGGATTTCCTTGCGCTTTGCTAAAGAGGGGACACGATGGAGCATTTTCCATCTTAACACCGACGGCTCAAATGGAGTCAAACTGCCGCATGATCAGACTACCCTTGAAGAGGGGTCCTATATTGTTCTTCAACCCAGTACGTACAATGGAGAATTGTGAGACATACTGCTAATATTAGTAAATATAGATGGAAATCCAATTGATGTGGAAATTACAGACGTGAGCGCAGCACGACGAGTACCCTCTAGAACGGGCCCCTCTCACAAACTGAACCAAAAAGCATGCACCCCCAAACATTATCAGCCAATACAACAATGTATTTCTATATATCCTGCTAAGATAATTTACACAGCAAGCTCACTTCAGGAACGCCGTCCGAACCCGTGATGGCGTCTGTAATGTTACGGGATTTGGAGGCCTCGGCGACTTTGCAGGTCTACAAGCCCCACATATATTTCCCCTCGCAAGGGAGAGCATCTGGAATGACCAGGACTATGGAATGAAATGGATAACTGATACTTCTCCAGCCGATTCAATTGGTCAGAATAGGATATACTGCTTGCTCTTGGGCGGCCACGTCCATCCTTCCTTTGACAATTATCTGTTTTCCATCGATCTGAATGTGAATAGCGTCTCGCTGTGTCGTCTTTTTGGATCTTGCAAAGAGAGCCCAGGCTAACTGAATCCAGGACAACTACAAAGTTTATGTATTTGTCGAGGACACGATTGGCATAGACGGCAAAATACTAAATTCAAGAGCAACAGACCCACAAGATCCTCACCGCGTCAGTGGTGGAGCGTTGCGATGGCACTTCGAACAAGCGGTCCTCATGAACATGAAGGGGATGGGTGAGGAGTATCCGGACTGGGAATTCGACTTTTTCGAGGGCGAGGACGTGATAGCTGAAGTCATGGAGGGGCCGGACCCAGGGGAACGTATGGAACTGGAACTGTTCACGCGACTTGGCTCTGGAGAACAGGTTGGTCAAATCGTGGCCGACTGCAAACCGGTCTGTTAGAACCTTGAAGCTAACGCTATAGTAGTTCAGTTATGATTCCGACTCCGACAGTTGAGTATATACGAAGATCATCACTATCGGCAGTATATCTTGAAGTTGAAGTGTATGGGGGGCCCACCAAGCTCGTCTGAGAAGCATATGACCGGGGGGGGTGGGTCGAAGGGAGATATCCCCAGAGGAAGTAAAATACCTGGGGGGATTGATTATCTGAGGGGCCTATACTAGCTTCTAAACCCGAGTTGATGAAGTTCCTTTGGACGCGATCATGTGGAATTTATTTTGGATATCACCTATTTGACTTTTTTGATGTAACCCTTGGATCTGAAACAGCTTATTATTTACATGGGTCTATACGCAAGTAACTTGTAGAGAGGGAAATAAACAGAATGAAAAGAAATTCGTTCACGCCTTTGGTGTGATCTTGAAGTCCTTGTACGACCACTTCTCCGTAGACTTGGTCTTCTTCTTCTTTGATTGCAATATCGGCTTACGAGCTTCGAGCTTTCCTTGGACGATCAAGGTTCTAAATCTGTCATCCAGCAGGTTGCCTTCCGGCTTAAGCAGACGGAGAGAGTCTTGAAGTTCGTCAGGCAGCACCAGTTCCAACGGTTTCTCAGGGACTCTGTTTATCGTATTAGTAAATGAAAACTAGCACAGAATGTGGCATTAAACTTACGGATTTTTGCCCAATGGTCTTCGTCGCAAGACGGTGTCATCACCTTCTTCTGAGGAGTCACTCTCTTGCTCCTGTCGTTTGGCCCGTTCTTTCTCTTGCTCTTCAACCTTCTTGGCGATTGCCTTAGCCTGTTGAGCCTGCTGCTCCCGCTTCTTCATTTGCTCCTCCCATTTCGCTTTTCTCTCAGCCTCCTTCCGTCTCTTTATCTTATTTCTCTGAGCCTTCGTCTTTCGTTCTGGTCTCTTCTTGTTCAACCATTCGGGCTTCTCGTATTCACTTTCGAAGCCTTCCCACGCACTCTCGTCATCGGACTTGACCTCACCATCATCGTTTTGGGCTTCCTCGATCAGGCGCTGTCTCTCCTCTTCCTTCCGCTGCTCCTCCAGGCGCTTCTTCTCGGCCTCTACCTCCTTTTTACCCTCCTCCGTCAGGAGTTTATCCCAGTCTTCAAACGAAGGATTGTAACTTTGTCCGGCATGCGGATTCTTCACCGCTGGAACGGGCTTTCCATTAGCAGCCAAGGAGATTGGTGCCTGTTTTATCGTCGGAGGAGCAACAATCGGCTTCGGCTTCTCCAGGAAATCGAACTTGGGATCATCAAGAGGGGTTGGTTCCTGTGTATCCGCCCAGGGATCGTATATAGCATTGTTCTCGTTCTTTACAACTGGATTTCCTTCCGCCGCAACCTTCTTCAGGCGCAGCCATTCCTTGTGACTGACCCAGTCACTCTTCTGTTTCTTGGTCTTCGGCTCGATTATCCCATCCGTCACTTTCGAGTTGGTCGGGCGTTTTCGGCTATCTACTGCCGGGATTACAGAGCGCTGGGCGAGAATCTCATCTGCTTTGAGGGGCTTGTGCTGCTTGCGATACTGCTTCTGAATTTCCTGCGAACCGGTGGTATCGATAGTGAAGAGTTCCTCGGAGGGCTTTTCTGCGACAACACCACTAAATAGCGACTCTGTAAGCACATGAAAAAAATTACAGGACATAAGGATAAAAGGAAAAGACAGATCCTTACCCTTTGGTCTCTTCTTCCCTCAAAAGTCGCAGGCCCTCTTGCACTTCGGTGATGTCGACATTTTTCCTCCACGCCTTCTTGCCTTTGCGAGAAGGCTGTTTGTATTGCTGCGGAGCTTCCACTGCAGCAGACATCTTGGTATTTCTCACCCAAGTTCTGCTGTTGGAGTAATTGGAATTGGGTCCCTTGCGGCTTGTAATTTTCCGATTCAAAATCTCCAAAAATCTGGACCGATTAGCGCGGGGAGACGCTAGTGCGGCTGCCGCGCTAGGACGGTGCTGGACTTGGCGTATGGTCCGCGCGGAACCGCGACTACTCGCCAATCTCCCCGCCCAATTTATTCTTTAAGATCCATACAGGTAAGTATAGTCCTTGTATACTGTCATATGCTATTCTATTCTTTATTCCTTTTAAACATCCAGACATGTTGGAGGAAATAACCGTGGGCCCTCTTAGAATGGAGATCTGTTCAGTGCGGAGTATTGGCTGATGTACTGAAGCAGATCAGCTATTAAGGCATCCACTTTGTTGAACGATTTCAGTGTTAAGCATTCATCTGCTTATCCAGGCAGTAGAGATATACAACTTGATTCTTTGCTTCTGTTAGGTACCTAGTCCTAACCATAGACAGCTTTGTAAGTCATTGAACGCTCCACTTCAAACACCATCGATACAACTTGCCAAGCACCCATGCCTGTCCGCTTCCTGCTTCAGGAAACATCCTTCAGGAAATGGCAAAGAGCGTCTTCAAGATGATTCTTTTCCCTCATTACCAGCACGCTCATCGTTGATCTCGTCGCTCTTATGATTTCCTTCCTCTTCCTGGGGAGGGCGGTAGGATATCGCTAAACGGATGAAGAAGCTGTTCCAGATCAGTGACGTTGCGTCTATCAACCCCCTGGAATCTCTGTTCCATATCGCCCCGCATTAGTGGGGGGAAGCTCCGAATTAACACTGCAAACCTCCTCGGGGCTCAGTTGGCGGTAATCGACGATTTTCCTTTCGCTGTCAATGGTACGGAGGACGCCGTCCGAACCCAAGTGGCAGAAGCCACGGCCGGACTCGTCCCGGCGGAGGGATCTATAGAGTGATCTGGCTTTTTCGCATTGCTCGCTGTGGCAAGCGCAGCCGCCGTAATCTGGCACTTCTCGTGTAGGTTCTCCTTGCGCCTACACAACAAGCAAAGGTTAGTGAACGAGAGTCTTGAGGGGCATTAGATAATAGGAGGTATGTAATTCTGAAATATGAGATCTAACCATTGTGTTATGCACCACCAGAAGACTACCTAGATATATTGCTCTTTAAAGCTCTGCGGTAAGGAGCAGGAGGGGATTTTATTGCGCAACGTGACTAGGATGTTTAGTACAATACATAAAGTTTGATCTTTGTAAGCTGGCCTTCTGTAACAAATTCCGTTCTCAAGATACAAGACAGAATGCCCGAGTGTTGTCCAGTGGTAGGTAAAACGGAAGTACTCTGCTGTGGCGGTGCCCCGTGGTGCCAACGTGGTCTATATCGCCACCCCGACACTTTCTCGAATCGGCACGGAAACGCGCTCAACACCACCTTCAGCCATCCTGGTCGTATCCGCTCCATTCAGTCCTGACTCCTCAGGTTGAACCTCTTAGCTATCGATTGGAGGGTTCTTTGGTGATCGCGTTCCTTTCATCTGTTCGTTGTTTTCATCTTTCTTTCGCTTTCTCACCGACTCGCGCGCTAAAAATCGAGCGCTATGCCTGTCGTCAAGGGAGGCGTTTGGTAAGTTCTATCCTTGAATCAACTTACCTTTGAACAGCTTCTAACCTGCTGCAGGACAAACTTGGAAGATGAAATCTTAAAAGCGAGTGTAAGTGATGATACCTTGACATTTGAATCTTTTTTATCGGACCGATGCTGATATGATTCTCTACAGGTGTCGAAGTATGGCCTCAACCAGTGGGCACGTGTATCGTCGCTTCTCGCGCGGAAGACTCCGAAGCAATGCAAGGCGCGCTGGGTAGAATGGCTCGACCCGAGCATTCGCAAGATCGAGTGGTCGAGGGAGGAGGATGAGAAGCTGCTGCACCTGGCGAAGTTGATGCCCACGCAATGGAGAACGATCGCACCTATCGTGGGACGGACAGCGACGCAATGTCTGGAGAGATACCAGAAACTGCTGGATGAAGCGGAGGCTCGTGAGAATGATGAGTTGGGACTGGGAGGACCTGGGGCCGAGGCCGCGGCTCCCAGTGCAGATGATGTGAGGCGGCTACGGTATGTTATGGTCTTAACTGTTCCTTTTGGCTGAACTCTTTTGCTAACATTGAATCTAGACCCGGAGAACTCGACCCAGATCCCGAATCGAAACCCGCTCGCCCTGATACTATCGACCTTGATGAAGATGAGAAGGAAATGCTCAGCGAGGCCCGTGCCCGTTTGGCTAACACCCAGGGCAAAAAGGCTAAGCGGAAGGCGAGAGAACGACAACTTGAGGAGTCGCGCCGACTTGCGGTACTCCAGAAACGCCGTGAGCTTAAGAATGCCGGCATCAACATCAAGGTCGTTACGACCAAAAAGGGTCAGATGGACTACAATGCGGACATCCCGTTCGAGAAGCAGCCAGCTCCTGGATTCTACGACACTACAGAAGAGCAGGCCAGGAATGAAAGGCAGCGGGAAATGTTCGATCCCCGCAAGCAACAGGTTGCGAATAAGCGGAAGGGAGACCAGGCTGAGGAGGCCGAGCGGAAGAAGAGGAAGAATGAACAGAGTGGCTCTGCCACATTTGCAGCAGCAGCGAGGGCCGGCCAGCTGCAGAAGATCCGTGAAGCGGAGCAGAGCAGTAAGAGGAGACCTCTTGTTCTGCCGAGTCCGCAGGTGAGCGAGAGCGAACTGGAGGACATTATCAAGATGGGTATGGCGGGGGACAAGGCCAGTAAAATGGCCGGGGAGGAAGATGGCGCTCGAGGCTTGGTTGGGAATTACTCGACGCTGGTCGGAGCGACGCCTATCAGAACGCCACGTGCTCCTCCGGAGGAAGATCACATTGCCAACGAGATTCGGAATATCAAGGCTTTGACTGAAACGCAGTCATCGCTGTTGGGTGGTGAGAATACTCCATTGCATGAAGGTGGTGCTTCCACCGGCTTTGAAGGGATTGCTCCTCGGAAACAGCAGATGGTTACGCCAAATCCCATGGCTACTCCCTTCCGCCAGGCTGGAGCTAATGGTGTGGGAGCCACGCCTATGCGAGGAGGTATTGGACCTGGAGCCACGCCATTGCGTACACCGAGAGATAATTTTGCTCTGAACAAAGAAGGCGCGCCACTCGTCGGTGCCACACCAAAGGAAGTGAAGATGCATGAGAATTTCATGAGACAACAGCTTCGTAGCAAACTTGCTTCGCTCCCGAAGCCCAAGGAAACCGAGTGGGAATTGGAAGAGGTCCCTTCGGAGACTGTCGAACCGACACCAACGGCCGACATGCTTCCAGAGGACGCTGAGGACCGTGACAGAAGGGAAAGGGAGGCTCGTGAAAGGGCTGCGCAGGCTGAATTCAAACGTCAAACGCAGGTGTATCAACGATCCTTGCCACGGCCCAACGTTCTTGATATCGATGCTTTGATGGAACGAGTTTCGCAGGTCACAGATCCGATTGGCAGCCTGATCGCCAAGGAGACTGCGCTCCTTATTGCTAACGATGCCCGGAAGTTCCCAGTTCCTGGCGGCAAAGTTAACGGAAAGGCTCCGAAGCTAGAAAAGCTGGATGACAGTCTACTCGAGGCGGCTCGTGAAGCGATTAAGGCTGAGGTTGCTTCCTCCGAGTTGCAGCTGCAGTGGGAGGCAGACTTTGATGCTTCCTGGTCGTCAAGTCACACTAATGCTCTCCCTGGCCTGTCCAACTACACCGACGAGGAGGAGGATGCCTACCAGCAGGAGCAACGGATGATGAACGCTTTCGACAGTGTGCAGGCGACGCTTCTCGCCACAGCGGAGCAGGGCAACAAGCTCGAAAAGAAGCTTGCGCTGCATTATGGCGGATATCAGAACCGTGCAAAGACGCTCCGCGCGAAGATTGCTGAGGCCAGTACTGCGCTTGAGAAGGCGAAGATGGAACTGGACTCTTTCCGAACTCTCCAAATTTCTGAAGAGTCCGCAATCTCTAGGAGACTGGAGAAGCTGCGGGACGAAGTTACTTATGTCACCAGGAGAGAACGGGAGGCTCAGGATGTATACAAGGCTAGAAAGGACGAGCTTGACGAGCTCGTTGGGGGATTCGGGACTACGATTAATGGATGGCATTAAAGAAAGATTAAATTGTGCTTCTAGGACTCTGTATTAACATGCATTATTCCCCGAGGGTAGATAGTCAAAGGCGCATCTTGAAAATTGATTCTGACTTCAACCTTTTATAGTTTGATGTACTTACTGTACCTATATACATTGCCAGTTGGGATAGCTTTTTCTTTTAGCTAGCAATAATGCCATTAAAAGGAGTGGAAGACTTTTCATGAGTCATTTTCTTGTTTTCCCACCCTATGTTCCAAGTATTAAATATCCAGGTATTTCGTCTAACTGTAATGGAGATGTTGTAGATAGCAGTGCGGGTATGCTTGAGGTCCGCTGCTCGCGGCGGATGGCGAAGACACCGGAAGGGGGCTCAGGCAGGCCTCAAAGGGCGCTTCCCGCCCCCGACCGCCGCAGCGAGAATCCTTCACCTCCTCCAGCCGCCACGACGTCGAAATCCATCGATTTCTCGACAATCAAGTCCTTTCCATCTCCAGAATCGCGTTCAGACAGTAGAGAATCGTTCGGCCGACACGATGGGCGTCAGGGATTCTCACGGCGAGGCCGCTGGCACGCCAGATCCGGTCGAGAAGGGCTTCGCCACCCTCAACACCCTCAAGTAAGTCCCCCAAAATGGAAAAATAAAGTCTCTCCCAGGGTTGTCGACTCCGGTTTTACCGGTCGCATGTACTGATTTTGATGATAGGATCGGTGTAAAGGCCATGGTGCAGAAGGTGAGGTCGCATCTGCCTGCTCGAGCGTCGTGATACATTAACACGTGATGACTGCCGTTTTGGGACATTATGGTTAACACCCTTATTTTGCAGGATGGTGAATTTCGAAAAGCTGAGATTCTGTCGATGAAGCAACGGAAAGATGGTCCTAGCTTCTAGTATGTTTCTCCTTGTGTTTATTTTTTTTGTGTTCTTGCTACTAACTGGGTTGAAGCGTACATTATGTTGATTTCAACAAGCGTCTCGATGGTATGCACAAAGTAAAGCCGTCTAGTTTGAAGTGATATCTACTCACATACTCGTTAAGAATGGATCCCCGCATCGCGGATTGATCTTACACAGGAAGTTGAATGGCCCCAACCAGAGAAGCCAGAGAAGAAGAAGACCGGTGGCGCAGGCAACAAAGCACCAAGCAAGAATACAGCTGCGCAGAAACGTGCCAGAGCAGACAGCCGAGGTACCTCGTCGACTCCGGATCTTCTCACTGGCAAGAATACCAATGTTAGTAAAGCGCAACGTCCATCGAAAGCAGGCGGCAAGGAAAATCGCGGCGACGAGACGCCCGCAAATCTCTCCTTTATCGGCTCTGAAGGGGTATCAGCAGCTGGCACGCCTAAACTCGAGTCGGAGGATGTTGAAATGGCCGATGCCAGTTTCGCGGAGTCGACAGCGGCCATTAAGACGGAAGAAAAATCTCAGGAAGAGCTTCAACGCGCAGAGGAAATCGAGAAGTTGCGGACGGGTGGCAGTTTGACCCAGAACCCGATCGAAATCCACCGTGTCCGTAACTTGAACCGTCTCCAGATGGGCAAGTACGAGATGGAGCCGTGGTATTTCTCTCCGTACCCTGCATCCTTCTCGGACGCGGACATCGTCTACATCGACGAGTTCTGCCTGAGCTACTTCGACAATAAGCGTGCTTTCGAGCGGCATCGTTCTAAGTGCACGTTGGTCCACCCTCCAGGCAATGAGATCTACCGCGACGACCACATCTCATTTTTCGAGGTCGACGGTCGACGTCAGCGGACTTGGTGTCGGAACCTCTGCCTGCTGAGCAAGCTCTTTCTCGACCACAAGACACTCTACTACGACGTCGACCCCTTTCTCTTCTACTGCATGTGCACGCGAGACGAGACGGGTTGCCATCTCGTCGGATACTTTTCCAAGGAGAAGGACTCTGCTGAGGGTTACAACCTCGCTTGTATCCTGACCTTGCCCCAGTACCAGCGGCGTGGATACGGGCGTCTGCTCATCTCCTTCAGTTACGAGCTCAGCAAGCGTGAAGGCAAGCTCGGTTCGCCGGAGAAGCCGCTCAGTGATCTTGGTCTGTTGGGCTACCGACAATACTGGCGGGAGACGCTCACGGAGTTGCTCATGGAGCCTGGACGGGAGTCGGTCAGCGAGTACGAACTGGCTACGCTCAGCTCCATGACGGAGAAGGACGTCCACGAGACGTTAGTCGTGTTGAATATGTTACGGTACCACGTACGTCTTTCTTGCCGTTCCTCTTCTATGTCATTGCTGTGCTAAAGAGCGGTAATCTAACTAACCCGATTAAAACAGAAGGGAAACTGGGTCATCGTCCTGACTGACCAGGTCATCGAGCAGCACAAGAAGCGCCTCGAGAAAGAGAAGACCAAGGGTATTCGCAAGATCGATCCCTCGAAGCTGCAGTGGAAGCCACCCGTCTTCACCGCCTCCAGTCGTACCTGGAACTGGTGAGATGGGATACCTTCCTCTTTCTTTCGCCTTCGTGCTCCTTGGTGCTGGTTCTGGTTCCCAGACAAAGAAGGAACCCCTTTTCATCTTTCTTTTCTTAGTAATTTAATGATTCACAGCGATGGCGTTTCTTTCTTTGTTTGTACTCTAAGCAAGTGTTCGGTTTGGTTTGGGTTGGGCGGTTTTCCGAGGATCGGTGTTTTGAAAGGGCTTTCGTTTCGTTGATTTTGGGAGTTTGAGGAATAGATAGATAGCGTATCTACCTACTTAGCTTATGGTTTGTTTCTCTAGGAAATGGAAACGAAACAAAGGGAAATAAATAGTGAAAGTTAAATATTAGATTAGATGTCTGTCCCGTCCGGTGAATGTCTACTGTAGTGTACGTAGTAGAGTTGAACTTGGAAAGAATAGATGTGTATGTAGCTTGATGAATGTTCCCCTTTTCCGCTACGGTACAGTAGTTCTACGACCATAGTCTACAGGAAACAATGCTCAGCTTAACAGTTAGAGGTACAGTACAGGACCTATCTGGGATGCGCTCTTCCGGCTTTGTATTTTATTATTATCGACCTCAAATTAAATTTGTGACCCGAACTTATCGATTAGAAATCAGGCTAATAATTTATGGGATGAAAAGAAGAGGAAACAAGAAGACTAGGAAAAAAGATTTAAGAGGAAAAAGGAAGATGGATTTTGAATTTCATAGCCTTTGATTTGATTTTCAACTGTCCTGTTCTGTTTCTGCCCTGCATAAAAGCAAACAAGAGGCGTTTGGAGGGGCTGGGGAACAGCTGACTGACTCAGAACAAAGGAAAGAAAAAGAAGCCTTTCTCCACGACGAAAATGGGATAGATAGAACTAACTAACTACCATGGCCATGCCTAACGCCCCCTTCCCTTTTGCACTTGCAAATCGACAAAGCAGGATTAATGCCAAATGTTTGACTCGTGCTATTGCCCCAGATAAAGTTTGTTGGTGTTTTGTTTGTTTGTTGTCAGGGAATGATTGCTGCTGCTGATCTGAACCTCCTAGTAGAAGAAGAAACCCCGTGAAAGACATGTTTCTTGTAAGGGAGGGAGGGGGAAAGGAGTAGCAAAGTGTCATTTGCACATGGAGGCTAGATACACATACATAGGGCATGAAAGAGATACTGTGCATGCATTGTCCGGTAACAGCCTCAAAAGGAGTTTCGTCACGGGGGGCATTTGATTTCGAAAAAGAAACAACCAAGCACAACGGGAATTTCACAAACGTTCCTCAGAGGGACACGTGATAGGACATTAGGCTGACAATGCAGCAGAGATAGAGAGGTCATTGAGGGCTGCTAGCACAAAGTATCAACCTTGCACGCGCAGAAGAGATTCCCTGACAGTGTAAGCGTCAAAGCTGCAAGGGGGGTAGACAAGTCGCACAGGAGAGCTGTTTCCCACAGCGAAGTGAGTAGGTGCCATTCCAGAGGAAGCGGAAGTGGGGAATAGAGAAATGAAAAAGATATTACTAGAAAGCATGGAAAAAACACGGGTGGCAAAGAGTCACCCCGACTAAGTGATGGACAGCTCATGAATACCGAAATCAGGCCTTAAGTGATCGTAGCTATGGCCCCAGTAATAACCAATTCCGAAGGTAAAACCCAGATTTCAGAAACGGAGTTGGATTCCGATCCTAAGAAACATTCCCTCCGATGGCTTTCAAATGGCCTACGCGAACGTGCGTGGTCCCCAGGATGCGTTGCCAAATGAAGCACGCGAAGCAGTGCTTCCATTAGTGGAATTAGGATTCGACTTCTTGGAATTGAAGCCCCCGGATCCCTCCTTTGACTTTGCATTCTTGCGAGATTTGAAGTAGTTCGAACCACCCCCACCACGTTGTCGTGGACCATGACTGCCTGCCTTCCTTGGTAATGTCACTGTCTTCGTGCTACCTAAACCGGGAAGACGGATCAATACATGAATGGAACCATCCTTATCGTGAATTGTGAACCTATATGGTTCGATGCTGTGGACTTGCGTCGGTTTCAGATACTTCGTGCGAGCCCTCGTTGGAGGAAGAGCGGCATGCCAAGCTGCCGGAGGAGCCATGTTTGGTACCCGGACAACAGGTAAAGAACCCGCTTCACGGTCTTCAAATATCTCCTCTTCTTCCTCAACCTCTTTGGAGGTCACCTTTCCGGCGTCTTTCTGATAGTCGCTTTCAACATTCTGTGGAAGGGATACTGCTGCAGGTGCAGGATGTGACTGTACGTCAAGCGGTTCTTTCGAAGCCGAGGTGACAGCAAGAGCAGTCTTTCCTTCTTGCTTCTTTTCAGTAGAAACCTTCTTTCCGAACAGACCATTAAATCTATCCTGCCAAGAAGTTGTACTTGCGATGGGCTGAGGCACAACGCGAAGAGGTGCTGCTGCCGCCATAGAGGCAAAAGTAGGCGGTTGCGGTGGCGGCGAAACAGGTTTTGGAGGAAGTTTCACGACGGGCTTTGGTGTCGGAAGATGGACCAGTGGACGTTGCGAATCACCGAAGACAGGATGACTCGATATCTCCTCTGGAGGAGGAGGTGACGGTATCCGAACATATCCATCGTCTTCACTGGTTGCCGGCTTTGTCTGTTCAGCCATGTGAGGAAAGAATCGTGAACCTCGCCCAGTCACATTGCTGAAAGGCCGCGAATGGCTGTCCGAAAATGGCAAGCCACCGACTGTATGATCGAATGCATTTAGTGGTGGCAGCGGCCCTCCTGCATCAGATGTCCTAGTAACTCCAACAACCTGTCGTTGACCAGCTTGATCTCCTGTCCTAACCTGGCGCCAGGTCTCATGGAAACTGATCTGCATTGATGGAGCACCATCATCACGCATGGCACTAAGTTCACGGTGAAATTTCTCATTTTCTTCTGCCTCTTTCTTCGAGGCAACAGCATGGAAATTGCTCCAGGCCGCAGTTTCACTGGCACGGCGGGCATCATGTTGCCAATGGTTTGGCTGGGAGCTTGGAGGCCCAATTGGGCCGGGCCGGGCAATTGGGTTCAGAGAATCATACGACAGATTCCGTACCTCTGGCGATGATAACGGAGATATCGACGTGTTATCCTGGACAATTCTCGAGGACCCAGAGAACGGCTGCGAGCTGTTGCCTGTCGATGGTGGTCCAATAGGCGCTTGATCGGAAAGACCCAGGGGACCACGTAGAGGGAGATCTCTCGCGGGGAAGCCAGGGAGATTCCGATCGAATGTACCGTTACCCAGCACCCTCTCACTGCTAAGAGGCTTCCAGAGATTTCCACTGGTCGAGGGATGATTGCCGAGCTTCGAACCAGAAGCCCATGGGGAATAGGAACTCGAGACGTTTAGATTGCCCCTCCATTGAGAGCCTTTCTCATCTCCTGTGGTTTCCGTATGTCGTTCAGATGGTTGAGGCTGAGAAGACTCACTGGGCCGTCGCAGCCCGTTTGTCTTTGCTGCATCACCTTTGGGTTCAGGTTTCGGGGAGGGGCCGCGTCGACCATGAGCCGCGGAGGCAGATTTTTCAGGGGCTCTCTCGTTGGCAGCAACAAGTTTCTTCACAGAGTCAGGGTGGTGCACCTTCATCATTCCGTATTGTTTAGGCTCTCCAGTAGGTTCGGGAACCGGAGGTTTAGGAGGCGACTGAGACGACGGAGCAGTGGTTGTAGGAGCCGACTCCTTGGCGGACGGCTTGCTAGGTTCCTGGTTCTTTGACTTCTCTTTTTCGGACGGTGGGGGTCCCAAAGCTTCGAGCTTCAACCGAATCCTCTCACGGCGTTCAGCCTCCTCTCTCTGCTCTTGCTCCAGCCTCCGCTGCCGAGCCTCCAGCCTCTTTTCCTTCATGATACGTTGCTGCATGGCAATCGGATCCTCTTCCATCACCTGAGGCGCTCCTACGGGCTCATCAGAAGTTGATGATGCGGTCGTCTGGGGCACACCCGCATGGGATCCGGGTGGGGCATAGCTCATGCTTGTAGAAGCGCGAGACTGCCAGGCTGTGCCAGCAGGCTGCTGGCCGGGAGAAACAGCCCGCGGTGGAGGTCCGCCAGACTGTGGGATGTTACGAGGTGAAACCGACCTCTCAATAGTCCCATTCACCTGAGAATCTCTCCGGGCATCACCTGGTTTCGAAGGACCATCGGGTCTGCCTAGTGACATCCGACGACCAAAGCTCCCACTACCTCCGCTGACGTTGGACGATGTGCGGCGCCGATTCCAGTGCGGACCATCTTGGCCACTTGATCTATGAGTTTGGAACGCAGGCGAAGGCTCCGCAGGTCGTGTCTGATCATTATGGGTCGGTCTTTGGAGAAGAGACGGTGCACGAAGGTTCTGTTCGTTCCGCAACAGACCTTTTCGGGTATCAGAGACCGGCTCATAACGTCCTGAGTGGGAGTTATAGAGTTCTCGAGGGACACTGGATTGGCCATCCCTCCAAGATCGATTGAAATCATCAGCTGCAATCTCCTTTGCAGGGCTCGGTCCGTTGACACCGTCATGGGAATGGGAATCCTTCTGAAAGAAACGAGACTGAGGTTGTGCTTGGACCGGCGGGTTCACTGGAGATACTTTCTCCAAGGGAGGCAAAGGTGCCCACGGAGACTTTGGAGGGACAGGAGCTGGACTCTTCGCTCTCAAAGTTGGCTTCTCATTCGGCCCCCTAGACGATGTGCTGGCAGCCTTTGCTTGTTTTTCTACGTTTGCTCCGACCCTTAGAACGGTAGCATTCGGTCCAACAGAGCTCGGTGGTTTAGAAGGAAGTGTCTTCGAGGTATCCTGCGTTGTAGACTGTTCCGTTGGTGGCGGTGTATCTTTCACGTCCTTGGACGCCTTTGTGTCCTGACTAGGTGCCGGAGTACTCTCAGTGTGCGTGAGCGTGATTTTTGTCCCATCATTCCATTCTATTGTCTCAGGAGCCCAGTCGTCTTCATCGTCATCAATATCCGCCCATTTTGCTTCTGTACCACCGCCGTCCTCCTGAATGCGGGAGGTCATGTGTATTCCATATTGCTGCTTCAGCTCCTCATCAGTGAGATGCCTTGCAGGTGGTGGTTGGACAGCTATATGAAATAGACAGTCAGTAGCTTTTCACCCTGAACTGAACAATCCTTGCACCTACGTCGATTCTTGTTCCAAACTTGGCTTGGATCTGGTGCAGTTCCACCAGTCTTGGCCCCGGACGCTGCAGCTTTGGCTGCTGAATCACGCAGGCCACTAGTGGTCTTAGCGACTAAGCGTGGCCGTGAGCTCAACGGAGGGGCGCTCGACAACGTAGTGGAAGAGGTAGACGCTGCATAGATTAGATTCCATCCACAAATTCGAAGCTCTGACTGGGAGGATACCTTTATCGCCAACCTTTGGCGGCGCAGCTGCTCCTGGAGCCTTCGGAACTGAGAACTTTGCGAACGTGACAGGCTTGAAAGTCGTTGGCTTTTTGGCAGAACCTCCGCGTGTATGATGCCTGCCATCTGTTCGACTGGTATCTGATTCTGAGCCTCCCTGCGAGCCTGTGTCTTCACCACCGTCTGATGTCGACGATACCCCGTTCAACTCTAGAGCTCTGCTTGCAACCGGCCCTGGGCCAGATTTACCGTTGTCCTGTACCTAGTTCAGCAACACCATTCGACACCCTAGCCCCCAAGACAAACTCACAGGTGCTGGACTCCCAGAAGTCTTCCCGTCCTCGGCGTTGTCAGCTGGTGCACGAGAGGAATCCGTCTTCCCATCCTGTTCTCGAGCGTTCGTCTGGTTCTCGGCGTGTTCAACCTGAGCGTTAACTTTGTTCTCCCCCGCGTCCCCTCCAGCAGGTTTATTGTCGGGTTTGCTCGCAGGAACGTCGGAAGGCGAGGCCTCGCCGCCCGACCGGGTTTGGTTTACCACATCGTGGCTGCTCTGCTCTGCCATAACAATACTCGAGTCTGCTAGCTCGCCAGAGATTGTGATATCGTTAGACCTGTCTTCTGAAGCTGCGGGTGTGGGGCAAGAGCGGATCCTGGTCATGGGTTCATAGCTAGGCATGAGGAAATGAACTGAGGTGTACCTATCGTCAGGTATTAAGAATCGCCACGGTGAACTGCCAGCTCGACGAGCAGTCCTTCGGGTGAGGGATCGGAAGGACCTAAGATGACGCACGGCAGAAGGCGCCCAACCTGGGAGGTTGAGGTTCGAACTCGCAACAGTAGGCGACCGGCGGGATGCGATACTAAGGGAAATGCACCGTAGATTGATCCGCGGGAGGTCGCGAGGAGCACTGTTGTTTGTAGAGTGATGATGGAGGTGGTGGAAGCATGGGAGCGGGCTCAGGGCTAAGCTGAGGTGGCTGCATTCGGTTAGCGTGGAACGAAAATGAAGTCAAGAAAGCCACCTCAGAGACACAGGGCTGGAGCCGCAAGCCACACGTTCCTCTACGGTGAATTCAGCTACTGTTGACACTGATGGGTATAACTATCTGTGGCTCTTCATCATTGAATCTGAGCTGAATAGCCCAGCGCAGCGTCGCACGATATCGTATGATGCCGTGCATCTACCTAAGTGGACTGCTGTGTACACGCAGATCCCAATCAGGCCACTACACTATGAGCCAGGCGTAGCTTTCTCTACTCTACATCTGTAGATGAAATTTCTACAAGCCTAAGGCATAATACAGTGGAACTTCACTCAGAACGGTGTCTTCATTCTAGACTTGAAAATATGTACACTGATTGTCCTCACTCCTCATGTCACATGAGAATCATCTAGTGTGCGTTGTTCTTGTGGTGGCCTGTGAAGTAGGAAGACAAGAGTTAGTCATCGGGACTTTTTTCACACATTGGACTGAAGGACTTACGCAGGTGGAAGTAGTACTCCATGCCGTATCCGAGAGCCAGCAGACCACCGATGATGTGGACGAGGGCTGTTCAAGAAATCAATAACGGTTAGCCATCAATTATAATTTATTCACCGATAAGATATCTTTGACTTACGCATGGCAGAGGGGTTCTTTCCGAAGTAGCGAGCCTGGTAGCGCTCGAGGAGACCCGTAGGCTTGACCTCAGGAGCGGGGCCACGAGGGAGGTTCTGGTAGAAGGCAACCACGCGGTTCATACGGGCAGCATCCCGAGCAGCTCCGATCGCCTTTGCCAATTGTTAGTGTCTTTAGTTGTGAATGGCAAGGTTGGCGGCATATATGGAGGTAGAATCGGTTAATGGATCAGAGGCCGAACGCACGGATCCAGGTAGAAAAAACGAGTCAGGACTGGAGGGGGAGGCTCACCGAAGGCGAAGCGATCTAAGTAACAGTCAGCAGTCTGAAAACCTCATGTCCAATTAGTATCTTATTAGATTCTCACCTTCGGAGGGATCAGGGTAGAAAGAGCTCGACGGGTAACGTAGCTCATTTTGTCCAATCTGGAGAGCGTCAGTTTCGAGCCAATACTAATCTCAGCATAGAGAATATAAATTTTCTGCAGCCAGCGTACCTGAATTCAATAGGCAATTGAACCAAACGACCGAAGGTGTTGATGGGGAAGAGGGATTAAGTGCCTGCACCGTCGGCTTTCCGGATGAGCGAGCCTCAAACGAGCTAACCTAATTCGGATTGGCGTTGTCTCCGCGTCCCGCCTCCTCATGTTACGGTGTCCGTGACCCTGGGGTTAAAGTGGTTCCCCAGCTCTCCACGATACTTTGAAGACCATAGCCATGTCTTTCCTTCGAGTACAAAGCTCTGCCTGCCTTCGTGCAGGCAGGCTTGCTGCGCCAGTAAATGTGCGCTTTATTACAACGCCCCCCGATGGTACTGTCCTTGACAAGTCAATCAAGACGACTCCTTCAGAAGCGCCGACTACTCCACCATCGGAGAGCACCATGATCAGGAAGGAGAGTCCTTCTGAGGCAATGGCTCGCCACCAGCCAGATTACAATGCGACCATTGACCATGGCACATCGTATGTGCTTTGCATTCGATTCTATTGTGTTTGACTGACAGCCCCCACTCCAGGTCTTTCTCCCCTGTCCCCAAACGTGTTGTGGACGGCAGTGAACCTGGCGGTGCTCTTGCAGCCGCTGTTCTCTCTGGCGCGCCTACTGACCTCCAGGCTCGTACTGTGAGGTATGGATATAAAATATCATAAGAGTAACTCCAATGTCGCGGCTGACCGCGTATGCTGCACAGGATCTATCGTCCCTCGAAGCCGGCGACGCAGTCCGGAACCTGGCACCAGCACTGCTGGCGGATGGACTGGGACATTCTGCAAAAGGGTCACCGATGGGAAAATCCCTTGATGGGCTGGCAGTCGTCCGCCGACGCTATGCAGGGCACCCATCTGGAATTCAAGACCAAGCAGGATGCAATCGCGTTCGCACAAAAGCAAGGCTACGAATATTTTGTTCAGGAGCCTAACGTGCGCAAATTTGTGCCGAAGGCTTACGCCAATAACTTCCTCCACGAGCCAAAGAAGCTCAAACACATCAAGACCAAATAGTTTCGTTCTAGCGTTGTTGTACATACATGAGCAGCGATCGTTCCTTTCTTTGATCAGGCGTTAAGCTTTTGCCGCCGATTCCCAGAACTGTGTCAAGTGTACGGAGCTTTGCTAGAGTGCCAGTTTGTCGCCTGAATTGTGATGGACGATGTCAGTCAAAAGAGAAAAACCACTGTGTTTCAGGACATGACGAGCTAATATTCCATCAAGAGAGACTGGGATCATACTAGTGTCACTCTTTTTGAGGAATGCAGGTTCTGAACTATCCCTTTATGCAAAGATGTGCTTGCTATCGGTGCCCAGTTGTGAGAGGGAACCTTTGAAGATGACACCAGATATAGTAGCCGCAGTCATGGTGAGATGACGGCATCGAAGCCCACCAGTCGAATGCCAATAGCGCTATTACATGTCTCCCTATGTATATGTTAAGAGATACCCAGACAGGGTATTTTATTAGTCTTATCTCTCCCTTCATCCCCTGGTCATATGCCCACAGTTGTATCCTGACATCTCTTGGTGTGACATAGGTCGTACAACAGGAGGTCCGACTTCTGGCTTTACTGCCTCAAGCAGTGGCCAGAGCCTTGCTCGGAGCCCTGTTTAAGGGTGAGTGAAACTACACTTAGATGAGCTACTATGCGTCACTAGAAAGTCTCTTTGTAGTAAAACCGCTCTTCTAGATATATAGCAAAGGAGAACTTGTTCATAGGCGTATAAACAAGGCATAGAAACATAGACATACCTAATTCCGTAAAATTCTCGGTTGAGCATTGCTCCGAAAGTAATCTATTGAGCTCTTGATATAGGCACTGCCCAATGAATACCACTCTTTCCTCAAACTGGGTTGCTAAACCTAACATTTCTCGGATATCCATAGATAGAATGTATAATTGAACCCAATGCGGCTCAGAATAAGCCTAACCTGCTTAAGCCGCGGAGTCCTGGGGCTCCGTCACTACCACAACGTACGCCTGTGGAAGCAACGATAATCATCACTGGTCAGCCGGACAATATCACCTATTCAAAATGATCAAAAAAAACTATATACTTTATCAACTCTGGGATCTAAGCCTCTTGAGGATCCTTGTCAGGCGCAATGACATCATAGCAGTTTTGCACTATCCTGAAAGCCTACCTTGGTGCATACTTTCCCGTGCTATTTACTTGAAAAAGGCTAGATATAATTTCTGTATTCCTGCAATCAAAATTGTCTACAGTGTGATGATCTAGACCAATGTTACCGAAGATAGGCCAGTTACTACCGCGCAACGGACTGAAAACTCGTAGATGCCTACACAGTAGTGTTTAAGCTTTTACTCAAATGAGTTATTTATTATTATTATTATCTTTTCGTACACATGAAGCATCTGAACAGCTACTAGCAGCATGTTTTTGACTTGAATTGATGTTGGATAGCTGTGCGGTACCTGGTCTGGAGTACCTCCGTAGCGGGCCAAGCCATGAAGCGCCCCGCCACCCCGCCCAAAATTTATCGAGTTTTATCTTGATAAGAAATTCAAACAACAGTCTCGAAAACAGTACACAGAGAGTAAAACAGCAGATAACCTGTCATTCTCGCCATCTGTGACCATGGCACCCGCTGCGATAGAGACTACTGAGGGCGTTGACCCGACCATCCTCGCCCTTCGCAAAACTCTCACCTCCGAATCAGAGCCCCTCGCACGCCGATTTCGCGCCCTTTTCTCCCTCAAGCACCTCGCTTGCCTGCAGCCACCTACGGAAAGGACACTCCCTGCGATCCAAGCCATAGCGGCGGCATTTTCCTCTCGCTCCGCCCTCCTCAAGCACGAACTGGCATACTGCCTGGGCCAGTCCAAGAACTTCGATGCCGTTCCTTACCTCCAAGATGTCCTTGGCAACCGCGAAGAAGATGTCATGTGCCGACACGAAGCTGCGGAGGCGCTCGGAGCTCTGGGGCACTCCGGAAGCTTGGATATGCTGAAGGCTATGAGGGATGATAAGAACGAGCCCGATGTCATTAGAGAGACGTGCGACATTGCTGTCGACAGAATTGTGTGGGAAAACTCTGAGGAGAGGAAGTCTGAGAAACTGAAGCAAAGGTATATTTGCAAATGTCTATGCTATCCCTAGATTTATTTTTTCTAGCTAACAATCCTTTTTCTTCGATAATAGTGACTTTGCCTCCATCGACCCCGCTCCGCCGCTGCCAATGTCGTCCAAGGAACACTCGATTCCCGAGTTGGAGAAGACACTGCTCGACACGAGCCTTCCTCTGTTCCAAAGATACCGTGCAATGTTTGCACTTCGCGATCTTGCTTCCCCACCCGATCTGCCTACTGCGGTTCCCGCTGTCCAGGCCTTGGCGAAGGGACTTCAGGACCCGTCTGCGCTATTCCGACACGAGATAGCATTCGTTTTTGGGCAGCTGTGCCACCCAGCGGCGATTCCGAGCCTGACGGCTACCCTCAGCAACAAGGAAGAAGTCGGTATGGTGCGACACGAAGCCGCTGAAGCTCTCGGCAGCTTGGGTGACGAGGAAGGTGTGGAAGAGACGTTGAAGAAGTTCCGGAACGACCCTGAGCAGGTTGTAAGGGACAGCATCATTGTGGCCCTCGACATGGCGGAGTACGAGAAGAACGGAGAGATGGAGTACGCGCTGCTCCCCGATACAGCCGTGCCCGCAGCTTGAGGGTCTCGCGTAATGTCTGGCGTTGGTATCGATAGGCCTTTTTGTTTCGTTGTATTGTACAGTTATGATATGATCATGGACCGAAAAATATCGCGGCTTAGTTGTTTGCAGTTTCCCTGGGGTTGTTATATTAGCACAAAAACCCGACAAAAAACAAGGTGAGAATTCTGGCATACTTGTATCCGCAAACGCAAGAGTAGAATACAGTACTTCCTTCGTCTGCACTGCGCAACTGAACGGTGGTGTAGAACATCTCCTTCCTTCCACACTTCGCGCAAGTATGCTGGGCGATAGCTTCAGTCTTTCTATCTTCCGCCGTCAAGGTCTGGACCGCAGATCTCTTTGCTCTCAGCGCTGAAGGGAACGCGTTCGGCTTCGACTCGGAAATGATAGTTTTTGGAACAGTGTCTGACCACAAGTGTCAGCAAACTGAGCTGTAATATGAGATCAAGATGAATACAACTCACCTCTGTTTCGTGTCCCGCAGACATCGCAGACGAGAATCGCGTTTGCGTCGCCTGTAGACTCTTGCAAAAGGTTTCCGCAGTCAGTGCAGAAAATCAAAGAGCCAATAGCGGACATGTTGGCAGGGCTGGACGTAGAAAATTTTATTCTTCTTGTCTAACGGATCTAATTTCTTTTTGAAAGGGATTTTTGTATGCTGTCCCCCAATATGCCTCTTGTGCCTGGCGAATTGCGATCTCGAAATCTTTCTTGGTCGGGGTCGGAAAGATTTGCACGGACCGAGCGCGGGAGGCTAGCGCTGCTGAGCTGGGCGGTGGAGCAATGCGCGGCAGAGATCACGCTTGCATGCACGGCGCGCTGGGCGGGTGCCTGACATCGCATTAATCTTGCCCATAGAACGCCCAGACTGACAACGCATTCAACGTCCATGACCATGTCTCTTGAGCTACCATGTCATGACGGTCATGTCTCTGAGCCTTTACCGCTTATTTAACAGTCACCCCGCGAGTCAAGCCCCTTAATAGGGACACACGTCATGGACCAAGCCCGTCATCCCTCTGTACAAGTGGTCATCAATGGCCATCCGCAGGCCCAGGCCTACAGCTATGGCAGCACAAATGGCACTGTACAGCGTGCCATGAGGCCGCTGTCAGTTGACGAGGCGTTACAATATTCTCCGATGACCAGTTCCCCTGTATTCGGCCTGGGTTTGTTTGGTGACCCCTCCGAGATATAATTTAACCCGTCACTAATGCATTGCTATGAAATAGACTGCATACTACGTCCTGACGTTGGCCGACCCTCTACCACGACCTCGATCAGTCACGACCGTCAAGCTGCGGGCAGTATCCTCCATTACCTGAACAACGAGACTCGTTCTGAACTCGACAACTCCCGTTTGGACACGACTCGGGAATATCTGCAGCATCTGTTGGATGGTGACCAGTTGACGGAATTGTAAGCCAGACCCAGTATCCTCCGATACCATGTGCTCATATTGGCTACAGTAAATTTAAGCTCCCAGCTGGCACTAAAAGCATCGACAAATCACCTACAACTCTCAACAGTGAGCCCCTGAGCCGTGGTAAACTGGGCCCATTTGCCAAGATAGTGCTGGACTCCACAGACATAGCCTTCCGGTGTAAGTAACTATTTACCTTTCTTCATTCTTTATACAAGTTTCTGACAGGAGAGTCATAGACCCTACGCCAGTGACACCGACCTCAAAGACCCAGAATGGAGATCCTTTCCCGAAGTCTCTGCCTACGCCCGTCTCTGCTTCTACGGCAAGGATCGCATCGTCGTTCAACGAACGTTCGTTCCTTGAGAACAATAAGTCATCCTTTGCATCTTACACACAGCCAAGTCAACCGGCTCTGCAGCCGGTTGTGGTGGTTCCTCCATTGCCGGCACCCGCCAAGCACACTGACTACGAACTGCTTCCTGACCAGGGATCCGCTAAGAGAAGGAAGTTGAACTCTGATGGGGAGAGTACTCTCACGGCATTACGACTCAAGGACCAGAAGGAGGAAGCTGATGCTGCTTTGCTCAAATTACAAGACCTTCTGCACGAGATTTTCGAGGCTGAGGATCAGTTGGAGCCCGATACCTCATCGGCGACTCCAGCGCAAGGATCGAATGTTATATTCAAAGCTGCAAATTTGCTGGAGGTCAATGGGTTCATTCTTAGCTCCGAAGTTCACAGTCGCCTTCAGAAAGCCATGCAGAAGGTGGTGGGGTTTTCAAGACTGCACGACATCCCCTCTGACTACTTGGCTCGAATCCAGAAACTCTGCGAAGGACCTATCATCTCTGCTCAAGCTCCAGACTTGAAGTTGGATGATCCTTCAAACGAGTCCGAGTCTCAGGACTGGCTGAGGAAAATCGAGGATATGCATAATGCGCTTTTGGCAATCGGGACACTTCTTCAGATTATGTCTGGTCGTCAGAATGAAAAGGAGTTGTGCCCAGAAGATCTTATACAGGCCATTCCCACCGTTCTTAATCAAGTTTTTGATAACTGTATTGTTCCGGCTGTTGAATCACGCTCGGGCGGCAAAGACTCTCAGTTCTTCCAATTGTTTTCTTCTCAAAAGAAAACAATTGGAAGTTTAATCCATCAGGCCAAGAAAGTGCTTGCTCTTTTGGCCAACTTCCTCTCGAGGATCGACGTCACAGAGAACGTTATCACTGCGACAGAGTTCCTTGCAGCGAAATTGATTTTTGTGGAAAATGCTCATAATGACAAAGAATCCGCAGTCGGGTATCAGAGATACGAGACTGTCCGTCGTGCGGCAATGGATGTGCTCGCTAAGATTTTCTCGAAATACCCTCTTCAACGCCCGTACATTCTCGATGAGATCCTCGTCTCGTTGGAGAAGTTACCATCCACGCGTCAGAACGCAAGACAATTCAAACTTAGCGATGGCAAAAATATCCAGTTCCTCACTGCACTCGTTATGCAGCTCGTCCAGACCACCGCATTGGAGGCTCCCTTGTCGCGGCCATCCAAGGCCAAGCGCCGACTTCCCATGCCTGCTGAAGATGATGACGAGCTCTCAGGTGATAACAAGGACCAGGACCGGAGCGATTCAGATGAAGACATGTTGGAATTAAAAGTGTCTCTGGAACGTCTTGCGAGCAAAGTGGACCGTCTGTATGACAACGCGTTCCGCAGCGCGCAGTATATTGTCAAATTCATTGTGCAGCGTGCAATGACTTCGACAAAGACCGGAGACCAGCCTTACCGGAATATCCTTGATCTGTTCACTGAGGATCTGATCAATGTACTGGGCTCTACGGACTGGCCAGCAGCGGAGTTGCTGTTGCGCATACTGGCTTCTCATATGGTTGGTATTGCTGATCATGATAAGAGTCCGGCGACAGCAAAGAATATGGCGCTTGAGCTTCTGGGCTGGATGGGGTCTGCCATCTCAGATCTCTCTGCAGCTGCTCAACACTTAATTCCTAGCATGGAAGAGACGGCATGCGATCTCACGGACTATCTTCGGCAGCTATTTGATGACTATCTAAGGCGTGCATTACATCCCCAGGATCTGATTGTCGCAGATGGGCCATATCGCATAACGTTAGAATATCTACAGAGCAGAGATCTAGATAGCTGGCAGCTCACGAGCGCGCGTGGCTACTACCTGACGCAGTGGGCAAAGACGGTCTGTCTCACTTACTACGATTCTGAGGAGAAAGAAGAAGTGAATCGAGACAGTGCAACCGACGAATTGATCGGTGTTCTTCAAAAGATGCTGTCAGATTCGAGATGGCTGGAGACTAATAGGTATGTAATAATTGATCGTGTTGTCGGAACGATACTGATTCTGTCCAGTCAATTCGATGACGTCCCTACATCTCATGGGAAATTCGCATATATCTTGACAGTTTTGAACATGGGCTTCTGCAAGGCTTTCGACACGATCCTCAGAGTTCTGTTGAATTCTATAACTAGTGATCAAGCAAAGGTGCGCAGTCGTAGCTTGAAAAGTGTGATTGCCATGCTGGAAAAGGACCCGAGCCTTCTCGACCGAGACCCTTCCGTCATGCGGATTATTCTCAGGTGTGCAGCTGATGCATCGCCTATGGTCCGAGATTCTGCTCTTTCCTTGATTGCGAAATGTATTGCCCTGAAGCCGGGACTTGAAGAAGAGGGATGCCGAACTATCCTTACCTGCGCGGCTGATCCCACTGCTGGTGTTAGAAAACGGTGTATAGGAATACTAAAGGATATCTACCTGAAAACTGGGCGGAAGGACCTACAGCTTTCAATTTTAGACAGTCTCCTTCAACGGGCTAGCGATCTCGAGGAAGGTGTAGCCACATTAGCTCGCCAAACTTTCGAAGAGATATGGCTCACTTCCTTCCACAGTTCTATTGACTCAATACAAGATGCACCAAAGCTTAAAGCCGCCCTCGGGGAGCATGTCGTTCTCATTGTCAACCTGGTGCAACGCAGTGAAACGGCGGTTGAGAGTCTTGGTGCATTTCTTAAGAAAGTCCTGTCTGACAGCTCGAAAACCGCATCTCCAAACTTCAAGGTCTGCAAAGCGATGGTTTCGAACATGTTCGAGCGGCTCGTGGATGATTCTGAATCATCAGAGAAGGACTACCAGCAGGCTCTGTTGCAGACAATTACGGTCTTCGCAAAGGCTAATGCAAAACTTTTTAGCCCCGACCAGCTGCAGACGCTTCACCCTTACATAGGCCATCTGGTCACTGCCGACGATCTGTTTATTTTCAGATCAGTCGTAGTCATCTACCGTTGTGTCCTGCCATACGTGTCTACGGCGCATAATACCCTGCTCAAGGAGGTCCAGAATGACCTTTTCAAGAGCGTTGCCAAGCTCGCTAGGGCAGAGTTAAATGAAGTCATGGCTTGCCTTTGGACTATAAATGGTGTTTTGCAAAACACTGAGCGGTTAGTGAAACTGACAATATCCGTGCTGAAAGGCATCAATCAAGCCAGAGATATCAATCTTGCGGATGGAGCCAAATCCGATGTCTTGGCTAGGGCTCGAAGCTATGTCAGAATCGCTGGTTGTGTTGGACGACACTGTGACCTCGAAAAATACGAACCGCATTTCAAGAATGCGTTCCCATCTTGGAAGGGGGGTTCGGTGGCGGGACTGATGGTTGACTCTATCATTCCATTTACCCTTCCAAGGCAACCGTTAGAATTGAGAGTCATGGCTTTCGAAAGCTTGGGTTCAATCTGCCAGTCCTGGCCGGCACAGTTTAGCAGGGAGCAGCCGAGGCGTATACTATCGTCAGTATTCGAGGAGGACAATGCCAATCTGCAGAACATCGTGTTGAGGGCGTTTTCCGATTTCTTCGCCATCCACGAAGGCAGGTCGGAGAAATTGGTACAGCCGTCCAAGGAAGAGGTCGATCAGGAAAGCTCGACTAGGTTGGGCGGATCGTTGAAAGCCAGCGACAACGATGGCGCTGCAGCGCTGATTGCCCAACATTTCCTTCGACATATGCTTCGGGTTGCGCAGTCGCGGCAAGATGCGTATGCATTGACTGCTATTGAGCTCATCGCGAGTATCAACCGTCAGGGCCTAGTCCATCCCAAGGAATGTGCGGGTGTCCTTGTCTCACTTGAAACATCGACTGTACCGGCAATAGCCAAGGTAGCATTCGATACACACAAAATGCTTCATACACAGTACGAGTCTATGTTTGACAGAGAGTACATGAGGGCAGTGCAGGATGCTTTCTATTACCAGCGTGATATCGTCGGCGATTCTAGCGGAGCTTTAGCACGTCCATACACCGCAAAACTTGCCCCGTTATTCGAGATCATCAAGACCAGCAATAGCAAGTATCAAAAGAAGTTCCTCTCAAACCTCTGCTCGAAAGTCGACTTTGAGCTCAAAAATCTCGAAACGTCGGGTAATCCACCAGAGCACCTCCTACTCGCCAGATTCGTATCCCAGAATTTAGCCTTCTTTGAGTATGGTCAATTGGCTGAGCTGCTGCCAACGATCAGCTGTATGGAGCGTATTGTGGCTGCCACTGGTACCATCGTTGCTCACTCTATCGAAACGGAAATCTTCCCTACAAAGATTGAGCCTCCTCAGGAGGGAGAGAACCCGCCTCCTCCACCTGGAGACGTGCCGATGGACATGGCCCCACCACATCCGGTTAACCCTGAAACTTTGCGGCGATTGGCCACTGCAGCCGCTGCTCTGTCGATGTTGTGGGAGGCTCGAACTTACCTCCGTCGCCTTTATGGCATAAATGCACACGTTCGGCAGAAGGACGGCAAAGGTAACGCAAAAGATCTGAACCGCGCTCCCTCAAAGGTCCATGGAGTCACAGGAGATAAGTTCTGGGAGGCAATATCCAGGAACATGGGCTGTCTGGACAGCCAGGAAGCTATGTTGGCTAAATGCCGGGAATTCGCAACGCTGCTCTCGATCGATGATGAATTGAAAGTGGGAGCTAATGATGAGGACGACCTTGATAGCCCTGATGATGCTGCGGACATGGATGAAATGGGAGCTGCCTTGACCGGTGCTAACGGGAGTAAACCCGCCAAGCGGAAGAGCTCCGCCTCAGGCGGAGGTCCGCCCAAGCGGTCGAGGGGCAGGAAGAGCGGTGCGGGAAAGAAGAGAGCTAGCACTGAGCCTGAAGATGCAATGGACTGGGACTGAGGTTAATGAAACCATGATTGCTTTAACTTAAACAAGCTTTTGGCGGAGCTTGGGGTGATGAAGCGAATAGAGGGTCAAGGTCATATATATGGGGCTGGGGCTGGAGATGGCGTTCGGGGCATCTGGGCTGGTTTCTCTCGCATTTTACATCTCGGGATAGGAGGGTTTATTTGCTCTAAGGCCATCTACCACTAATGCATTTACGGCGCAGAGGGGCGTATATTCCGCCTAACTTGTCTAAGCGCCAGGTTGACCCAATTGCAGCTATTATTGCTTCCTGAGAATATTAATCAGCTACGTAAAAGGCATGTGCATAGACAACATTCTGTCCCACGTCGCGGTGCGGCAGTACGTTGTTGTATATACCTTTTCTTCTTAGCAGCTTAGAGATGCCATAGGAATATTGAGAAATGAGATGTCAGCTGCAAAAAACATGTCTATGTAATCTAGTTGATTTATGTCTCCGAGGACAATGATCTTCTGCTAATGCATGAAGAATTCTTCTCGAAAGACCACACACACATAATCTAGTCACAGAACCTTGTTGAGGGACTCCTTTTCGAATGTATTCGACATTGCTTAAGTATCTGCAAATAAATATAACCATCCTACTACCATCATTATTGTCACGCAATTCATTTATTTAGTCCATCACAATAACCGCCCTCCCTTGCAACTTCCCCTCTCTAACGAGATCATACGCTTCCTGAATCTCATCGAACCGGAAGCTCTGCGCATCGATACGCAGCAGCCCCTGTGAAGCCAGCTGACAGCACTCCTTCAGATCCTGCCTGGTGCTCCCCAGTGAGATCGCAAACTCGCAGTCCGTGGCAATTAGACCCCATCCCACGGTAAGGGTGCCGTCCTGCATCCCGACCAGAACGATGTGTCCCCGGGGTCGAGATATGTTCGCTGCCAAGGCCAGGGACTCAGTCGATCACTGCCCACAAGATCGATGATGCCCTCCACGCCCCGACCGCCCGTCAATTCCAAGATCGTATCAGCGGCTTTGTCGTCGGAAGACACGACTTCGTGCGCGCCCAGCTCCTTGGCGAGCTTCAGCCGTTCCGGAGAGATGTCCAGAGCGAAGATGCGAGCCTGGGAAAGGTGTTTGATGAACTGAAGGCCATAGGCCCTGAGGCCACCAACGCCAATAACGGCTGCACTTGTCCCGGGTCGTAGCCGGCCGATGATGGTCTGAACAGCATGGTAAGCCGTAACGCCCGCATCCGTCAAGGGCGCGAAGTAGACGGGATCCTGGTCACCGATAGAGACGAGCTCTGCTCTCGGAACGACCATAAACTCCGCCAATCCGCCGTCGAACCCGCAGCCGCATGGCATTACGCTTGAAGGCCTCTCAGTGCTGTTCTGCGCCGTCAGTGCAGTATTCGCAGTTCCCGCAGTGTCGCATGTGGTGTACCACTACCGCTTCGCCCTTCTTCAGATCTCTCACTCCGACGCCAAGCTCTTCCACCACTCCGGCATTCTCGTGGCCCAGGGTATAACCTTGGGGAATGGAGTTCGCATAGGGGGCTGACCCAGGATGGCTGTCAACCATGTCCAGGTCAGACCTGCAAAGGCCGACAGCCTTCATGCGGACCAGGACCTCGCCAGGACCTGGAGTTAGCACGGGGACGTCAACATACTGGCCTGGCTTCCCCACTGGAGTAGTTTAAAGGCCCTCATCGCTTTTCTACCTGAAGCCATTGTGGTTGGAATCAAGTTTTTTGTTGTTATTCTGCTTGAAATGGTAGATAGTAGAGATGAGCTGCTTCGTTTCCTCGGAGCTGCAAAGTCGTGGAAAAAGAACTCTGCTTTAGAAGATCCGTTCCACCTAATATATTTCGATAGTCTCTAGGCATATTGTACTAGTGAAAGATTCCCTGTCGCTTTGGGCTCGTCTCAGTGGCTGCCTCTGTAGGTACTCCGAACTTATGCATTGACGATGGGTTTCGCGCAAATGGGCATGTTTCAGAAAGTTGTGCCAGACAACATGGAAACACTTTGGCTTGGGAAGGTTGTGCATACTTCGTACTGACATTTCAGTACATACCTAGGTATCTAAGCCCCATCGTCCAATCTGGTTTGGGTGGGCAGGCCCTACTATAATCCTTGTCAGGTTAGGAAAGTCAATAGAAATTATCCCTGAATTTTACATTTCCTTCTCAATCCTCGCTTTTATCAATGACATTCATACAATATACCGAAAAAGAGGAAAGAAAAAAAAGAAGAAAGAAATCTAAAGTATAGAGAAGGCACCCACACAAGAGACGTCAGGAAACAGAAAAAAGAACGACATACAAAAAGAGAGAAACCCTAAAGATAACGAATGACTCAAGGGTAGATAAAAGCCCCTTCCATATAAGATAAAAGACATTATTACCAAGATTGCTGCCGATAGGCACACAAGGATGGATGTACATGTCGGCGTGAAACAGATGCGGGACAAGGCTAGATAGATAGACAGATAGATCGTTTCATCACATGGCTCTCTCTTATCAATTAAAAGCTCATCAGATCTGTGGGTTAAGCAGGCAAGTGTCAGTGATCAATCTTATCCAACGCAGTAGTTCGGGGGAAGAAAAAGCATATTAGGTAGGGTTAACAGAAAGATGATAATATTAGTACATACCTCTTCCAAACAGTGCCCTCTTCGCCCAATCCATAGCTAGCATCATCCGTGTGCGGAAGCTGACGCTCTCCGCGAAGTACACGCTCCGCCAGAGATACACGGCCAACAGACCCCCGCTCCAGTTCAACCGGTCGAGATCGAAGACGGCCGCGTTCCCGATGTACGCCAGGCTGCCGAGGTGCTTGTACTGGAACGCCTTGTACACGGCCTCATCGAGCTTGCCGTAGTCGATCTGGTTGACATTCATGGCTGGCAAGGAAGTGGCAATCTTGTTGAACTTGCGGGCCAGATATTCACCTTGTTGGTTTGCGCGCTGCGCCGTCGCGGGGAGGGAGGTGAGCTTGGTGTCTATCTGGTGCAGGAGCTCGTGGAGTTCGCCGAAGTCGAGCGTGCCGGACTGGTCCTTGTCGTACTGCTCGAAGAGCCGGTCCAGACGGCGGAGGTGGTTGGCAGCCTGTGGGAAACGCTTCTTGACACGGCTTGCGACGTCACGCCATTCTCTGAACGTGATGTGAACTTTCTCCGGGTCTTTTCCTTTTTCCCAGGCGATGGTGCGCAAGAAGGTAACAAGGTGGTCCGTTATGTTGTTCTGGACCGTAGAGCAGTCGCCGATGGCATAGACGTCTCCTAGAGGAGCTCCAATCAGACGCAAATGAGTATCGGTCTCTAGAGCGTGCTTGTTATTCTGCCCTTCGAGTTTCTTGGAGAGTCTCTGGCAGAACTCGGTTTGTGCTGAAATGATTAGCCCAGGAATTCAGCAGAGCGAGAAAGATTGTATGAACTCACAGACTCCAGTTGACCACAAACAGAAGCCCATTGGGATCTCCTTCACGACCGGCTTTCCATGTTCCATTTGGGTGAACAAGATCTTGTCTGGTCTGACTTCCTTGACGCGTGAGTTGGTCAGAACATCGACCTGGTCATGCGCAAAACGGGCCTGCTGGAATCAGCACCGGTACATGTCGTTAATCATGGGGAAAGCATACCTCGGCATATCTGGAAAGTGCTTCATCGTAAGTGTTGAGAATGTGACTCCTGCTCTGAATGACATGAACGGAGATCTCATTTCTCAGAATTTTGGGAAACGAATGCAGCAGGTCTTCGTTTAGCATGTCGAAGAGCTCTGCTGCGAATTCAACGCCTGTTGGCCCGCCGCCGCAGACTACGAACGACAGAAGCCGTCGTCGCTCCTCATCACTTGTTGTCGGCAGACAGGCGAGCTCCAGATTTTCCAATACTTTGTTTCTAATCTCCCGAGCATGGTCGATCGTTTTCAGAAAGTGACAGTGTTCCAGACCCTTGACGCCATGCGGGTTTGTCGTAGAACCTGGCTTTCCAGTTAGCGCAGTCTCAACAGATTGCACGGTCAAGACGTACCGACAGCAATAACCAGCTTGTCGTACGGGATATAGAAATGTTGTTTGTTGCCACTGGCGTCCACCTGTGACACCTCGACCAGCTTGGCAGAGAAGTCCACGTCTTCAGCTTGAGCCTTCACAAAGTCACCCCGAACCCGCTGTATAATCCGCCGGATGGGTTCAACCAGCGACCTTAATCCCAACGTCCCGACAGTCGCAGAGGGCAACATAGGCGTAAACAGGAAGTAATTGGTCGGAGACACCACCGTAACGTGGTAATCTCCCGGGTTGAGGTGCTTCAGCAGAGCAATGCTCCCCCATCCCGTGCCCAGTATGACCAGCTTCGGTTTGCCCTTCTGCACTTGCCTTTCCTCTGTGTCCTCATCGCCGAGCAGGACTTCCGCAATAGGCAGATTCTTCGGGCCACCGCGTCTAGGATTGAGAGCCAATTCGGACACAGGAACATCCTCAGCGCTTGGCTCCGGGCGGTAGGTAGAAGCATCATATATGAAGAATGCCACAACAACGACGCCGCTGGAGACAATGAAAAAACCACACCACGCAAACAATCTATATAGAAGATCCACAAGAGGCCTCCGTCGGGCTTCCTGGATCTTTCTTGGCAATGCCGAGTTGTGCCGGACGGCTAAGGCCGTGCTGAGGAGAAGTCGAGAGCATGGCAGTCGGTTCCTCAGACATTGAGTGACCGGCCTTGGACGTAGAGAATGAAGAGCACGCTGTCTCGCAATGCCTACATACACGGATGGTTGTGTGCCATTGAATTGACGGGATAATAATCCAATTCTTCTCAATGCCAAACTATCCGGGCCGCTCCGCAAGGCAGCGGTCAGCATTGTTATCGAAGAGATGCCTAACTCGCCTGTCTCGGTAAAAGTCAATGGGAACAACTATATATTTACATGTAATCCATCGAGAGAGAAGCAGCAAAGACAGGAATGACCGCTGCAGAGCAGAAGAAAAGTGAGAGAAGCGCCCATGGGTCCAGCTGCTGATATCCAGGGTCCGCGGAGGCCAACGTCATACCCCTGCAACACGTGACGTTACATGCCAGGTTCTCGAGCGGTTTCTAGATGCGACGTCCTAGTTCTACTGTGAGAGGAATAATTACCTTGCTGTAAAAATGATATAACCAGGTGCGTGTCTAGATCTTATATACTGATGCAAAAGAAAACTTCAATGCGTTCTGCTCCCCTATCTTATCCAGCGCTTCCCTTATAGGTAAGAGGTCACATGGCATAAGGATGAGCAACTTGCTATATCAAGGTGTCCATCATCACGTCATTGTCTTGCATATTTTTTGTCTTATTGAAAACAGGGAGTCCGAATGCGATCGGCGCACTGCAAGCCGGCTGGTGGACGTTTAAGTAGTGCCTTAGTTTTGGTAATCTTAAATTTGCCACAAAAATTAGAGCAGAAAAAACAAAGTTGCCAATTGTTTGCCGCTTTGCTTCCTACCGGATAAATTTGGCAGTACATCCTAACCGTCCTACAAGATCTTGACCCCGAAATCCAGGTAGACCTTTATATATATATTCCAACAGAGGTCTTGTCCGAGCGTACTGTCCGTTTTGAACTTTCACTTGAGGTACTTGTGCTATTAGAGAACATGATTATTAAAGAGATTCGAAGACGAGATGAGATGTAATTAGATCGATTGTTCCATTTGATGTTAAAGATTGCACCGTGTAATTCAAGGAGTCGGTAAAATTAAGAGATTCGCTGGAAAATCACCAGCTAGTTGCTAGTTGCACGCACACATGTGCCGAGGGAAGATCTCCAAACAAATAATAATCATACCAAATTCAACATGTCTGAATTAAGAGTCCTGTCATAGTTCAGTCCAGTCCAGTCAAACCATAGATCGCCAAAACGCCTCGCTAAATGCAGGGAACAATAGGTTCTCATATCACATCATGATCAGTGGTTCGATGGAGTTGGCGTCGTCAGGGTTTGGAAGAACATGTGATCCCACTTTACGCGCGGATCACGAAATCATCGGATCGACATCGCCGTTGTTGGCCATTACTGCATCGTTGGAGCTGCCATTCTGGCTGCTACTGCGGCCGTCGTTCGCGGCATTGCTATTCTCGGAGACTAACCCGACATCTAGCTTCTCTGGGATATCCTTTTTTGCTTCACGAGCCTTCTGCTCGGCCCAAGCACGCAGCTTGACGAGGTTACGTAGCCGGGCCTCTTTACGAGCACCCTGGCTTTGAAGAATCGCCTCGTTGACCCTTGTCGCGATCTCCTTACGCAGGTCAGGGTGCAGGAGCGCGGCAAGAGAAGGGGCTAGATTCTCAGAGGGGAAGATCAACAGAGCGAGGGTCCGCTCCAAGTCTTCCAAAAATTGGGGGTTTGTGGGTGCCCTGGGGGCAAGCTGGGATGTTGCGAACTCCAGGGCCGGGGTTATATCTCCATTTGGAGTAGAGGTGCATTTACGAATCAGTTCGACAAGCTGCAAACGGAGAAGGGCAAAGTGAAGAGATGGGTTTTCATCGAGGATCTATGGGATTCTTGTCAGCCAGAGCTCACTATCGGAGAAGTGGTAAAATTATGACAAGAAACAGAAGCAGTGACGTTGTTGCTGTTCATACTGAGGACTGAAGATGTTTGTTTTTCATCAACACCCAGAAGGGTATATGAGTGGTGCATGAAACTGGTTTAATCATAGCAAGAAAATGGGGAATGATGGACCGGAAGGGTACACTTTGCGAGGAAAGATGCATACCTGAGGGTTCAACTCGTTGATCTTCTCGATTGCAGTCTGAATGTCCCCAGAGTGGATCGCACTGCGAATCTCAACTCTCTCCTGGATCGACTCCACGTCGACCTTGGGCTGGATATTAGCCTCGATGGCAAATTTCTTCGCAGCAGAAGGATAGCCGTTGGTGACAAGGTAGTCCATGACCAGGTAGTTTATGTCACTTCAGGGTCTAGTTAGCTGCAGTCCCAGAAAATGGAAAAGAGTAGCACATAGAGGTTCGAAGGGTACAGAATTCAGATAGACAAGTTAATATGTTCTCTTCAAGTGTTTTTCAGAGAGATTCCCAACTTGATTTAGGCACATCATGCAAAGAAAAACGAGCAGCAGCGACATGGGGTAGGCTTACGTCTTGGACGGCTTGACCTCGTCGACCTTCCGCTCGAAGTCGTGCCATGTTGGAGTCGTCGTGGACGGAGGGGTGGGGGACATCTGCAGGCGGTTAGAACCCGAGTCAGGGCCACGGAGACGTCGGGGGCCATACGTAGTTAGCAGAAGTCATCGTGAGAGGAGAAAAGAAAGAAAAAAAAGCGTGGTGATACTATGAGACGCGACGTTGAAGTGGCAGTCTGTCAAGCTGGACAGCCGTCGAGACAGGAGCCATGGGCGTTGTCTCGAGGCGTGGTCTGGTGACGGGAGAGGAAGAAGAAAAAGAGCCTGAGGCGGCGGATCGTGCTCTGCTTTAAGCGGAAGCGAGCCCGCGCCCGCTAAGCCCAACTGGGACACAAGCGAGCCAAATCAGCGATAAGATCCATGAGGCTCTGACGCTCTTCTTCAGCGCATGCGAGCGCAGCAGTCCAGTCTTCTGCGTTGAACGGCCGAGGTCTGTGATGTTTGAAGCTGGCTGGAACATCCGCCTTGGCTAGTTTGGGACTGGACGAATTTGGATAGGAGATGGAGTCAACTCCGCCGGTCATCTCGCCTGCCACGGATCAGAAGGCACGACGGTACTCTCCACCCTGGGCGGATCTGAGCATCATCGGCATAGCTGGCAGCTCGGGGTCGGGCAAGACCTCTGTGGCCATGGAGATTGTAAGCTCCTTGAATCTGCCATGGGTTGTCATTCTCGTAATGGTAATATCTAGCTCCCTAGACAGAGAACGTCCAAGCGCTTAACTGCGGATGCTACAGGACTCGTACTACAAGACCTTGACCCCAGAGCAACATGCCAAGGCTCACGCGAACGAGTATGACTTTGATTGTCCAGAGGCGATTGATTTCGACGCTCTGGTTCAGACTCTGCGGGATTTGAAACAAGGGTAAAACTTGCATGATCAAACCACTCGGCATGCCTTCCCCATCGCTGACAGTAGATTGCCCAAAAGAAAGAAGGCAAATATACCGGTCTATTCATTCTCACAGCACCAGAGACAACCTGAAACAACGCCACTTTACTCTCCGCATGTGTTAATCCTGGAAGGGATCCTAGCTCTCTGGGACCCCAGGATTGTCGAGATGTTGGATGTCAAAGTAAACCCGCCTCTTCTAGACTAAAGTCTCAATTCAGCTGGTGCTAATGTTTGTCAGATCTTTGTTGAAGCAGATATGGATGTTTGCCTTGGACGAAGAAGTGAGGAAGCTTCAAACTCCTCCAAAGTATGTAGAATGCATCTAACGAAAGAGCAAGCTAGTCATGCGCGATGTTCGTGAAAGAGGCAGGGATATCGAAGGTGTCATCAAACAGTGGTTCAACTTCGTGAAACCTTCTTACAAGAAATATGTGGAACCTCAGCGGCACACATCAGGTCCGTAGCCGCGCTGACTTAAAGAAGGGAAGGATATGTACTGACGCGTCACCAGACATCATCATCCCCCGTGGGATCGAAAATAAAACTGCCATTGGTATGTATAACCCCTGAAAACTATGAATGTCGTAAGTAATCTGAGACGTTTAAGATATGGTTGTCAAGCATATCCAACGCAGACTCCAGGAGAAATCCGATAAGCATAGTGCGGATCTCCACAAACTAGGAATGCTTGCGGCGGACGAAAAATTCTCGTCCAATGTGCAAATAATGGATTCCACGCCGCAATTCGTCGGCATAAACACAATCCTGCAAGATCCGTCAACGGAGCAAGTAGATTTCGTCTTCTACTTTGATAGACTTGCTTCGTTACTGATAGAGAAGTAAGTTTTTGCCGCCATCGTTGCTGCGGATAGCATGGTCGGTTCATACATGGCGACTAATTGCATGCAGAGCCCTTGACAACACAACTTATGTCCCGGTGGCGGTGACGACACCTCAACAGGAAACATATAACGGCGTGCGTCCGTCGGGGATCGTCTCTGCGGTTGCGATCCTCAGAGGCGGATCATGCTTGGAGACCGCGCTTAAGCGAACTATTCCTGATTGCATAACTGGCCGCATCCTGATCCAGACAAACGACCGTAACGGGGAGCCCGAACTACACTACCTCAAGCTGCCTCATAGGATCGAGGAGCATGCTACCGTTATGCTCCTGGATCCGCAGATGTCGAGTGGAGGTGCTGCATTGATGGCGGTTCGAGTCCTCCTTGATCACGGCGTGGAGGAGGAGAGGATTGTCTTCGTGACATGTGCGGCAGGTAAGAGGGGACTGCAGAGGCTGACTGCTGTGTATCCTGGAGTTAAGGTCGTGGTGGGACGAATCGAAGAGGAGGGAGAGCCAAGGTGGCTTGAGAAGAGGTACTTTGGATGCTAGAGGTAGGAGACGTAAATACCATAGGATGTCGTATCCCTAGATTTGTTATAGGCAGGGATCCATCCTACGACTCAGCTCCAGTCATCTTAATATATCAGAGATAGGTAGATATAGAGGTCATATAAACACAGGACATAAGTAAATGGTCGTAGTTGAACGTCTTGGCCCTCCACGAGTACTCCGTACGGAGTAGATCTGCGGTGCTCGGAGATAACAACGCACGGACCAAGTCAAAAATTCCCTTGTCTGAACACTCCGTAGGCCGCCCGCCGGCAAATTGTTGGATATCAGATCATCGCACATACAACGCAGAAGACTCTGGGCGAAGGGATAAAGGCTCCGGAGTCTTCAGGGATAGGATTATTCCTCTGACGGGCCTGCCGTTGCCTGATCGCACCCCCTTCCACATACGCGCGTGCCGCCGTCACAATGTCTGATTCCGCGAAGAAATCTAAAGATCGGGGGGCCAAACGTGCTGGCAAAGATCATGGTTCCATCATTAGTAAGTATCCTGTCTGATAATATATATATTTACACAGAAACAAAAAAGAAAATATTTTAATGATTTTTTATGTCTAACAACTCTGTCTTACAGCCGATCCTCGATTCTCCAGCATCCAAACCGATCCCCGTTACCGCCTCCCCAACAAGCGTCAGACCCATGTCAAACTCGATAAGCGTTTCGCGCACATGCTGCGCGATAAAGATTTCTCCAGAAATGCCGCTGTGGATCGCTACGGTCGAAAGCTAGCTCGCGATGACACCAAAAAACAGCTGGAGAGATTCTACCGCTTGGACGAGGGCGAAGAAGACGAGGAAGAGGATGAAAAGTCCGACGCTCTTAGTATCGATGATGATGAGGATGTGCGGAGGGAGTTGAAGGAGGTTGAGAAGAGGGACTACGACCCCGCGCGAGATGGAGGATTCTCCGAGTCGTCCTCGTCCGAAGAGAGCTCTAGCGAAGAAGAGGATGACGAGGATGAGGTCGAGGAGCTCGAATTTCCAACCAAGCAACAGACTGATGTGCCCTTGGGCGAAGTGACCAACCGGATAGCGGTCGTCAATCTTGACTGGGATAATATTCGCGCGGAGGATCTGATGGCTGTCTTCTCGAGTTTCGTCCCCACTGGTGGTCGTGTCCTTAAAGTCTCGGTATACCCGAGTGAGTTTGGAAAAGAACGGATGGAGAAAGAAGAAATAGAGGGTCCTCCCAAGGAGATATTCGCATCCAATAAGCGCGACGAGGAAAATGACGTCGAGGACGAAGAAGACGACGACAGCGAAGAGTCCAATGAGGAGGAGGAAGAGGAAAAGATAAAGCAGGCTATGTTGAAGGAAGACAAAGGCGAGGAATTTAACTCGACGAGTCTACGACGGTATCAGTTGGAGAGATTACGCTACTTCTATGCCATCTTGACATTCTCGTCAAAAGAGGTTGCGAAACATGTCTACGATGCAGTAGATGGCACGGAGTACCTCTCGAGTGCGAACTTCTTTGACCTCCGGTTTGTCCCCGACGATACAGATTTCTCAGATGACACACCCAGGGATGAGTGTGAGAGAATACCGGATGGGTATAAACCAAACGAGTTTGTCACGGATGCCCTACAACACAGCAAAGTGAAGCTTACTTGGGATGCGGATGACAATGCTCGGAAAGAAGCACAAGCCAAGGCCTTCAAGGGCGGTAAGAAGGAGATCGATGAGAACGACCTGAAGGCATACCTTGGCAGTGACAGCTCCGACGACGAAGAGGAGGTAGAAGTCGTTGATAACACTAATGGAGAGGGATCAACCAAAAAGATATCCAAGAAGGAGGCTGAAAGACAGCGGATGCGGGCATTGCTTGGTCTGAGCGATGAGCCCTCTACGAAGTCGAAGGAGAAAGCGCCTGTGGGAGAGATGGAGATTACGTTCACATCTGGCCTATCAGGTGCTCCGGAAAATAGAGAATCTGTGTTCGAAAACGAGCCCGAGCACGAAGAGACAACGATGGAGAAGTATATCCGTAAAGAGCGCGAAAGGCGGAAGAGGCGGAAGGAAAGGATCAAAGCCGTCAAGCGTGGTGAAACTCTTCCTGAGTCTGGTAAGGAGTCTGAGGTAAAGGAAAGCAAGGACAAGAAGGAGGATTCTGAGTCTGAGGAAGACCTCGGCTTCGACGATCCCTTCTTCAACGACCCAGAGCCCGCCAAAGCCAGCGCATCCGCTCGACGCAAGGAGGAGAAGCGCAAGAAGCGTGAGGAACGCGAGGCCGAGGAGGCTGCCAATGCTGCCAAGCGTGCTGAGCTGGAGCTTCTGATGGTCGACGACAAGAACACGGGTGTCAAGCACTTTGACATGAACGAGATCGAGAAGGCGGAGAAGAAGGCACGCAAGAAGGGGAAGAAGGGCAAGACGGGTGGTGAGCCCGAGGCGCCTGTTGACGATTTCAAGATGGACGTCAACGACCCTCGTTTTGCACGTCTCTACGAAAGCCATGAATTTGCAATCGACCCGACGAACCCGCGGTTCAAGGGAACCTCTGGAATGAAGGCCCTTCTCGAGGAGGGCAGGAAGCGAAGAAGAATCAGGGATGATGACGAAGAAGCCGCCGAGCGTGGCACAGGCAAGGAGCAGAATAAGAAGCAGAAGAAGGAATCGTCGAAGGACGAGAAGGATGAGATCAAAAAGCTTGTGGCCAAGGTCAAGGGTAAGACGCAAAAAGCATGAATATGTAATAGTACAAAAGGGATATCCAACGAGCATAATTCATTACCCATGCAAGTGCTGCTTGCCAGTGGTTTCCATGTTTTTCCTGTTAAATGATTATTGTGGTGTAATCCGAATTGTGTAGCTCCGATTCAGAAGCTATCAGGCATGTTATGATTGGCCCCAGTGGATGGGGGGGGACACGCCAGCACACAGAAGTACAAAATAGCTAGGGTGACATAGAGTAGCAAATCACTGAACAGCTGTGTCAATGGTGACTAGAAGCACATCGATTACCAGAGTCTACAGATTGTGAACAAGTCTGGTAGCATGATTTGATATTTATGGTTTCACACCATATCTAGGACAATCAGCCTTGATTGCAATCACACAGCAGGAGTGTGAGTTGCTTCCCAGGACATTGATCTTTCTAGGGACCACTCAGCTACTGCAACAGAGGGTCTTTATGGCTTTTGTGGAATCTAGTATATATGATGGCGCTCTTGAAGCTGAAGCTCAGCCAAAACATGCCCCTTAGGGCTGAACTGGGATACTTGGCACGCAGAAATTCACCCACTGGAGAGACAATACAGCCCCAGGGACATTAGAACTGGGGCTGGCTAAAGCAATATGCAAGTAAAAGAGGCGCGGAAGAGGGAGATAAGCCGACAGGGGAGCCATGCTGCAGGACATCTGGTGTCGTGCAGAGTCGGTAGCGCTGCCGCACAGACCGGCATTTGTGTGCGCCCATCTGTTTGGGCCGCTTGCGGTAGATCATCTGCAGCACATATGAAGACAGCATGGGCCAAGAGATGATGTTCCTGGCGAATCCTGCATGGAGGAAGTTCTCGACGTTCTGTTCTCCCCAGATCTGGGCAGGACAAGATGCGCTCCGTCCACGCCGTCCTCAAAGTGTCTCGAGCGGCCGACGTTGGATTAGGCTGCTTACTAAGAGTGGGTGGCTCACCGCCTTTCGCCGTTCCGCTCTCCCGCTGTTCGAGCATCTCCGTCCTCCTCCGGTTGCTCTCCCCCTCCTCTCCACCTCTCTAGCTGCTGTGCTCAATCTCCTTCTGTCTGCCGTGCCCTCGATTGATTCTCCACCCCCCTCTGACTTCTATCTTCTTCGCCTCCATCTCGTCCACTGCATCCCGCCCTCTCCTCCCCCCTCCCGCTCTGAGGACCCCCCGAGTTTGGTGCGGATCCGCAACCTCTCAGCTCGTGTGTTCGCTTGCCTCCCGAGCGAGGTGGCATCTGGCAGCTCGAGGGCGGTTATGTCTCGACTCAGAAAGGCCGCCTAGCTATGGAGACTGCAGCCTAGGTTGTTTACTTCGCACATTCACCGCCACCGGCCTTGCCCTTGCTCCTATATCCCTTTCCTGGATTGTCCAACTTGAGTCACGATGCTGGGCCGGCTCCTGAGTACTGCAGCCTCCACTCTGAACCCGGCTACGTACTCCCAAAGGTCAGCACAACTGGAATCGGTGACGGAGGAGGAACATACTTCCGGTCTTCTCTTCCCGGACGCTAGTCTTCTCCGCCGCTCTAATACGCATGCCTACCCTCTTCAATCAAGTTTCTCTTCGCCTAATGCCTCAATTGCGGGTGCTTATGATGACCGGGGTGGCCTGGAGCTGGATGTGGTGAAGGACTTTAGGGTGATTATCGCCCAGAACGCCCTTGGGGACAGGGATGCGTGCGTATTGCTTGACACTCAGGCTCCCTCGGAGTCTGATCCCCAGGGCCTTGGCTTGGATCCTCAGGTGTTCGAAACCACGACGCTTAGGAGACACTCTCGAGCGTCGAGTCTCTCCAAGCCACCGCCTCCACGGAGGGGGTCTGCTCAAGGAGCGTTGGCATCTCTGGCAGAGCCCAGTCCCCTTTCGCTTGGTTCCAATGCACGGCAATCAACTGCGGTGAGTCCCGGTGCCTTCACTCGCGCTCGAGGTCGGAGTTCTTCGACATTGTCACCGATGGGTGGAGGAAATGAACCAATTCACACTCGTCATTCAGCCTCGGACTCGAGCGAATCCGGCCTTTTGAACTGCATTTTTGGAAGTAGCGCCTTTAGCTACCGGGGCTCCTCTACAAAAATGCACATCATTTCTACAGATGGCGAGCCTACTGCTCCTGACACGTCTTCAGCTCTTCGTGATGAGCGTCCTGACTCCCGGGGCTCGTCCCCGCGTGCCCCGCTTTCACGAGCGCATACAACCGGTACGCAGCCTTCAGCAAATGATCCCCGGCCTCCATCCAAAGTGACTATCCTCGTTACCAGGATGTTCAGTGTCAATTTGCCTGAAGGCCGCGATACATCGGTGGATGCGCAAGAATATCCCCCTTCCGTTTACGAGGGCTATGATAACGGGTACCCATTTCCTGATGCTACCAAGCGCAAAAAGATCAAGGAAAAGAAGACCCCTATGTATGCCGTTGCTATCACTGTGCGGATACCACTTGTAGCTAGAAATAATGGGCGTCCTTTCTCACGGGTTGGCGCCCAAGGTTCGGATCCTTCCAGACCCGCAGGCTCGATGTCATTCTCGCTCGACTCCGATCAGCGCTGGAGTGGTGCGTTTCTCGATGATAGCTTCTCACTAGCGTCGCCGCCTGCAAGTCTCGACGATCGGATCGACGTCTTAGTGGATCACTGGGACGTGATCACTCGGACGCTATCGCATCTCGAGAGGTTGGCGAGTGACGAGATTCTCTTTCTTCTGAAGAAGGTTGACTCTTTTTCTGGCCCTCAGCCCAAGCCAGCCAAAGCACCGAACATGCAGAGGACAAATCAGACCATAGTTCAACTTCCACCTAACATATTGACAGGGAATTCAAAGCTCAGGGCGGAAGCATTCAACGGGTCCCAGAGAATTTGCACTGCGCTGCGGATACCTCGAGTGGTCACGGGACAAAGTAGGTGGGGAGTGTGGCGTGAGGAAGCTCGCTGGGTTTCCCGGATACTGGGGGAGAAAGAACACAGCTTCTTCTTCTCGGTTCTTCTTACTGCTTTCCTGGGGATCCACACTGAATGGCTCAGTTTTCTTGGACCAGATTGGCACAGGAGGCGTCACTATTTACAGCAAAAGGCTCAACAGGATGCGGAACCGGTGCTGTCAAACAGGACTGTGATCATCTCTCCAGACAAAATGACCGCGAGAAGATTGATTTTCCTTTTATCGGCGTTTCTGCCCGCAAGGCAGCGCTTTGAACCACTTACATCACCCTTGCGTCCGGGGACTTCCGCCTCTGGAAGGCCTCTTTCACAGAGTCCTCCCAATGCCTCACTCAGACAGGAATCTCTACGGAGGACTATCGAAAGAAGGTCTCGTGCCCAGAGACTCACTCTGGATGAGAGTGGCAGCCATGAAAGATCTGTAAGCGTTTCATCTAGCGAGACAGCTCACCGGTCTTCAGAGGACGTTGATTCAGTCACCCAACCGGAATACCCCAAAACCAGAAGGGAATCTGATGTCCGCTCCATCCGAACTACAAATCTTCCAATTCATGCGAATGAAGCTCGCATGAGGAAGGCTGGCATGGCCACCACTTCTGCAACTACTCCTGGTTCTACCGTTCCGGTCCCTCATTTTGCCTCTCGGCAGTCCAGGCGGGCTCTTGGCGGATTAGATCGGACGGCAGCAGATGGCAGCGACAGTCTGGCGTCTGAGAACCTCCTTCGGAATTTACAAAGGAGCGAAAGCTCCAATATAAGTTCCGATAGTAGCATCCCTCCGGCAAGTAGCAAGTGGGGCAGCCTTCTTTCTGGCTTTTGGAGTTCACGCCAGGAATCATCAACAGACCATAGCGAAGTGACCTTCCCGCCTCAAGATATTAGACGGAAATCCGTTACAACGCTTCCAGGAAAATCAGAAAAGGTTCCGGCGAAACTAAGTCAAATGGCACAAGAAGTTGGCGGGTCTGCAGAGGCCAGCCCTAAAGTTGTATCAAGTGATAACATCTCGATCCCGGCTTCCTCCACTGTGCAAGAGAACTTGACTGAAGATACGCAAGAAACACTTCCAAATGCGGACCAAGTAAAGGAGTCACCTCTGAAACTTTCTGTTCGCGCTCAAGATGGTGTCGTCGATGTTGACCTTCCCTTACCGGGGTTTGTGTCCCTGTCCTCTTCTGGTGATTCAACTTTGGCTTCTCCAAAGAAAACGCGGACATCAGTAACAAGTGTCGACGCTATGGCTTCTACCCAAAGCAGCGGTTCGGGGTTCAACTTCCCGCTGAGGGACAACGAGGGACCGAATATTAATGTTGCCGGTTGGCTCAAGAATTTCCATGAAGATTTCTTGCTACAAGCCGTGAGGCCTTATAACAGCCTGGAAGCTGATATCAAGCGAACAATGGCTGCTGAAGCAACTCCACATGCTTCCCTCGCTGCGTCTGACGTTGAAGGTGCAGAGAAGTGGGTTGATGTTGCGACCACTTTGATCGCAGACACTCGGACCTTCAGCGTCAAGCGGTTGCGCCTTCGACGGAAGATCCAGTCAGGCAGTGCCTCCCTTCGAAATCCGACTCCCAAATTTGGAAACGCTCGTCCTGAAACACCACGTCAGCTCTCAGAAACTACATCACAGTTTACCAGCTTCTTCAGTTCCGGCCGCTCCCGCAAGGGTTCTGTGACGAGCTTACCACCAGAGTTCATAGAGACGAACGAAGCTGAGGAGAAATTCATCGAGGAGCCTGTAATGGATCTGGACGGGACTCTTGTTGATGCCCTCGAGCGTATCCTGGCGCAAAGTGGCCAATCTTCCCTGGCGCATTCCAGGGCGCCGTCACCGAATCGAGGTCGCACGGGGGAAGACAGAATGGCCTCTGATTCTGCCATTCGTGATGACGTCCCCACGGTCGAGGTTCCCCGCGGTGAGTGTCGTAAGATGGTCCTCGGTGCTCTGGAGGAGATTGTTCGCAGCGTGACCGCCGAACATCTTCGCGAGGATGTGGATGTCGATCTCGGCCTTGCTTCGGACCGAGAGCGGAAGAGGGGACAGGCGGCCGCTGATAACACCCTGAGGGAGGGAGTCCGAAAATGGCTCCTAGACGTCGAGGAGACTTGTTAGTACTCGACGCTTTCATCCGCGGTTGCCTGTGCCAGTATTTTCTCTTCGTCGATCCAGTTCCCAGTCCGCTTTCATCATCTTATCTACCCTCCATTCCGCAAATTTTCTTTCGCGACTCTGGATGGATGACATTAACTTCTTCTTTAGCCAACTCATCTTTAGCGTCTCATGCGTCTTTCTGAGAGTGTCATGATACCCATTTGCTTTTTTTTTCCTCTCTCGGATATTCTATTCGCTTCTCATACTCAATACAATCTCAATAATTCTTTTTAATTGATCGCTCTGAGCTATGAATCTCACTGGCTAATGCAATCCTACTTCATTTCTTATCTTCTGGGAGCCTTTTATCCACCAGCGACGTACAGTACATCATTGTAACATCTTTCATCATCAAAGGCCTGTCACTATGTACCTCTGGCTCTCTACATCTACCTGTAATGTCGCTGGGACAAAAAGAAAAGGGGTATCCCCAGCCATTTTAATCAACCTTACTTTTTTTAACCTAATAATATCTGGGTGGCTTTCTGCAGCGATTTTCTGTTCTTACATGTTTGAATGTACTGTACTTGTATGCATCCGCATTAGTGTCATCTTATTTTGGGTTATGTTGATTAGCAAGCAAGCAAGCGACGTGGCAATGAAGTGAAGTTAACTCTTTTTTCTTTGGGGAGGGCTTTTCGTGCTACATCTAATGTAATATTTGTAATATTCTATTCCCTCGTCAATGCTAGCTACCTAAGATATCCATCCATGGCTTCTAGCTAGCTAGCTTGCTAGGTTAGGTCTTGCTTTAGTTTCAGATCGCGGCATCCGTTCATCTATCCGTACACGAATCGAATCGAATCGAATCGAACCCGATCTTCTGATGCGCGCGTCTGTCTGCTTTGCTTTGCTTTGCTCTGCTTTTCTTCTCTTCTTCTCTCTTTGTCTTATTTAGCTTATAGCTTATTAATTATTATTTCTATGGATGATGAATCGATCTACGGATTTGGACTTTATGCCTCTTTCTTTTTGACTAAATTAGTAAGGTAAAACGTACTACTACTACGTAGTTACGCTGTAGTGACTACCCGATCTTGAGATGTGCATTACTGGTAGTAACTAGTAATGGGGTCTCTTGTTCAAGTCTAAGTACATACCTAGGTATGTATGAGCCGGGAGTCCCCAACCCCCCCGGACCGCATAAAGGACAGAGCATCTAGATTCATTTCGTCCCACGGAACATATGTACGGTGTTGTTGTTACCTCAAGGAATGGTAGAAAAGAAAAAAATTTTCTTTTGATATACTTATACCGCAGTTTCTTTTTGTCGATTACTATTGTACAGTACAGTAATAGTACGATATCCCAATATCCGGATAGGATATACCTGGAGTAAAAAAGGATCATGAGAAATAAACAAGATTACTCATGACAATCATATTGAGACAAAAACAAAAGGGGAAAAGAAAAAAATCCAGAGAATGAATCGTAATGACACATAAACAATATTTGTGAAGACAAGACATTCGTTGACAGGGGTATATATATCACATGATTTTCTTTTTTTTTCTTTTCTTTCCGTAAACACCTCAAAAGATCGGCCTGAGATCACCACTCCTTGGGAGACTCCTTGGACTATTCCTGACACTGCTACTAACTTCCTCCTGCTGCTGGAGTTGCTGCTGCTGCGTCGTCGTTCTCGCATCGACAGACGACGCCACCTCTGTTGGAGGTTTCCAAATAGACGTCACTGACGACGGGATCTGAGGGCCAACCACGCTCGCGGGAAGCTCCAGAGACGGTATCGAGGACTCCATCATCGACGGCGCCGGCGTAGGTCCGATCTTGGTCGACATGGGCCGCGCCAGTGCTTCACTGTAGAACTGCTCTAGCTTGGCGGCGTCGCTGCAGAATTCCCCGATTTCGTCCATCAGAAGATCCGGAGCGCGGTAGAGGTCGAGGTCCTGTGTGGCAGCAGCATAGCTGGTTGGGGCGGGGCTGCTGCCCTCAGGCATGGGACGAAGGAGTGGGGAGAGTCGTGGGGAGTAACGGTCTAGGGGATCGTAGGTAGATGGTGCCCGTGATCGATAATTCTCTGGGCGGTCTCTGCCGTCTCTACCGGGGTGGATTCTGGTACTGAAGAGTCGGTTTGCGAGGAGGAGGAAGTCTCCTTCGTCCGTGATCTGGGCAAGCAGACAGCCAGATCGGTGGACGTACTGCGGATAGCGGTAATCTGGCTTTCCCCAGGAGTAGGAAACCTCGACGTCAGGAGGGTAAGCATTCCAAGCTTCAAAGTCCAAGACAAAGTCAAACTTCTTCAATATTGCCTTCTGGAAGTAGTGTTTATCAGGCGTGCCTTGCTGCGCGAAGGAAGTCGCCGTGTAAACTGTTGGAACCGGTGGCTTCGGAGGCTCGACCTTGAGCTTTACACGGTACGGTCTTCTGAAAGGTTGGGTCTTGGTAATGGCTGACACTTCAGCGATGGGCACCTGCACGAGCTTGAGTCCGAACTTCTCTGCCGTCGAAGCCCATGATGCGACCGCGTCCTCAACCAGCTTTGGAGTTGCGCTCATCCAGCTGATTTCGATATGGAAGCAGTTGTCTGGGTTGTGCAGCCGGTCGTAGTGGAGATCGATGACCTCTGGGCGATTGGATCTTTTCCTGGGATCCACGTCATACTTCATTGACTTCGAGAGCATTATGGCAACCTTCTGTTTGGACTTCGACGGCGTGTTCGTCGTTGAGGCTGCGATATCATCGGTACTCTCCGACCTTCCATGACTGCTAGAAGGAGAATCTTTCGCTTCAGCAACTGGAGTCGACGGAACCGACTTTTCTGGCTTCTTCGTAGGAAACCACCCGGTTCGGGATTCTGGCCGCGTAACCCGATACTCGCTGGCAATCTGGTAGAAATAATTTCCATCCCTAAAATTATGTCTTTTTTCGACATGCTGGAAAAGACCGTGCTTCATCAGCTCGTTACCGAATTCGACAGCTTCCTCTCGGGTGTCAATATCACGGAAGTTCTGCAACATCCAAGTCGTCAATTCAGAACCGATGAAGCAGTTGTAATGCAGCCTCAAGTGCCATCTTCTATCCATCATACGAACACCTTTCTCCCCCTGTATCATTTGTGCCAAGGATGACAGGCTGATGCTAGACCTCTCGAGCAGTTCGGAGTCTGGCAGCAGCTGTGCTGGCGGATTGTCGAGCCCAGGATCAGTGAGCAATATTCTGTCGAGTTCTGCAGCAACAACCTCGGATGGATTCCGAGTTTGGTACATAATGTTGAGGGGATTCTGAGCCTTCTTCTTGTGCGCAGCGCTTTGGAACCGTTTTTCTTCCGGCGGAATGTATTTATGTCGCTGCCATATGTGGGTCAGCTGGTTGATGCCAAGAAGATGTATCTCCTCTTCATTATCCTCGTTGAACGACTGAAGGTGGCGTCGAGAATTCGCAGGCAGTCGTAAGGGGATCAGGACATATCGAACTCGCCAAAATCGGAGCTGCCTTGTCGGGTTTACTAAATAGTCTCTGTGGCCAGCTATATAATTGTCGGCATAGTTCCAATTGTATTCCTCAATAGTCGGTTCCAGCTGTACGTTCCTTATTTCGTACTGTTTGCTCAATATCGTCCGTATTGCAGGAGAGTAAAGGCCAGTATCTCGCTTATCCGAAAGTGGTATCCGACGCGTGAACTTGGTGACCTCAATCTCTCCACCAGCAACGCATACAAGTCGATGGATGGTACTCCCCTTTGTTAGGAATATTGTAGCTCCGTCCCTCCCTAGGCTACGACTGTCGAAGACATTCAGCGACTCCAGCGTGTACTGCCCGGAAACTTCGGCTACAGCACTTCCAACCACGATCTGAAAGCCGTGAGAAAGACGGAATGCAATCATTTCGCGCAGGAGGACATCTCGAGTCTTGGGTGCTTCAAAGCCCTCAGGATCGTCATTCGGAAAGACTCTATAGGGCGTTTGCAAATAATCTGAAGCAAGTTCATCGGCAGTCGGGAACTCTTCCGTTGTCAAAGGTAGTACAGCGGGAGACTTCAGACTTTTCCACTTGACAAGTGCAACATGCGGAGGTCTTGGATACGCATGTTGCCAGCGCCCGAACCAGCCGGCGTCACGCAGGGTCTCTTTCGGAGTATTGGAAGGATTGATCGGTCTCACCCAAGGGGCCAAGGCTTTTGTCGGCGAGTGGTTCTTGGGAGACACTTCACGTAAACCAGCGTTCAGTGTCATGTCAAACTTTGGTCCGGTCCTCTTCATCGGGAATGGACCGTGGCTCTCGACATGGTCACCTGGATTGTATGGCACCTCTGTCGCAGTGGTCGAGAAGGAGCTGTCGATCCCCGGTCGTTCCGACTCTGAATCTTCCAAGTGCTTCTTATTTGCAGCTTTGATGGATATTGGTCTCGATGGCGTAATTTCCAAATTTTGCGCCTTTTTCTTCGGAGTCGAAGGTCTTTGTGATAGGTCAATTACACTGCTGGACGTCGATGCTGTGTCTTCTGTAGAGGGACTTCGTGACTCGTTGCCTTTCGAATCTGATAATACTCCAGTGGACGTTTTCCTATTTAAAACAGGCAAAGCTCTAGCGTGCTCAGCATTGACTTCAGTGCTCGCCTGAGCTCTCGGCGGGGCTGGACCAAGCCCGCGTAGAGCAAAGCTGATGGTGCGAGATATCCTTGGAGCTCGACTTGCAGGTGTTGTCTTTATAGCCGGTTTCCTGGGGGATAGATCTCTGTTTGAAACACTCTTAGCCGCTAAGGACGACGTACCGTGATCGTTTGTTCGAGGACTTTTCGAAAGGGAACGTTCCATTGAATTATCTTCGTGCTCCATCAAGCTTGTGATTGACCTTGCAGAGAGACGGTCATGCGCACGAGATGCTGAAACCTCGGGCTCCGCCAGTTTCTTTGGCTTTGAGCGCCTCCGAGATTGACGGTCTTTTGGGAATGGGTGAAAAACTGCGTCGTCATACTCGTCCATCCAGCTGAGCATTTTTCTCTGCTGTTTAGTCGATGCAGGGAGTGTGATTTCCTTTGGGTCTGTCACATTTGGAAGAAAGGGCTCTGGTCGGAGACTGTCACTCAATTGAGCTTTGTAAGATGAGCTCGGCGGGAACAGAAATTTAGCGCTGTGTGAGCCATTTGGACCCGTTGGGGTTCTTTGAAAGCTGTTACCGCCTTCTGAAAGATAAGGAATGGCGATATCCGACTGCTCGCTTTCCATTACACCCATCATCTGGATCTCGTACATCCTCACCCGTGGCACGAAGAGCTTCGACTGCTTCGTGACCGTATATGGGATTGGCGCATTGGGGTCGTTCTTTGCAATCCTACGACGTTCTCTATACGTTTCAGGATTCCAAAATGAGATATCAAGCCAAGAAGGGATACCATAGCACCACTCTGTTGAACTTGCAGTTCCTCGGTCTCTCGAGACCGGCCGAGGAAACGCCCCAACCCCGGAGCTTCCAGGGGACAGATGTATAGATCTTCTCGTAAAACTGGAGGCGGATTGGTGAAGATCAGAAGAGTGTGTGCTATGGGCTTCGCTAAAAGCTGAGCTGGAAGGACGTTCCTTTGGCCTCCGGTACTTGAATAATGGAACAGAATGAAGGGGCATAGGGCTGAGACAGACAAGGTCAATAGAGATACCATGGTTGGTCAGAGCTTCTGTTGTCGCAGCTAATGACTCGTAGGAGACTTCGAAAACACCAGCACCCGGTGTAATGACAATAATCGAAGTTGCGGTATGGACCATATCACGGTCGATGTGATCAAATGCCTTGTGGGATGAAGCCAGGTGGATCGCTTCCAGAATGTTCCCACGAAGTGCAGAACTTGGACGACCGGCGATGGTTGCCCTTGGACCATTCGTTTTGCAAGATGCATTGGCTCTATTGGCTGTTGTGGGTGTCTCAGGAGTGTCAATGTGTTGGATCGAGACGTCTCTTAGGAATATCCTGAAATCCTTCTTCAGCTCGTCCAGAATGGTTGTCCAGTGGCCGCTTGCCATGTCGTTTACTACCACTCGATAAAAGTCGCGAGTTGGTACATGACCTGGGTTATTCATTCTTTTCAAGGTTTCCACGTTGAGAGCCGGGGGTCCGGTGTCAGGCGATGGCGACACGTCGTATTCAACCCTCGTAAAGAGCACGATGGTGACAAGATGTCTGGCGTCAATGTTCGCCCAACGCTTGAACAGCTCCGGGAGGAAGCCATTGATCACTCTGCTAAAAAGAATATCACCAGTCCCCTCCGAGTCAAAGTCCCACATCTCCCGCGACATCTGGATAAACAAGACAAATCTAGCTGATTCACTGCGGAACACGGGAATTGTCTGGGGAGCAAAGTATCCTGATAAGGCTTTCTTGCCCCCGATAAATATGTTCTTTATGGTCGCTTTGATGCTTCCCATGAATAGGATCTTCTGCCCCTTGTAGATGGTCTTGTCGACTAGTTCCGACATGACCAGTCGCCACATGTCGGACCGCACCAGGTACTGGTCTCGGAAGGAGATCTCAACGTGGGACGCAGAGCACTGTGAGCGGTCCACGGTAGACAGGAGGACCTGTCCCCTGTTTTTGAACCCGAAGATGTTGGCAACATTGCTCGTCACTGAGATTTCTATTTTCGAATGCTTCGACTTGATCTCCTGTGGAAGAGGCTTGACCACAAACAAACACCGGCTCTGAGTACTGGAAGTAAATTTGGTGCTCGTACTCGAGCTCAGGTTTGGGCTGGCATCGACATTGCTGTCGTGCAGAGAGAGCTGAGGTTGGGGCGTATCTCCTGACGGCCGCACCGGCAATATCTCGACGACATCGCCGACTTTGACACCGGTCTCACTGAATGCCTCCTGGTTGAACAGGATTTCCTCCCTTGAAAAGTTCTCATCGTGGACCCAGAGAGAACATAGCCTGCGGTTCAGGCCTGTGGGAGGCTGCTTGGCCGACTTCCCATTTTGCGCGGAAGAAGGCTCGTGATGAGACGTTGACAGTGAGCGGGTAGTGGAGAGGGTATCTATGCTCGCCGAGCTCACCTGCCTCAAGTGCGAAGCCTTTGCCGGCCCACGTGGAGGCATTCTCTTTTCGAAGCGTCCATGAATCAGACAATGCGGTGTGTTCGTGAACTGGGAGAATGTATGGTGATAATGTTCAACCCGCCGCGGGAGCTCCATATCAGGCTCCGCCAAACCCTACCGCAAAAAGAAGGCGGTGAGTCTAAGATCATGTGACCGCGCTATCATCGTGGATCTCATGTTGATCATCTCCACATTCAGCCTCTTGAAAACCTCTGGGTATGATCTCCGATATGCATTCTTTCATATACCCTAATATACATAAAGACTGACGAGTTCGACTCAGCTTCTGTGCTCTTTTAGATATTTTACCCTAAGAGATATCTCATGTTTGTCTAACGCCAACATAAAGAGAAACTGCTGAAAGCTGCATGGCCCCTTTTCTACATTGCTAGCATAATATGCTGGAGTATTGGATTTGCTAGTTTTATTCAGACACCTACGAAACCATACTCTGTGATATGTCCAGTGGTAAATTAACAGTCGAAACTCTCGGATACCTCGAGGTACCTACCTAACTCTACTAACTTACTACGAGCATCTGCCCTGTAAAAGAGGGCCTCATGTGCAGGTTAGTAGGCAGGTACTGGCCTAATACGATCTATGCACTTGTATAGAGCATTAAAAAGTAGAAAACCATGGATACATCTTTAGTGTTCTCCCCTTTAAAATAGACCAATAAACAGAGAAAGGAAACCAAGAAAAAAAAGAATACAGTAAAAAAGAGGGATTTTCCAATCATCTAATCATCTAACCATCTAAGGAGGGTGGGAGGACAATGGACATAACTTCAAACCAGGCGCCATTCCCACAACACCCAGTAACGACATAAATCGTATCTCATCCAGGAAAACGGATCCAACCACCACACTCGTTCTTCCTGTATCATCAAAGACAAGACTTCAAACTAACCTTACCTAGCTCAAGCCCACCAGTTTACACCCTCGAGCCCACATCGAGTTGCTCGAAACCCTCCTTCTCACTCTGTCTGTCCGCCGCATCCGACTGGAAAATTCCCTCCTGCTTATCCTCGATCCGATGCACCTTCTCACCGAACTTGGACTTGATCTTGCCGCTCCGCCACGCGGGGAGCCCGCTGCTGAAGACGCCGTCGATCTCCTCGAGGGTCTTGCCCTGCGTCTCGTAGAAGGCGAGGAAGGAGTGCACCGTGCTGGCGAGGCAGAAGACGCCGAATATGATGTAGGTTCCTGTATTGGATATATGTGTTAGTATTCATCATGCTGGTTGCGGGTATGTCTCATATTCTAAAGGGAGATATGGAAACGGAGGTGATATTCGGAAGGTGTTTAACATACGCCAAACGATCTAGATAGAGCGATATCAGTCAGCACTATATCATACTAACGGATGTGTAACCCGAGCTCTCGGGAAATGTATGAGACTTACATTCTCAAAAGAAGGCGGCACAAAATACGCAAGCGCAAAGTTGAACATCCAGTTCACGGCCGCGCAGAGTCCCACGCCCTTGGCGCGCCATTTGATGGGGAAGACCTCAGAGCAGTAGACCCAAGCCGCTGGTGCCTGTAGTTAACCCTATCGTCAGCATGAAGCCCCTGGCCTCTGTCCATCAAGCCCAAATAGGAGATTGTACGTATGCAAGTGAGGTAGATACCCACCCAAGTAAACCCATAACACGCCACAAACAGATAACTGCACGCGATGATGCCTTTAGCCGGCGGTCCCGTCACCTGCCACTTGATGTTGCTCGCTCCCGGTATGGAATCGACGTGATGGCCGTACGAAGCCATCAGGCCCGCGACGGCGAAGTGCAGCGCGGCCATTATGACGCCACCGAAGACGAAGAGGTTGCGGCGGCCGGTCTTCTCGATGAAGGTGAGCGTGATGCCGGTCGTGACGAGGAAGATGACGTATTGGATGGCGGAGGAGTAGAGGTTCACGTTGCCGGTGAGGTTGGCCATTTGGAAGACGTATCTAGATGTTGTCAGTTCGAACGGCCGATAAGCTACCCAGTAGGTAGGTAGATATAGATGACCTGGGCTCGGGTCTACTTACACAATATAGTACATCATCACATTCCCACCCAGAAGCTGCTGCCAGAGCTGAGCAAACAGACCAGCCGTTGTCCGTCGCCACATGGATCGTCCGAAGAGGCCCAGGATCGACAGATTCTTGCCTTCGTCCGCGAGACGCTGAGCTTCCTGCACTGCTCAAAATTAGCATCCACAACTTCACATAACCTCCATAGCTCTAAAAATCCAGACGACAAACCTTCAAGGTACTCCGCCTGCACAACCGGATCCTCCCTCCCCCTATCATCACCTTCCCCATGTCCATGCAACAGCGTCAACACATCCAAACATTGCTCCCACCGATCCTTACTCGCCAACCACCTGGGTGACTCGGGAAAGAAGCACAACGCGCCCAGCAGGATGAGGGCGGGGACGGCCTGGACACCCCACGCGATCCGGAACGAGGCCGGGCCCTCGACCTTGGAGCAGCCGTACGAGACCAGGTACATGATCAGGATGCCCCATTCGATGGCCCACTGTTGGATGCCGACGATGCGGCCGCGGATGCGCGCGGGGGAGAGCTCTGCCAGGTACACGGGGATTTGGGAAGACATGATTCCGACTGTCATATAGACGTTCAATTAGTTACCTAGATTTCTTTCTAGTTCCTGAGAACAATGGGGTTAGCGTACCAGACAGCCCATTAATAACCCTCCCGCAAATCAACTGCGCAACGTCCCGCGAGCTCAGCTGGATCACGGACCCGATGATCCAGATGACAGCAGCGATCTGGAGTGAGCTCCGCCGGCCCAGCATGTCGGAGAGGAATCCAGCGGCCAGCGCGCCAGCGAAGGAGCCTGCTGACATGGAGGCGGTAATCTAGTGGAAAGCAGTCAGATTGGCTGTGGTGCGAAAGTTCCATCGGAGAAGGATATTGAGACATACCCCTCCCTGGAGATCCGCATCGGGGTGGTTGAAGTATTCCAAGTACTGGTAATTCGAAAATAAAACGTCAGACATTTCTGCTCTACTATCATCCTTTTTTTTCTCCCTCATGATAAAGACCTACCTGATCCGTTCCAATCCATGCGCTCATAGAACTATTATTACGGATATGTCAACACATCCGTGTCCCTTGCATGCATGTACAGTATGTGTATGCAAGATCCGTACCTGATATCGAAACCAAACCTAGAATAATAGATCCATTGACGTTAGCACCATCACCATTAGAGCGAAATTTGACCGGGGTTTTGAACGTACAAAGCACCACCAATCGTCCCAAACGCCGCAAGGACTGTCAAAGTGAAAGGGCAGGCAGTCAGTTTAAGTGCCGTAGAGACTGCTAGGAGGTACATGAACCCATACCGTAGATATTCGAAATCCGACGCTTGAACATGGCTGCTACCCCAATGCCTGCCCTGTCAAAGGGCTGACTGAAATAGATGAAAATAAATCCACAGACGAGATAGAGAACGATGCAAGATTTTTGAAAAGAAAGAGATAATCACATTCCCCTGCTCAGTACCTACTCAGGTCCTAGGTCCCTCCTCTCCTGGGATGAGAAGAGACCACGAGAAGCTCAGTAGGTAAGGTAGGCAGTACTAGGTAGATAGGATACAAGAAACAATAGATGGAAACAACACAGACCAGGAACCAAGCACACACCGCAACGTGCATTCCACTATCATAATATAAATAGTCCATAAATACCTCTAACAATCTAAATACCCCATACCAACGAACCCGCATCGGTGAAGGATCGAAGACCAGACCACGCGTGCACATGCCCATCTTGACCATCATCACGGATAAGTCCCAGCTCGCTTCCCATATATGGCTACATCTGTGGGACCAATGCGGCAACGATCATCAGATTCACAAGCGTCAGCAGGCGGGAGAGCGCAGGTTCGTCAAGACGGTTAACGGTTAAGCAACTTGAAGCCCCCCACCGCATTTTATCCGGGTTGGATCTTATTCGAAGAAACAAACACGAAACGAAAAGCTTGACTTTGCTGCCACAACCATCAATCAATCCATGGCACCAGGCACCATGGGGTCCATCAGTGCTCAGGACTGGAGATGCGGGTGCGGTGTGCACGGTGTGTAATGTACAGTACACAGACCTCAGTAGGTATTTAACCTACCTAGGTGCCTAACTTATAATACCTAACGGAGGACATGCACCCTAGGTGGTATATAGTCCGTGATGGCGACGCGGAGATCGATCATAGAAAAGGGATACTGTAGGAAGAACAGAATAGGATGCTTTCTCCATGTGGTATACAGTACTGTACTTGTACATACAGATGGGAAGAATTAGATACCAGGTACCTATCTACGGTACATGGTTAGGTGACAGTCGACAGACAACATGACGAAGCTGGTTGACCTGGGGATCTGTCACTATCCATCGGGATATCTCCTCAAGTCTCAACAGTACTGCACCCCACATCGGAGACACAGCGAAGCTGAAGCCTGAAGAACACCACCCTAGCCTACTAACCTATGCGGGGTTCCGCCCGGGGAAAAAAGAAGAGGGAATGGAACGGAACAGCACTTACTAAGAACCTAGGTAGGTGTCGGAGCATTACTCGCCCGAGACTTGAAACTTGAGACTGAGACCTGAGAGGTGAGAATAATATGACGAAATTCCGTAGACATACGTACAATACGTACTGGACAGTACGCGGTGAGGTAAGACAAGGCAAGGCAAGGTAATATTGTTAGCACTGGAGGGAGGGTAGATCAACATCAATCCAATTTATTGGGTTGTAAATTGCCGCATACAGGTACGGTACGCCGCATATACACAATCCATGAAGACGGTGGATGATGCAACGGAAGCCAAGACAGAAAAAAAGAATAATAAATAATAGAGATAAGCAATGGAATAGCTATATTTCCACATTAGCTAGTAAAAGAGCAGAGAAAGGCCAAAGAATTGGGAAGCTGTCGAGATAGACAGATAGACGGTGAACGAGGTTCACCGACTCCTGGTCTCCCACAATGCGGGGAACTCCATACCTCCATATTCCGGACGGTACAGTACGGGTAGGGTAGATGGATGGAACTCCTTCCCAAACCCTTCCAATGAATGCCCTGCTCCGTTCCAATTCCAATTCCGGCCGGAGTATCCAAGTCCAGTAACTCTGGTTGGTGACCTCAGGTCCCGGTGGAGTCACGTCACGGTCACGATCACGGCCTCCTCGCCTCGGACCTCCAGACGTCTCTGACGGGGGAAGAAATCCGGAGACCTGTCTCATCGACTCGCTCAGATTACCCATTAATAATTTACTCCGTACAGGATGGGAAATCTATTTTAGCCTGAACTGAACTCCGCGAGTCTCGGCCGGCCTCGGTCCGTGGAAGGCTGGAAGCTTTCAATTTCTTAGGTGCTCCGTACTTTCTAGGAAGCCGGTGTCTGGGCGTGTGTATCACGTGAGAATTGATCGGAGTTCATGCGGGTTTTCAAACTTTCAATATCCATTCTCCCACATGTCTTGTTGACCTGTTCTCCGCTAAGCAGGGGTGAGAGAAAAGGGTGGCATACTACTACTCCTACTGCTGCGTCCAAAGTACCTACACAGTAATGTAAGAGCCCACCAGCAAACGTACTGCGTACTGAGTAGTCTGAGTACGCAGGCGACAGAGCACGCCATGGCGCGACGCGGCACCTCGTACGGCAAACAAAACAGAGACCGCCGGCATGTTGCCGAAGTCTCGTACGATACCCGAGTTCAATCCCGAGCACGGAGAAAGCACGGAGCACGGCGTCCTGCAGGGCCGGTCACGAGATCACGAGATTGGCGCAGGAACGCTCCGGCTTGGCTGCTTCCGGCTTTTTCCGCAACTGCCCTTGATCCGGTCACGGCCTGAGGCAGCGCTCTGTAGATCCCCAGACCGACTTTCGACGTCATCTGGATCGACGTCCGGAACCAGGTTTGGCACAGGAGACCCACGGATAGATTAGGTAGGTAGATATCTACGGAGACTGAACAGTAGTAGTGATGATGATGATGATGATGATGATGACGATGGTTCAACACGCACAGCGTGAAAGCAATTCCATACAGAGCATGCTACCCGTCCTGTCCAGGAGCTGACAACGACCAAAGTGAGTGATGCTGTAAACAGCCACAGCCAAATCCACGAAGCAACGCAACATGCACAAAGCAAGCTATGTTTCCAGACGCTGCCTCGTAACCGACATCAAAAGGCTTCAAATTAGATAGCGCTCGCAGTAAGAGACCCGCTAGTTCAAAAAATAAATAAAAAAAAGAGTAAGCGAGAAAAGAAAAAAAAAAAGACCAAACATCCAGTTAAAAGAATTAACTTCCGCGCCCAATACCGCGAAATGAGAAATCCTTCCCATGTCAGTTCTCCTTTCGAAAAGAAAATCTGGACCCTAACACCAGGTCTTTTGTTTTGTTTCGCCGTGTACTCGCTCCTTGTTTCCGTTTCCCGGTCTTTCAATCGCTCCCATGACTTTTTTCCCGTCGTAGTCGTCTGCACCCGCGGGGGCAGATCCGTACAGTACAAATAGTGAGAAGGTTAGTAATACAATTAAAGCGGAGAACCGTGAAGAATGAGGAAAAAAAGAATAGAACTTTCAGATGACTGCAACCCAAGAAGACGCCGGGATGACCGGGGTGTCAACGGCCAAACTCAGCCCACACTGTGCTCAGCCAGCCGGTCGGGATCCCAACCCCGGAGGTGGAGATGGACGGCCACTGCTCGTAGCTACAACCGTCAAGGAAGGCCAGAACGTCGTCTCCACCAAGGCTTGCAGACCACATGGTGTTGTCTCCTCCGTCCAAAGTCGTGGGAGCAGAGGCCGCCGGGTAGCTGACCGATCCTGGTGGAGGCAGCATCGAGAAACCGTGTTGAGCGGCCGCGTTGATTGGAGGAAGGGATTGCGAGTACGGAGGTGGTGGCGGCTGCTGGCGGGAGGTGATCCACGAGTTGATGGGCTGCAGGCGGTTCGATGAGTTTGGGAGGTATTGGGATTGAGGCTGGCTCGTGGGTGGGGGCGCGTACGACCCGGGGGACGTGAGGGAAGGAAGACTGGGGGACGTCGTAGAGGGAATTGGACCGTGAGGATGGTGTTGCAAGGACGGTAGAGAATAGGGCGATTGAGACTGGAGTGGTCGACCAGTGGGCATAGGTAGACTCGGCCGACGATCGAGCTCCGACCTGGGACGTTCTCCGTCCGGTCCTGATGCGAGCGGCATGCCGTGGACAGGACTGTTCACGGGCACCCACGACTCCCGCCGGCCGCCAGCGCCGTCAAGCTGGGGTTCCGCCGCATCCCCGGGTTCGCTCTTGACAGCGTTGCTGCCGGCATCGCTGGCCGTCACCCCCCTGTCGGCCAGGGGGACGGGAGCACCTGTACCGTCTTCTTCCACAGCCTCCTGGATCTGGTCCTCGATATTGCCAAAGTCCAGGAAGAGCTTCTCCAAAAGCTTGAACTCGTCCAGTCCGCCTCCCGTGCCGCCCTCGCGCACCGGCCGGACTCCATTCGTGTGGGCGTCGATGCCCTCAGAAGTAGACATCATGTCCCATTTTCGCGAGTTTCTCTTGAAGTCTCTCTTGACCTTCGTGAAGTAGCTGTGTAGACGATTGATCGTCCGGAACCAGCCAACGGCCATCCTTAATCGAGGCCGCATCTCACGCAAGATGTCGAGCGACTTTCGCGCCTGAGCCTGGCCTTGACTGCCAGTACCCGTTACCACATCGGGCGTCACTGACTTGGAGCACATGTAACCTTCTTGATCCATGTGGTTGAAATGGGCAGCGTACACCCCAATGAAGGCGGCGTTGTATATGGCGAAACCGACGAGCGGGTTCTCCACAAGTACACCACGCTCATGGCAGGTGACTACGAGGTCCGTCATCTGTCTTGCAGCTTTGAATAGCTCCCTGGCGCTGTCGCGCCAAAACCCTTCCGGGGTGTTGTACTTGTCCATGGGGAAAGTTGGCTCGTCCAGGGGTCCAACAGGCTCGCTGCACCGAAGAGGCAAGAAGGGAATGTAGGCCCTGTGCAGCACGATTACCGAAAGAAAGTAGACGACGTGCATCACCGTGTATGCTGCCAGAGAATGCTTGTACATGATGTGAGTGTCTGTGTTTCTCTGGGAATACTGCAGATTGCGGGAAAGACCGTCTTGGAATTCTGCCAGCATGCTCCGTAGTTTGGTGAAGCGAGAGTCGGGATGCCATGGTGGATATTGCTCGGTCCTGCAGTCATCATTAGCATCATTTTGCCAGTTACAACGCGAATATGATCTGTTAGGACGAACCTTCTACCTCCGGCACAAGACCACTTGGCAATGCTACCCCAGATTCTGATGATCCGAATCACCCTACTCAAGACAGATTCTTCCGCGCCAACTTCCCACCTGTCGATATCATTATCACCTGAGTCAGTCCGCTGTCCAGCGGGCGACCAGGACTTCGAATCGGTAGAACCGTTTGAACGGAGCTTATCGTCTCCAAACCCACCGATACTCTGCCGCAAGCTCGGAATCTGCACGCCCTGCGCGTCAAAGCTTTGAGGACGACGGCCGGAGGCGCTGTTCAGGCGTGATGTGCGGACGCGTTCTCCGAAGGCAAAGGCATTGTCACTGGGCAGCTGGATTCCCAGGTCTTTGACCTTGATCATCCGGGGTCTATATTTACCGCTGCTCAAGCAACGGTCCATGATGAAGCACGCCCAGAACGTCCGCCGTTTCGTCTCCTGGGCGATCACATCGTCGGAGTTTTGCTCCTTGTGTTCATCTCTCCGAGCGATCCCGAAATGCTCCGCTTCCGCCTTCAGCGCAGGCGACCTGTTTGAATCGCGTGGTGATATTTCGTTCTCGAGCTCGAATGACAGGCCCATAGCTTGCGAGAGTCGGATGGCAATGCCAACGTAGACCCAGGCGCTCTTTCCACGGCACATGCCCCATTCGTGCAAGGCAAGCATCAGAAGCGCCTGCACGCGAGTCAGATCGGGCACGGCGAGGCTCGCTCCGTCTGCACCCGCGAGGCGACTACGAAGCGCATTCGCATAGAATTCGGATGCCACCAGCGGGTTTGACGAACTGCTTGGTGACGAAGGTGAATGGTAGGCGACCAATTGTGGATGGAACCGGGCCGTGAGCGCCAGTACGCCCAGGAGGATCAACGGAGATGGCTCCAGCTTGGGGACGGGACTCTGCGAGTTGTCCGTGCCGGTCTGTCCATCGGGCTGCGACGAGGGCAAATGACGGATCTGGCTGAGAAAGGTCGCGGGATGGAGAAACGGCAGGACCGTTGAGAAGTGCGACTGGAAGAGGTCGAACAATGTCTCCCACACCTTGACGGTGAGGATGGAGGAGTCGAGGACATCCAGGTTCGCCTTTGCGGCGTCTCTTGCGCTCGATCCCGATGTGCCCACCGTCTTCCTGGAACGCTGCCTCTTAGGGCTGTCCCATTCACCGTTCCGGTCATCTCCATCCGTGGCGGCGCCAAAGTCTCGTTTGGCCGCACCACCGCCTACCCCGATCGCGGGGGTGGGATAGACACATTCTCTGCCCGACGACTCGCAGGCGCGACAGGTGGTGTCGATGCCGGCGTTGACACATTTGATTTTGCTCCGCCGGCAGCGGGAGCACGCGATGCTGGAACGCATTTTGGACGCGGGACGGTCTATCTGGGTCTCCACGGTGAAGGGACGCGCTGCGATGCCGCTGTCGAAGACACGTTCAGCGGCGACGGACGAGGACTGCTCTCCCGAAGCTGGAGAAGGGGAGCCGGACTGCGTCCACTGACCGTCGTCGGCACAGGAGCTGGCCAGCCTCTTTTCGGCAACCTCCGAGGCTTCGAGCCGGTGTGTATGGGAGGTTCGAAGCACAGGCAAAGAGAGAGGGAACTCGGGATGGAGGGACAAAGAGGAGAGGGCTCGGGGCGCACCGCAGCAGACGAGATCCGGGAAGGATTTCAGGTGCAGAGTGGAGCGGAGAGGCACCCGATGACAGTCGGCCGGCGTAGCCGGTCAGACACAGGCAACAGCCAGGCGCGCGCGGCGAGCGCGATCGGGAAGTGACGGGTTTTGAGAGGAGCAGGCTCCTCGAGGGGTGGTGTGCTTCTTGCTCGACGAAGCAGAGAGACAAAGGGGAAGAAGACGGAGTAAAACAAAGGATACGCGACACCGACCGGGGGGTTTGGTTTTGCTACCTGCAGCAGCGCATCGTGGAGTCAAAAGGAAGCGGGATATGCAAGGACGCGCGACCGAGCTACGGAGCACAGAGTGGAGACTTCCGTGACCCGAGATTCCCAGCGATTTTGAGGGGGAACGCAGATCGGCAACGGTCCCGACCGGGCTGGGGAGGTGAGGGGGAGCCACGAGAACTGCGGCGAACGGGGGAAACGAGGAGAAGAGGGATGGAGAGATGCAGGAGATGCGAGATGAGAAGAAGAGAAAGAAAAAGAAAATGTCAGAGCCGGGGAAGACGCAGCTCACGGGGGTCTAGTGGCCGCGGGGAGGACGGCGGTCGCCAGACGCCGGGAACAACTAGAGCAGCGCAGAGGGCCTGCGCCGGAGACACGCTCAAGGCCCGAGGATCGGTCTGGCCGGCCGTCTGCCGTGTATTGGCAACGCTGGTGCTGTGTTGCGTGCAGCCGTTGGTATTATTATTGTAGCTGGTTTTGCTGCACGTAGAAGAGATCGGTGGCCACGAGAGATCCCAACGCAGCAGGTGTCGAGATCAGGTCCGAGAGAGCCGTGAGCCAACAGCAGTCCTCAGCCGCAGGAACGGAGGTGGAACGTGGAAGGCAGAGATCCTGCGGGCCGGGCAGCCTCGACTACGAGAAGTGTATAAAGAAGAGGACTAGAAGAGAACTGAACTGCCGGAAGAGAATCTGTACTCCTATGCTGTTCGTGCTGAGACACTGTCCTACAGGAACACACGGAGACGCCCTCTGTCCCGACGGAGACGCGCATCAGCCGGGCGCTGCTACCCCGGCCAGGTGTGGGATCCGGAGACACGAGTCCTTGCGCTGAATTACTTATACCACGCCGCACAGAGGCCCGGCCTGGCCCACCGGTCTCGTGCTGGGAAGTCGGTCGATCATGGGCCTGACTATTATCATATCATTATCATCCTCTTTCGTCGCGTTCTCGTCCGACTGCTAGAGGGCGACTGTCCTCCGTCCTGTGTTCATGCTCGGGACGCTGCTGCTACTCGTACGTTACTCATTCTCTGCTCGCTGGGCCCGGTCCCTGCAGCTCGTGGCGGTTCCCCTGGTTCGGCCCCAGCTCTTCCCGATCGGCAGTCATGTCCTCGCGAGCCATCCGCCATCTGTCGTCCCCTTCGCTTTCCCAAGACATACCCATAAGCCGAGTCAGCCGATGTTTAGGTAATTTTCATCATCATCATCTTCTTCTCCCCTTCACGGGGGAATACAACTGCAGACGGTCCAGACGGCACAACTGCCACGCAGTTACACTGGGCAGCGGATTCCCGTAGACAGGAGCATTCCACGACCGGCGTGCAGGGTTGCGCGGTGCGGTGCGTACGCCGGCCAGTCCCAGTGTACGACAGCGCCGCGCGAAAACGCCCATCTCTCCGGGAGGCCCGAGGCTGGGCTGGGCGCCGGAATGTTCAGCAGCGACTCCCTTTCAGCCGTGCTCTCAGATCCTGTCTGTCGGGAACTGCCGTCCGGCCCCCGTCCAGTCTCTCCGTGCGCTCGCCCGTCCCAGCACACTGATTGGCCGCGGCCCGCCCACCGTCGCGCGCCGCCTTCTCCGCAGTGCTGCCTCGCCCCGGTCCGCCAACGTCTCGTACGTCCCGCCAAGCAGTGGATAACCCCGCAAACTGCTCACCGCGCGCTCTGGAGTTAGTCTACGGCCGCTTCTCGGGCTGCCCATTCCAGCTCTGTACCAACGTTTCCCTCGGGAACGGCCTCTTCCAAATGGCCCCGTGCCTCCGGAGAACGCGCTCCCCCTCAAGTGCCGACCGCTGACCAGGAATGGCTGCTTTCTCTGCGGCCGACCAAACACCGCAAACCACTACCCAACCTTCTCGCCCTGGTCAGCAGGCCTGATCTGGCAGCGTGCTCGGTCCTTTCCAGCCAGAGAACCCACCGTTCGCTGTAGACGCGCATGCAACCGTGCCCACCGACCCGGCCCTGAGCACTCCGTACTGTAAACCCTTTCTTTCATCTGAATTTCTATTCACAATTCCGGATCCGAATTAAGGTTGCAAGATCGCTCCGTCTCTTCTCCATCCACTACTACTACCTACTCCGGACTCTCCATATCAAGGCAATATGCGGAGCGAGACTGGAGACGGGAGACACGGAATACGGGACAGAACAAGCTCGTCCATCCCCCGCGAGCCGCGGTCCGTGGGCCCTGCCACACAGCCCAACGCATCATGCATGCCATCTTGCTCGTTTTGCCACTGTGACAGTGCTGGCACCTGTCACCGTGACCTTCCTCCAGGGCTATACCTTTACCCTTACCTTACCCCGCGATTTGTTCGTCCCGACTAGCTAGCTAGCCTAGCTCACCTCCTTCAACCAATTCCATATCCGTTCCAATTCTACGGACGGAGACGGAGAACGTAGCAGAGTATGGAGTCTTCTCCGCACGACCTGGCCTGGCCTGGTCAGGTCGGGTCGGGTCGGGTCGCTGACACGTGCTTCAAGCATACTTCAAATTCCTTAGGTGCCCTACGGTAGGTTCCATCCGAGGCAGGCACGTTGCTAGGAGGTCATGGCATGCACACTGTACAAGCTCAGTTGGTCTCTGGGTGGCACTGATGACATATTACCGTATAGAGTGTGGTTACGTACCAGGTACTACTACTTACTGCTGCTGCTGCTGCTGCATAGCATACATACTACAAAGGTGACTAAGTATCTCCTGTAGGTACTATCTCTTCTATCTATCCATCCTGGCTCTCTCTCTCCCAGTATCCTCCAGTTTTGAGAAACCGTCGTGTTGACATAGACCCAAGGTCATTGTCAAGCTCTAGCACTACTACCCCACGTTTAGTAGGCTTCAAGTAGGAACTTCTTTCTCTCTGCCCCGAAGAGCCACGAATACCAAGTAAGGAAGAAGAATGGTTCAATTCAATTGGGCTGAGTAGAACTAGACAGACATCCTATCCAATCTTTCTTTCTGGCCACTGCCACTCAAAAAAAAGAAGGGTGGATAGAATGAAACGTATCGTATTGATTGTCTGTATGGGTATGGGGTATGGCTATGGATGTTGATGTCCTTCCTTGCTTCCCATGACCCCGGATACAGCAGTCTTTCCTTTTCTCCTTTGTCAGGAACGTATAAAGAATGGGGGCAAATCAACCCAAATAGAAGTAGAAGAATCGTAAGCGATAGAATAGACAACACACGTAAGTGTAGCAGTCTAGAGAAGAGAATAAACCAACCCACGAGCCAAAAAGGGTCAAGAAAGGGGGTATTTACAGCGAAAGAAGCCAAAAACGACGATAGTAATACAAGAAAAGGTTAGCCAAACAACGAACTCAAAATCAAATAGAGTTGATGTCATCCGGACGAATGGTGACAAGACAAGCCTGATAGAAGCTTTTTCTTCACATTCATACCAAGTGCCTAGTCATCAACAGAATCCGTAGACAGAGAGCCAAGATATCAGATATTTAAGAGACAGTCTGTGGGGAGTATCGTATCTGGTCGGAGCGGTGGGTATCCAAGCGGCAGGTAGAGTTGAAAAGAGTATTCATTTGTTTGCTCGCGTTGGAAAGAGTGTTCATTCGGCATTTATGCCTCAACCTTAGTTTGAGATGGATAGAACCTAGATAGACGAAGACGAAACGGGTCAGAGCGCTTGTCCCTGTATTTAGGTACCTATCGGCCGTTCTCTTTGGGCTCAGATGGTACCGGGTAGATAAGTATGTACTCACCAAGAGGCGACCGCGATGATCACATACAGAGTCATCAGCATGACTCCTTCGAGCCAATGTGATTTTCCGTCTCCGATAAGGTAGTTGACCTGGAGAGGTGGTTGATTGGTCAGATATGTAGAAATAGATACACTTTGAAAGACGGGAACGTACCAAAAGCACGGAGACGAATAGAAGGATGATCTGGAAACCATCAAAGTAGAGAGTCTATATCCGTTAGTTCTTCTGAACCGGTACCTGTTTGAGTTTCTTTGGTTGGAACACAAGCATACCATGTCATCATTGCCTGCAAGGACAGAGGTATATAGATCAGTAACGGAAGAGCCAACTAGATCGCAATGCGGCGAAACTCACCGATAATCCATCCGACCACGACGACAAGGGGCATGACCAGCAAAGCGATCTGCATGCTGGAGCCAACCGCTACACCAATGGCAAGATCCATCTTATCCTTGCAAGCGACGGTAACGGCAGTCGCGTGCTCTGCGGCATTACCGACGATGGGAAGAAGAATCAATCCGACGAAGGTCTCTGAAATGTGGCCCCTCTTCGTGATCGCATCGATGGAATCAACCTGGAGTGTATCAGTACCATGCTATTGTATATACATGCAAAAGAACGTACCATGAACTCTGCGCAAAGGGCGACCAGGGCTGTCGAGGCCGCCAGTGTGAATATCGCAACCCAGATGCTGAGCTGAGGTGTCTCCGGCTCGTCTCCAGGATCAGACATTGACAGTTGCTCAGGATTTTGTGCACCAAGAGTAGCAGTCATTTGGCCGATCTGGGCGATTCCTCTGCTCGCGTCTCCCTCAGAGACTTTGGTGCGTATTTTCTCCGCTTTGGGGCTTGGCCGGTTGTACATTTCGGTGTGCGATTTCAACTGGAAGTATAGATATGCTCCATACACTACCAGAAGGATGACACTCGTGCCTAGATTCAGCAGCGTCAGAGCTGCCAACTCGCAGATCGGCTGCAGATAACTTACCTCGCGACAAGGGAGCGACCCCTGCTTCACCAGCTGTATCCCTTTTATCAGAAACGCTCAGCTCCAGTGATGAAGGGCGGTGCGCATACCGTGAGACCAGTTATGAAAAGCAGTGGGAATGATCAAACTGCCAACTGCCAATGCGAGGAGACTTGCTGCCGTCTGAGCAACAACGACGTTGAAGTGCTGTTCGAGCCGGTTCAAGCCGCCAAAGAAGAAGCACATCCCCATGACCAACAGCAGATTTGAGAGCATACTTCCAATGAGCGACGTCTGGACGATGACGACCTGATTGTCGACTAGCGCCAGGATAGCGACGATCAATTCGACGGCATTTCTGACTTCGTTGGCTTTGAGTTTCAAAATCATGTAGGACAAGTGCTTACCCGAATGTCGCATTCAAAAGGCCTCCAATTGTTTCTCCAGTTCTGAGCACTGATCAGTATAACGAGGAACTGTGTAAGCTCCAGTGAGGATTACCGTAGAGCGATCTCTTCTGTTGCGTAACTCAACATTGAGGCAAGCGGACTGGTAGAAGGTCAGTTCGGCGCCTTTTCATCGAGAGATACCATGACATACATTATAGCAATGAAATTGATGACGAATATCCCAACAGGATCGATGTGAAGATAGTTGACAATGACTAACAACATTAGTTGGAGACCCCTGGGCTTGCAATGGGACTGTGGCTTTCTTACTTCCCACAGGGGCCATGACCAGAAGAATATTGACCCAGGAATTGAACAGCGTAGCTTTCAACTGCCCTACCACCGTAAACTGCTGCTTGTCTTCAGTCGACTCGCGTGACTTCCCTGTTAGCGTATCATCATCGTTTGGGATGGACTTTGCGACAGCTTTCCTCTGCCGGGGGCCATCTTCATCAGGGTCACCCTTTGCTTGCGACACATTGATCGGTTCATTGCTCTTTGGCGATGGCTCCAATCCGGCTCCATCGCTATTGGTGTTCTCCTCAACCCCGGCCCTGGGATCTAACAGGCCTGAGGATTCAGGAGAAAAGGTGTGCGCATGTTCAGGTCCATGCAGGCCATTGTTGAACTCCTGGTGCCGTTGCCTCTCCTGCGACAACCTTGCATCTCCTTCAGTTCGGACAGGCCTCAGTCCGCTCTCCAGGCCACCTGTTCGGGAGTGTTTTGGGCGGGGCCTGAATTTCTTGAATGGGTTACGGTTTGTAGCTTCTCCATCGTCATCGTACCACGACAGGTACCTAGCGTGGCGTCGATAGATATCTACGACGGATGAAAAGTGTGAGCGGGGAAGGGAAAGTCAGAACACGTCGGGAAGGAGGGAAGACTTACGCATTGTGCCCGAATACCACTTGAGGTCAGCCTGCGAGGGGTAACAGCAACGAGGAAGGTGTGGCTTGAGGGTTTAAAGAGAAGAGGAAGACAACGCCATCAATTGGGATAGCAAACTTTGAAACCAGGCACGCGGGTGCGGTACGATATAGGGGGATATCCACAGTGGATTGTGATAGGTATGTTCCCGTACGGACCAGGGGAGCCGTGGTGGGTGCTTTGCGCTGTTTTAAGACTCTAACTTGACAAAGGAGACAAATGTGGCTACCTAGGTTTTTTAATCTAATACGATACACGCCATAAACGACTCTTTATCATCTTCGATATCCTGCTTCGCTTGCTGCTGGCTTACGGTGTACTATGAAGGTATAGTAATAGGTTGCTGACGTTGATGCCTTCGGTGCAACGCCGGGGTGTCTCGGTTGGTCAGACTTCAGACATTGGAACCTGTCATTGTGGACGAATACCATCCTGTCACTGTGCTTTTTCCCTTTTCCAGGAAGCCTACAGGTTGGATTATTGTTCTGTGAATAAGGAGTTGCACACAGCCACAGACTAACGTAATCCACCAACGAGCGGGACACACCAAACAAGCGGGACACCCGAAACCCCCTAAACCCCCTATTGTTACAGCACAGCCTGGAGATCACTGACAAGGCTGACGAAGGGAGGACTAGTCACGTGGCCATGCTGGATCGTCCATGATCCATTCTCACGATCCAGGTCTACGATCCACCTCCATAATCCATAGTCATGATCCATAATCATGATCCATCGGATAGGTATTTCCGGGCAGAACTCAGCATGTATATAAGACGCTCCTTAACCATGGGGACTAGGACCCCGTGGTCAACTCAAATAGCAATCTTGATAGCAACATTGCTAGTAATGGCCTATTCATCTATCTCTTTCTCTTGCTTTCTGTCCTCAAGGTAAACCCAACGAGCCTCCGCCTAAGTCTTAGGTCCGCCGTTACACCTATTTGCTCCTGACAACATTCAACAATTCAACCACCAATATGCCACCAAAAGCAGCAGATTCAGCTGTTCATAAAGAAGGCCGTATCCTCCTTGCAGTGAAGGCCTATCAGACTGGTCAAATTGCAAATATTCGCGCTGCTGCAGCTGCATTTGATGTACCAAGATCTACATTATCATACCGACTTCATGGTCGTTCCGCTCGCATTGATACTGCAGCAAAGAATCAAAAGCTCAGTGATATTGAAGAATCTTCTCTCAAGCAATGGATTCTTGATATGGATGAATGAGGCCTACTAGCATCACATGCTACTGTACACAAAATATGGCCTAGTGCCATTCAATCCACAGCGTGTGCTGGATATGCTTGACATTCAGGCCAAAAAGATTACTCCACCTTCTTCTTCTCATGGCCCCTGGGTTGCAAAGACTCCTCATTCTACTGCAGGGGTGCAGAATCAGATGCAACTTATCAAAGAGCTTATTGACCGTCATTGTCAAAGCCCCCCAAATCAAGCAATTGGTCAGCTGGCAAAGGCATGCGAATCTACTATGCAAGTCCTCATGCTTCGGCAGCAGATGGAAGAGCTTCATGCTGCCAATCAGCATCAAAAGGGAAAGCAAGAAGCCCCTAGATCCTTCATTGCACAGGAGGCATTCCAACAGGTGCTCAAGGCCAGCAGCTTGCTCAGGAAGCTGAAAGGTGCAGCGAGAGGAGCTAAAGAAACGAGCACCACCACGATGCAGTGACTACCATATGATTGGTCATATTAGGACTAGATGTCCCAATAAATAGCCTATGATCTTCTTCTAGATTTAGCGTCATTTATTGGGTGCTGTTAGATAGCTATATTTTTAATATATTTGCATTGCGGTGTTGTAGTGGAAAAAAGAGATTTTTGTCCCGCTGGTGGATTACGTTAGTGCACGTGCCTGGTTTTAGGTTGCGAGGGCCCCACCATGCTTGCAAACATGCAATGCCTGCCTCGATGAAGCCACAGTTGAGACATGCCTTTGAGGCGGTCTGCCTTTTACGTAAATTGATGCATGTACAACTCACGCTGTCGTCAATGGCTGTTTCACAGCTGTTCCATGTGCCTGCGTGGTCCAAGTCGCTTGGAGTGCGGAATGGATGGATCTCAGCGAAGCTTCATAGCCTGCAGACGGAAGTTAAAGCAGACGACACGGTCCTGAGCTTAGACAAAGCTAAGCCCAACCAAGCATGTTGAGTCGCCCATCTGGGAAGTACGCTTCTTGGCACTGTTTTTTGATGCTTTGATTTCTCCAGGCTAATCGCGCTGGGTTATCCGTGCTTCAATGTGGGAAGTCGACCACGATGACGCCCGTAGGATCACAGAATTCCTACGCTGCACAACCAATACGCAACCTGCACAACTGCCATCATTATCTTATCGCCAGTCGGGGCATATCACATTGTCTGCAGTCTGTGCAGAGCAGCTAATGTGGAGCGTGCGGCGCCTTTGTCGATCGCACCGAAATCGCTTCCCGCATCGATGCCCCTCGCAGACTTCGCTATGCAGATACTACTGCGTAACAATACAAGTGACCAAGTTGGGCCGTTATGTTGGGAATAATGGTGGATGGAGTCGACGGACAGCCTTAACAATCTACGGAGTATTATTGCTCACTCCGTACCGTACTAAATATGCCTAAGTAGAGGTATGTACTGTATGTAAGCTTAAGTTGTCGGCCCCACCTTGACGGAAAAAACACATCGTAATAATCCAAAATATAACATTGATTACTTCTGTTAACAGTGGCTAGCTGAATTGGTGGGACAATGGACACCGATTAGGTATTATATCTGACAGATCATATCAGGTAGATCACATCGGGGTATCTGTTTATATTCGATAGATCTCTTGTTCTTTCCACTCTAGCAGTACAAAACTGACGTCAGAAACCTCTTCCGTCAAAATCAGAGCATACAGATCTTCAGTACCGAGTTTTCAAATTTGCCTTATACTTACCCGGATACTCCGCCATGCCTTCATCGGACCAGAAGCCTCCTTTCCCGGCACCTAACAGCACACTCCCTTTCTGGAGGACGCAACCAGACAAGCTCGACGACTACCGGTCTACAGAGGAGCTCCCTGCAGAATGCGACATCGTGATAATTGGGGCCGGATACGCAGGTGCCTCTGTCGCCTACCATCTCCTAGATGGCAACCCTTCTCCTCCATCGATAGTGATGCTGGAAGCCAGGCAGGCGTGCTCCGGTGCGACGGGACGAAATGGTAATTCTGCCGTAATGATGAAACCCGAGACGAAATAACAATGATAATGGTGATGTTAACAGAATCTAATTACGAAATACAGGCGGACATTTAAAACCCAGCCTCTATGCGTCGGTCACTAACATGACTCCGAAATATGGCCGTGAAGCAGCAGAGGAGTTGGCGAAATTCGAGATGGCCCATGTATCGGCAATCAAGAGGCTCATGGAGAAAGAGAATATCGACTGTGATTTCCATATCACGCGCAGTTTTGATGTCTTTCTTACGGAGAGCCAGAACGAAAAGGTTAAAAGGGACTATGATGCCTTGAACCAAGCTGGTGTGATATCGGTGCTGGACGTCCATTATACGTCTGGAGACAAGGCAGAGAGAGTTAGTTCCTCTTTTTCAAGCACTAAGTCTTCGCATTCCTTTCTATATCTATGTACATCCTGCTGAGATCAACCAGATATGCGGTGTCAAAGGAGCCAAAGGATGCGTGAGCTTCACAGCCTGCCATCTCTGGTCATAGAAACTAGTTATGCATCTGCTCGCGATTGCGGTCTCGAGGGGAGCCAATCTGCAGACACACACACCCGTGGCTGAGGTCTCCTCAGCGCCAGATCCCTCAACGGGCCGATGGACGGTCACTACGAAGTCTCGAGGTTCTATCCAGGCGAAGCAGGTCATATTAGCCACGAACGCCTACACGGCAGGTCTCCTGCCCGAGTATTCGGGACGGATAGTCCCCGTGCGTGGAATGTGCTGCCGGATCGTCACCCCAGAGAATAAGCCATCTCCTCATCTTCCCAACACGTACAGCTTGCGCTGGAGTTCTAATATATTCCCCGGCCGGATGGGAGCATTATTCTCGGTGGTGGGAGGGCTGGGTATCTGTCTGACCTCAACAAATGGTATAACGTCACGGATGATTCTCAGCTGGTCGAGTCTGCAAAACGTCACTTTGATGGCTACATGCAACGCCACTTCCGGGGCTGGGAGGACAGCAGGGCGTATACGGACAGAGTATGGAGTGGAGGTCTGTAATTATGTCTTTTTTTTTTGAGACATCGACGTTTAAACGCTAACATTAGTCACTCCAGTGATGGGCTACTCGAGCGATAATTTACCGCATGTTGGCCACGTCCCCGGAAAGCCAGGGCTGCTTATCATCGCCGGATTCACCGGTCACGGAATGCCACAGATCTTCCTGTCCGCAAAGGGGATTGCACAGATGATCCGGGAGGGCAAATCATTTGAAGGGACCGGAGTGCCACGGTTGTACCAGACCACCCAGAAGAGGCTGGATAGCAAGGAAAATGCGCCTTTGGCAGCAATCGGGAGAGAGATTAACCTTGGTCAGGTTCGGCTGTAGAGAATCAGAGTCGGAATTGGTTAGAGATATATAGATCTCCATGTATCAGCGACTGCATGCTTTGCGGAATTTTTCTAGCTCAGAGATATAGTTGTATCTAGGTTGCAATAGAAGAATAGACATGGTGCACGATGGCGCGCTAGAGCAGAGCACTTCATCTTATGAGAGACTGTAACAAAATCCCTTGAAGGTTATATGCATATTCACGGATGTATAGGTGAGCAGGAGGTACCTTGTACTGCATCTGATGTCTGGATCCGCAGAGAACATCGAGTATCTGCGAGTGTTTAAGAGGGGCAGAAACCCTGTAATAAGTTAAGGAGCATACGGTACAAATTCTCCATAGCACAGTGCCTTAGGACCATTTTTGCAGATGTCCGCAATTGGGATGCACTGGTAGGTGGACAAGTTACCAGGTACGGCAGCGCAGGTCAACCGGGGAACCCCGCGTGGGCCGGAAAAGCCCCGCCATGAGAGACCATCCTCCCCTCATCGTCCAATGCCTTAGGTATATCTTTATCCCTACAATATATCCTTGTTATTCCTTCCTTAGTGCTTAATTGACATCTAGACAAGGGTCTAATGAGTCACTGCTCACCGCTGCGTCTCGCTGAGCCTTTGTTGAAGCGTCTTCGTCCGTTCTCGCAAGTTCCTTACAACAAAAGATCATTCCAATCCGCCGCAATGGCAGCGGAGAAGGCCAATTCCGGCTCTGGTCTCAGCGGAGATGAAGAGAAGCAGCGGCGCCCCAGCTCTCAATATCCGAAGAAGATGATCTGTTCGTATGCCGTTTCTGCAATTGAACGCGGAGGGCCATATACCTAATGAGTCAACTTTATCGCAGTTGCTCCTGGAGACATTGAGGGACCTCAAGAATCGAAGACCTCGAAACCGTCTGCAACTTCAGAGCCTAACATCGCACCGACTCAGACGCCTGATCCATCGGCGACATTCTCCAAGACCTCCGCATCCCGTCTAACGGAGGAGCCTCCCCGATCCGACACTTCTACACCTACCTCCGCTACCGAGAGTCATCTTCTTTCTCACCCTGCCCGCGCCCACCAGTTCGTCACAAACCCGCCCCTTACAATCTCCCAGCTGCACCCGACCAATCCTCTCCGTCAGTTCCATAAATGGTTCCGCGATCCGCGGCTGCCTCCGTCATCCGCGCCGGAGACATGTACCCTTGCGACGGCGTCCATGCCTTCGGGCAGAGTGAGCGCGCGCGTGCTGTACCTCAAGGAATTGGACGAGAGGGGCTGGGTTGTGTACAGTTGCTGGGGTAGCAGAGAGGGGAAGGGGGCGCAGGTGTTTGGGAAAGGCCCGAATAAGGACGACCCAGCTGCGGAAGTATTCGGCGCTGAGTCTGGGCCTGAAGCTAGCAGTAGTGAGGGTATCGAGGAGGACCTACAGGAACTGGGCAACAGATGGGCAGCATTGACATTCTTCTGGCCGGCCGTTGAACGACAGGTTCGGATTGAGGGACTGATCGAGCCCCTCAGTAGGGAGGAGAGCGAGGTATACTGGCGCACGAGGGAACGCGGCAGCCAGATAGGCGGCTGGTCAAGCTGGCAGAGCAAGGTGCTGTGGTCTGCTGAGCCTGGCACACTGCCTTCTCATCAACGAAAGAGTCAGGTCGAGGTTCAGGAGGGTATCCACGCAGCAGCTCACCAACCCGCTGCGTCGTCAGATGTCCAAGAAGATACCGGTGTTGTAGACATCGATGACGGACGTTCTGTACTGGAGAACCGCGTCAAGGAGATGGAGGCGCGCTTTGCAGGCACGGAAGAAATCCCGCTCCCGCCATTCTGGGGCGGTGTCCGCATCGTGCCAGAGTCTGTGGAATTCTGGCAAGGCCGTCGGAGCAGACTACATGACCGGTTCCGGTATGTGAGGGTTCATGCTGACGAAAAAGGGGAGAAAGATGCAGAAGAAGGTTTGTTCAAGTGGCGGATCGAGAGACTGTCCCCTTGAGCTTTTATCCTATCTCCCAGAAAGAGGACTGCTGCGCTGCTCAAAAGATGGCCTCTGGGGCAGTTTACAATTCAAATGGCGGTTTTCATAGAGTCATGAGAATGAATCTCACGGAATTGGAACCCAAGAACCGCATTGGGAATTAGGTAGTTAATGAGTCTTGCGTTAGCGAGGTTATGATACTCTATTTGGCAGTAGAGACTCAAAACATCTATGCTCTTGGCTTTTGAAAAATAAGAAAAGTAAATATATCTATAGACTGTGTAATATAATATTTTTCTTCTCTTTCAGACACAAAATTGTCTTCAGCAGTAGCACGTAAAGATTCATGTGCAGTTATATACTGCGGAGAAATGCATGGATCATCCCTTATTTTACCTCCGCGGTTCTAGCTAGCTCCGACGCGACCTCCGCACTCCCGCCGCGCTCGAGCTCCATACGGAGGACTTCATACCTAGGTACCTGGTATCCATGATCGCATCGCCGCCTGGTTGCAAAAAGCAACAGATACAGACACCATGACCAGCAGTCTTGCATCGCAGCCTAAATGGCTCCTGCTGGCTATTGCCAGTGGCACGTTCGCCGCCCTGAACGGACTGTTTGCGAAGCTGTACGTGCAGTACCTTATCCCCTCATTCCTCATCCCCTCCCCAGGAGCAGTGACGGATAAAAACAAAACTGCGGGCTGTTGAGTGTCACGCGAAGCTATGAGAGGGGGTCTTGGTGCATTCTAGAGTTGGCTGCGACATATGTATCTTGATAGACTCTAGATCTATCCATCTCACTTTAGCGCTCATCATGCATGCATGCACCAGTTGGATCGATTCTGAACTGACCTGACGCAACCGGTACAAACCAATAGGACCACAACCGATTTAACGACATCTATATCCCGAGGCTTCTCGCATCTGTTAAACCTGCCCGAATCGACCGACCAGGGCGTAGAGGTCCTCGTTCGAGCTGTAAGTTTCTCTTCAACCAGCCAGCATACCTTACCCAAACCTGCCCTATCTAGTCCAACCCTTTCCTCCTTCTTAGTCTTCGAACAAATGAATAAACAAATCAAATATATTTCCCACTAATACACGGTATGAATATTAAAACGAATAGACCTTCTTCGCCCTAAACCTCCTCTCAAACATCACCATGTGGGCGCTCTTCACGCGCGCCCTGACGGCCTCCCCCTCCACGACAAAGGTATCCATCACCAACACGGCGTCCAATTTCCTCGTCACCGCCATCCTGGGCATGATTGTCTTCGGGGAACACGTGCGTGGGTTGTGGTGGTTGGGCGCGGCGATGATGGGGGCGGGGTGTATCCTTGTTGGGATGAGAGATGGGGACAGGGAGAAGAAGGGTGATAGTAGCGATGCTGGTGGTGGTGATGGTGATGATGAGGGAGGAATACGGGTGGCTCGGGAGCATGCGGGAGATGGGTCCGCGGAGGAGAGTGTTCAGTTGCTGGGTGCTGATGAGAGCGTGAGTGAAAGTGAGGATGAGGAGAGGAATGATACGCTGGGGAGGGGAGGAGGAAGAATGGTGTTGATGGAGAGTGAAGAGGAGGGCAAATGATGAGGAGGGGTCTGTGGGACTCTGTGGGTGGTTGTCCACTGTTCTGTCTTTTGGGGCTAATTATATCCACAGGGAAGGGTATTACGGCGTTTGGGTATTATGCAGGTATACATATAGACACTCGGTTATCTAGGATAATGAGCTTCTTGCTGTCAGTTAGACTGTGACACCAGTTCATTGCTTTTCTCTACTCAGCTTATTGGAAGGTATTCGATGTTGATTACTCAAATCTAGAGTCGAAAATCATCACGTGTGCTGTGATAACGGACCAGAGCAATCTAAACATTCATTATCTTCCATCTCTGTCCTCCAGCTCAAGCATTCCTTCTTCCTCAGTTCCTTCCAGTATATCCGACAATGCTTCTCGTCTGCTTGCTGATCCCCTTCCCCCCGATTCCACCCTCACGCCATTTCGGGACTTCAGCCTCAGTTTGTCACCGATCCATTGCATGAAATCCCACAATTTCTCCTCGAAACCGGGCTTACCATCAACGTTTGCCCCATTACCAAAATGAGAGGCATTGGTAGCAGCGAGTGCGTGCTCCTCTGCCTCAACTTTGAACTGGTACTTCAGGCAGTCTTTGACGGTCACCAGTCCTGTGAGGCGGCCCCGATACTCGACCAAGATGACACGAGGCCCCATCTTTTTGAAGAGTTCCATGACCGTCTCCAACGGAAGACGAGGATGGACTGAAAGCGGTGTATCAACATAGCGACTGAAATCTACAAAATGCCTACCCACCACGGTTTCCATGTCATCAAATGTTCGAGACGTTTGGTGACTCGCAACCGATGCTGGACGTGAGAGCGACGCTTCAGCAGCTTCTTTGGTGAAAGCACACTTGGCCGTAGGCGACAGAGGACCTTCACGCTTTGCTTGGTCAATAGCATATCTGAGCTCTGTGCGCCCAATGTATCCCAAGAGGGTCTTGCTGCTGCGGTCCTCGACGATGGGGAAGCCCTGAAATTTGTTGTCGTTGAGTAGATGCTCAGCTTCCCGCACCGGAAAGTCAGCTGCCGGCAGCGAGACTGGATCACTGGTCATTGCATGAGAGACCGGGACATTAAACACATGGTCCTCTTTGTTATCAAGAAAAGGAAGGCCGCTGAACCAGATCATCTGGTCTGCGATGCCCCCTTTGCCAAAGCGATCGCTGACTGCTTTGGTAACCCCAACTACAATCTAAATAGGAATTAGCACTGTTTGAGTGCGTCTAATCTTGTGAACTCTGCGAAACTCACCATAGTCGGAAGAATGTAAGTCAAGGCACCAGTCAGCTCGAACATCATGACCGTCACTGAAATGGTTAGATGCATGATACCACTCAAGGCTGCAGCTGCCCCTAGAAAAGCATATGTTCCCGGAGTAATGCACGGTATGTCCGGTTCACAAGCTGAGAAGAATGCCGAATCAGGAAAGGACTGTTGCAGAGCCTGTACGAGGATGCCAATCATCCGGCCAAAGGATGCACCTATTGCCATCGATGGGACGAAAATACCCGCGGGCACTTTACAGCCGTATGAAATAATCACCAAGAAAATACGGAGAATAGTAGCCATGGCAAGTGACAGCACCATTGACCATCGATTCTTGGCTCTGGAAGCAGATTAGAGACGATTCCAACGAAAGAAGTCTCGGAAAACTTACTGGCAAAGACCATGATAATCATGTCCACCTTCACACTCGCGGAATAGGATCTCCATCATTTCTGTCATATTGATCTTCAAAAACATGTTGGGATAGCAGAGAAGTGCTGTTATCCCTGCAAGAACCGTGGCCTCGACCACAGGATATTTCGTCAAATACTTCTTCCGGAACGCCTGTGCTCGTAGATTCCATTTTATGACAAATGCGCCGTATAGTCCACCAAAGATACCAATGAAAATAAAGAAGATGATTTCGAAGAAGTGCCAGGTGCGGTCATATTCTACTTGAAACATGACAAGCTGCCCGGTCCGGAAAGGGTTCATAACCTGGGATTGTCATTAGATGTTGAAGCGTTGAGAGAGTGTCATAAACACATACCGCCAGAACTCCAGTTGCAACCAGAGCACAGAAATAACTCCGCCATAGAGTCTTAAGGGGGAAGTATGAAGCCATTTCCTGCGGAGCAATTAGCATCTAGACAAAGTGACTGTCAACCAACATGCAGAAATCATACCTCAAGAGAAAATAGAACACCACCTATCGGACTACCAAATGCAACAGCCACGCCAGCGGCCGCTGAGGCAGTAAGAATTTCCCTCGTCTTCGCAGCATTTTTCCTGTATTTACTGAAGAACCGAGAAATGACGTTTCCGGTGCACGCGGCAAAGTGCACGCTTGGGCCCTCTTTCCCCACAGAGAGGCCAGATGCGATAGCTAAAGGCAACCCAAGGGACTTGATAATGAGCGTCCAAGCGCCTAGGAAACCCTTCATAACAAAGCCAGCAATGATACATTTGATCTCCGATATACCAGATCCAGCTGCGTAAGGAGCGAAAGACTTCACCAGAATCGCAGCAGTAGAAGCGAATATAACCTATGAGATATCAGAAGCTGTTCCGTAGAAGGGGGGGATCATGGGTGGCATACTGAGAAGATGAAGTATGCGATATAGTTAAGAATCCAGATAGGACTCCAATGCTTCCATTCAGGGCAGCCTACAATATTAGCAGCCGCTCGTGAGTGCTGTTACGAGGAAAGCCATACCATCTTCAGCACCCCAGCAGCAGAACTGCTCGTTCAGGTAGAACGCAGTTGTGCAGTAACCCAGTTTGACATCAGACAGCCATTCCGTCACAATGTTGAGGAAGGCTGAATTAAGTCCAATAGCAGCTCCAACAAGCGTCACCACGAGCCAAGCCTGTCCGGCATCGTAGGACTCTTGGAGCTTTCGTCTCCATCCCAACGTACCCTCTTGGTCCCAAAAACCGGACCTTTCTCTCCGCTTGGCCTTCCGCCGTGCCTGCTCCTGCACCGCATCCTGCACCCAGTCTATGGTTGTGAAATCCTCATATCTCTTGATCTTATTAATCTCCTCCGTGTGAACCTGTACGTTGGCGCCCGTGGCTGGAGATCTGTGCTCGGCCTGCTCGGAAACGGAGAAGCCTGATAACCTCCGCGAGACTCGACGTTTAGGCGCAACGGGGTTTCGTTGACCTGGCCCGGGCGCAGAGGTTGATGACGTGCGAGAAGGGGTCATAACATCGATTCTGTCATTCACATAATTGGGTTTAGCCCGGGTTCATTGAAGACAGTGCTTGCGCGATTACTCCAGCACCACCTGCAGATGGAGATTGCTTGATTAGGCGCGGGCCGGGGACGGCCGCTATGTACCGCACGTGAAACGAGCTTCGCCGTCCCGCGTTCAGGCTCGACTCGCGCGTAATATAGATGTCGCGAACACTGTCAGTGACGTTGAAAGGTTACAAGCGGATGAATTCTTCAGAACAGTTCACACTGACATTGGTAGATATTGGGATAATTTGAACAAAAATAAGAAGCATAGAAATCCCGTATAGACGTCATCCTAGGACGTTTCGCGAGTCCATCTACGAAGCCACCCTCGCGCGCCGTGGGCGTTAGGAGCCGCACGCGCCAGTATCTCTACCCTTCTCCAAACTCATCTGGGCGGCGACCTCGCTCCCCTTCGAACAAAAATATCTCTGTTACAGGTCTCGCATCACCTGTTTCTTCAGTTTCTTTCAGGTCCTTACGGTAATTATAATCTCCATTATTTCATCCGAAGATGCCTCCCAAAGACGCAGCAAACCCGCCCTCCGAAGAAATTACCGGCCAGAGCGCCCTTCCTTGTTCGTGGCAAGCATCCAAGACCTTTTCTTAATATCAAGGGACTAAGACAGTTCTAGTGTCGCGGATAAAAAAGATTATCCAACTTGACGAAGATATTGTGCAATGCTCCCAAAACGCTACATTTCTTATCGCCATCGCGACCGTTCGTTCCCCGCGTCTCCGCTTCTCGAGACCCCACGCTTACTCATGCCATGCATATACAGGAGATGTTCATACAGTACCTGGCGGAGCAAGGGCATAATGTTGTTAAATCGGAACGGAAACCCAGGAAGACTATACAATACAAGGATCTCGGTAAGAAGCACGTCCCATACTTGTTCGCGCTGAATACTGACTGGCAGCAGCCACGGCTGTCTCACGGATCGATAATCTCGAGTTCTTGGCCGACGTGATACCAAAGACGACCACATATAAACAGTTCAAGGAGAAGAAGGCGAAGGAGGACGCGAAACAGGCGGCTATGGAGAAGGGCCAGCGCACGCTGAACGGAACCAAGCCGGCAGAGAACGGCGTGGGCGGGACGGTCAAGGGTCATGACATCCTTCAGAAGAACGATGAGAGCGGTCACAAGCAGCCTACAGGTCCGCGACCGACGATGGTCACTCATGCATCAGGTTCACGCAGCACCTTGATGGTGGATCGTACTGTAGCTAACCCTGGACATGAGCGGCCAGACAGTGAGGATGTTGAGATGGAAGATTAGCATTATACGTCTTGTTGGGATATCTGGATTGTCATGCGGAGTTTTTGCAAGGCTTTTCTTTTTTTTTCTTTTTTTTTTTGTATTATTCTCTGGTTGCATTTGCATAGGGTTCGGTCATCGCAAAATCGGATGTTTGGCGTGGGTGACTTGGATCTGAATAGATGCGTCTGCGGGAATATATTTTCTTCATAGTGCTTTCGCAGCCTGTATCAGTGTGATCAAGAGTCCAGATAGAACAGCCCTCTCTACCTGTCAGGCCGTGCTGAATATTAATGAGGTCAGCCCGTTGCGCTGGTGTCTCGGGCGGGACACGGGCCAATCAGCGGCGCCGTGATTCCGGCCCTTTTCGGGCGGACGAAAGCTCTGGCACGTTACCAGCGACAGGCCGACTCCGACTCCAACCTCAACCTCGAGCCTGGAAAATCCTCCCTCTCCCCTCCTACCACCTCGACGTCCGACGCCCTCCGTCGCCCCTCATCCTCGCCAATTGTCCCTCCTTTCCCCCACTCTCTCACCCGCCATGTCTCTCGCCGCCGCCTCGAGTTCCATGCTGCGCTCTTGCGCCAGACAGCAGCTGCCGGCTGCCCGTGCCGCCATCGCCGGTTGCCAGCAGCGCAGAGGTGTGGCCGATGCCGCGCCCAAGTCGTCCTTTGACAGCCCCTTCGGCCGCTCCAAGGAGAGCGCTGAGACCCTGAAGATCCCCAATTTCAGCAAGTACGCCTCCAAGTCGTCCGCGACCACGAACAAGGTGTTCTCGTACTTTGTGGCCGGAAGCATGGGTCTGGTTTCCGCCGTCGGTGCGAAGGCGACTGTGCAGGGTGGGTTCCTCCGTCTTTGATATCGCAACCTGGATTCGTTTGGGGAAGAGAGGGAACCAATTGGCCATTTTCTGGGCTTTCGAATGGCGTATGGCTGATGCTTTGTGCTATCAAACAGACTTCCTCGTTAACATGGCCGCTTCCGCTGATGTCTTGGCCCAGGCCAAGGTTGAGATCGCTCTTGGTTCGATCCCTGAGGGCAAGAACGTATGTTCCGGATTTCCGTCTTCTCGCTGTGCGTCAACCATATCTGACCAAAATTTCTTGAAAATAGGTCATCATCAAGTGGCGTGGCAAGCCCGTCTTCATCCGTCACCGTACCGCAGAGGAGATCAAGGAGGCCGAGAGCGTTGACTGGAGATCTCTGAGAGACCCTCAGCCCGACTCTGACCGTGTGCAGAAGCCCGAGTGGCTTGTCATGCTTGGTATGTGCCCTTTTTCAAACTATTCCGAAACTACCGGGACACTTCATTTCCCGTTCAATTCACAGATTATATCTGACCTTGTGATCTTCTCCACGCACAGGTGTCTGCACCCACCTTGGTTGTGTCCCAATTGGTGAGGCCGGTGACTTTGGCGGCTGGTTCTGCCCCTGCCACGGTTCGCACTACGACATCTCCGGCCGTGCCAGAAAGGGTCCCGCCCCTCTGAACCTCGAGGTTCCCCAGTACAGCTTCCCCACCGAGGACACCCTCGTCATCGGTTAGACAATTTTTAACGGCTCCTTTGGTGACTGGTGATTGTTATTATTAAAGGGGTTTCGGAGGAGGGCCCGTATGCACTACGGGAAAGTATTGTGTGTCAAGCTCAAACCATGTTTCAATATGGAGAAAAGATGAATTATAGAGCATGTATCATCATTTTTTCTTTTATATCCATCTATGTGCTGGAAATCGCGTATAGACCGTCGTTCCATCGTCTCCCTTTCTTGGCATCTTGAACAGAGAACCTTGGGAGTCGACGGGAGTCAGTTGGACAAGAAAAAAAGTCTGGAGGTACCTAGTGCTGCTCTTGTCTTGTCTGATGTACATGAGTCTGTACCGGCTTTCCGTCATGCCGCATACCACTATCCAATGCATTTCATTTGTATTGTCAGTAGTCTCCCCGTCCCACTTTCTGCTGAATGTACAGGGCAAGACATATATCCATTGGTGACTGCTCTTGCAAAGCAAAACACTCTTCGGCTATGCAAGCTTGAATTCAGAAAAAGCCCGGCTCGGGCACCCAGTACCTCGGTTAAAAAGGCGGCATAAATCTATGAGAACCATTGTTCATAGTTCGAACAATTGTGGCATAGTATTCTTTGTTAAGTTGTATAGTTCATAGTCGATCGGTCTCTGTTCTTCCCAAGTTCCGCAAGCGTTCGGCATGGCCCTAGCATAGCTAGCAAAGCCGCAACTCTCAACACCGCCTTTCTCCGACTCTCCGAGTCCCCCTCCGCAACCCAACCATTCCCATTTCCTCTCCACGCCAAACAAAACGAACGCTGGGTCTGCTTCCCCCGCGCGCCAGATTCGGCGATGCAGTCCGTGCCATCGCTGCTGAGGCAATCGCTAGTACGATCGAGCATCGGGCTTGCGAGACCCTCGAGGCCCTCCCGTCCCGTCCGCTCGGCAGCAGCTCCTCCGGCAGCTCTCTTTCCTGGGAGATCCGCAGCGCGCAATCTCTCGATCTGTCCAAGATGCCAGTTTAGGGCGCAGTCCATTTCCTACTACTCGTCTAGGGAAGAGGATAAATTGAAGGATGAGAAGGTTGCTAAAGAGGCGGCGAGCACTGTGATTGAGTTGGGGCCTCCGCCGTCCACGTCGTCGGATCGGGTCAAGGGAGAGACAGAGGCAGAAGCAAAGGCAGAGGCAGAATCTTTGAAATTTTCCAGCCAGGCTGAAAGTGAACGACAACAGAAGGATGCAAAGGGCGGTGCTGGTGCACAGCATGGAGGATCAGGGCCGTCGGGAGGAGACGACCATCTCCCGTCCCATGCAGAGGGGCGGAGATCAGAGCTGTCGAAGAAGTTCACCAACCTGATGGACAACCTACAATCCAACATTTTCATTGCGGGGCAGCGACTGAACGACCTGACCGGATACTCTTCCATTGAGGCTCTCAAGAGGAAGATTCAGGAACAGGGTAAATTCGCTCTTCCACACCTACTTTGCAATTGACTAGTCTGCTAACCATGAGGCTTTGCTACATACAGAGACACGAGTCAAGGAGACCCGCGCTGAGGTCCGCCGGGCCAAGGAAGCCTACGCCGCCGCTATAAACCGTCGCTCGGCCTCCCAACGGGAGGTGAACGAGCTTCTGCAACGCAAGCACGCCTGGTCTCCCGTCGACCTGGAGCGCTTCACTTCCCTCTACCGCAACGACCACGCCAACGAGGTCGCGGAGACAGAGGCGCAGGAGACACTCTCTGCTGCGGAGCGCGACGCTGAGGAAGCCGCTGCCAAGCTCAGCAAGAGCATCCTCACCCGCTACCATGAAGAGCAGATCTGGTCCGACAAGATACGACGGATGTCTACGTGGGGCACCTGGGGCCTGATGGGCGTGAACGTGCTCCTGTTCCTGATCTTCCAGGTCGCCGTGGAGCCATGGCGGAGACAGAGGCTGGTGAAGGGCTTCGAAGAGAAGGTCATCGAGGCAATCGAGAAGGAGAACAGCATCCTCCGTGCAAGGGCCGAGGAACAAGGCACAGCAGCAGCCGCAGCACCTTCTACGATTATCCCAGCTGCCACCGCACCCGCCGCTCCTGCGGAGATCGACACGCAGGCCGCAGCGACCGCCTCACCGGGTGAGCCTTCTTCTGTGATACCCAGCTCCGAAGAAACCGAATTCCTCCTAGCCACGACACCGTCAGAGACAGACCTCCCACCAGAAGAAAGCCACCAGCCAGCAGCAGAGCCATGGCCATCTCAGCTCTCGCCCGCTACTGTCTTCTCCGTCGAAGCCTGGCGGAACACGCTCCACGACCTCTTCAGCGAGCGGAGAATCGCCATCTCGCAGCGTGATCTGACGACCGTGGCGATCGAGAGCGCCGCAGCCGGAGCAGCCGTGATGGGTCTGCTGATCGCGATGTTCCGGCCACGGTGAATGAATAAAACTCCAGCTCTATATTACCTTGCCCCATCTTATGCATCATGCATTATGCATACGCAATCCTGGCATGCTTGGTATAAATGAAAACCATGTAGATATTTTGTGTAGAAACCATATGTTCCTGATATGTGATGTGATATGATGCGTGTGTGTGGTGGGAGGTCAGTTCTCTTCTGTTCTGACTGGACTGTATTTTTGTTTCTTATTTTTTGTTGTCCAGATTTTACGACTCTATAAATAGGTAAATAAATAAAAGGGGAAGACAACTGAAAACCTTCATATCATAGGTAGATAAATAGAATAGATACATGAAATGGCATGTCATTATCATTCTCATCATCATATCCGTGCGGGTTCTGAATATTACCTACCTACCTAGGTAGTAAGATGTGTTGAGCTAACAAGGCAACGCTACCTATTTGTTCTTGCAGGATGCCAACCTTCTACTCAAACAAGATGTCATACGAATTAAGTACCTAGGTAGGTAGGTTAGGTAGTCCGCTCTATCAAAGTTAGCCCCCCCCCCCCCCCAACCCAAGCGGGAAAGAAAAAAAAATGTCTATGCAAGGCCTGGCTCGGTATCGATTCGTGGCATTCAATATCTCATCTTATTTTTTTACGGTCCGTGGAGTTGACTTATCGGCAACGGTACAGTACATAAATCAATTCCCTCCACAGAGAAGAGACAAATACACTGGAAGATTGATAATACCCAGAAAAAGGTCCAGCCCCAATCTCTCTCTCCCTCCTCTCTCTCTCTCTCTCGATTACCCGCGTCACAGTTGGACTTATGAGTCCCGTCGCAGAGGGAGGGATAAACTGAAGCTGAAAGCGGGGAGAATCACAGGCTAAGTAGGTAGGTATATATGAGGGAAGATACAAGATACAGAAATCATCGAATACGAGTCCAAGACCATTAAAGGGTTTATGCTTATATATGTATGTATGCATGGATGGATGAAACGAATAGGGAACCTAAGGTATCAATCACTATCACAACCCACGAACGGAGTAATAGAAGATAGGTAATGAAGCGTTATTTTCCCACTGAAGAGAAAAGGGGATATTATTTCCCGCAAGAATCGAAGACCATTTGCTTTGTTTATTTTTTTATCTCCGGTTTTTAATCATACGTCTGGATTTTATGGTCGCCCCTCACAGCCTCCGCGTACGTTGGTGGTGGTCGTCCATCAGCAGGGTGCTGGTCACTGCTGCCACCCATGCCCTCGTACGGCTGCTGCGTTGGAGGATAAGCAGGTCTGGTTCCTGAAGGGACGTGAGGAGGCTGGTCTGGGTCAATTGCACCGTATGCCCTCTGCTGCTGGTGTCCCGGGTGCGGAGGTGGGGGTGGAGGAGGCTGATGCGAGACATAGTAGTATGTCACTCGGCCGCCGCCCTCGGCGTCTAGTGGTTCGTATTCCTCAAATTCTGGTTCGGGATACTTGAGGATGATGTACCATGAGTGTAGGAGGCCCGGGACGTAGCCCAGGCAGCAGAGGGCGAGGTTGATGATCGAGTCGGCGGTGCAGATGCCGACTTTGATCCAGACTGGTAGAGTAGGGATTGCGGGTTAGTATGAAGTGGAACTTATTTGGTTAAGATCGTAGTTAAAGAGTAAAAATCTCTGAAGGTAGAAATAAAAACAGTGACTCACCTGAGATAGGAGGGAAAAAGACCGCCAAGATGGCGAGGAAGATATCAGAGCCGCACATGGCTGCGACGGCGCGGTGCGGCGTGTGCAACGGGCTTCAGGAGTAGTAGTTGGTTAAGACCCAAGGGCAGTATGCACAAGCAAGCGACTTAACTAGATGATGACTGTCAGTTGATCGAAGCTGTCCTTGCGATAAAGCCCCGCCAGAAGATGGAAGCCTGAGGATGGTGTTCTCCAGACTTCCTCAGCTGATGACGTTGTTGAGGCTGAGCCGTTAGCCCGTCTCGAGTCACGCCCCCCGGGATGCCCCGCGGATCTCCAGGCACCGACCGGGCGTTCGTCCGTCGGGTCACATGATATCTGTTTTCTCGGGAATACGATAATAGCAGTGCTATTCTGTGCATGAAGCTAGGAATTCACAATGCATATGAAACGATGTATTCGAATGCAAGGGAGTCATTGATATTATGACTGAAGAACAGTTGCTCAGTTAACTGCATGCATCTCCACATACTTATGCAGTATGTACGGAGTAGTTTTACATCTTCTGTCCGTAGCTGTTCTTTGAAGTTCCAGTATCGGGATCGAAAATTGAAATAACTAAGCCTTCGCTTATAGAAAATTCTCGACGCCATACAGCTCCACCTTCTATCATTGAAGCGGTTAGGTGGCCCGGAAAGCAAGTTGATAATCGGACTGCACAGCCCAGGATTGGTCTAAGCTTTTCGGGAGTTTTGCGCACACAGGATTATCGATCACAATTCACGGCATCACGGCCAGTGCAACTGTCGGCTGAAGGCAAGAATGGCCGTGCCTTGCTGCGTACGTCGAGATGTTGAAGGTGGTCGGACGTACTAATGCAGGACGAACTGCAGGTACGCGACGCGGATTATTTTATCCTTGAGCATACAACGGAAGAGGGGGTTTAAAATCAGACAGTCAACAGTCAACCGGAGAATTTGCCAGTCGAAGACTGTGGGGACCTGCTGAGATTTCGTTTTATCATCAAGCGTTTGTGTGTCCTATTCACCTTGATAGATGATCTTGATCTGGGGTCTAGATCCGTGGACCATGGTACCTGGGGATTTCTCGCAGCATCGCCCAACCGAGGCTGAAAACAGCAAAAAAAGGATTAAAAAGAAATAATGCTTTTGTGCAGAGGCCTGAAACGGGCAGCGGTAGCGTCGGTTGGAGGGTTGGCGAGGCAGGCCGGGTGCAGACGGCGTGGGATAGCGCCGGGATGGCAGACACTCGGTGGCAGAAGCCGCCATCTCATTTCCGCACGTCAGGGGATCAGCATGTTGAGCGCTCCTCCGTATCAACTTCCTCCAGTATCAGATTTGTGTCCCTGGAGATCAAACCTCCTCCTCTCTAGACCCCCATGCCACGTCGGTGGTCAAAATTCAGAAGTACTTGTCGAGTGCTGCTGTTCTGCCCTCTCCCAGCCCTGTTGATGCCCATGTTGATATCGTAGCTCCACGAGTGTCACTGTACCACTACCGAACACAACAAACCCACAGCAAGCCACGCAGCACGGCCGATCTGCTGTCTTTTGCTGACGGCAGTGGAGCGAGACGGTGGAGCTATCCGGCGCAGCTGTTCTCCTGGTGGCTCGCCCATGCGATATCACCTGGCCGGCCCCTTTTAGCTACTCAAGCGTTTGACGCCTTCCGATCCTGCCCCCGAGCCGCAGCGGGCAGAACACGCCGTGAGCCAACCATTCGACTCCAGCTCCCTTCTTCTGTCAGCCCCGTCCTTTTCTCTCTCCTCTCTTTCACGAGTTGCTGCTCGTTGCTGAGTTGACGTTGCTCCACGGTTCTGCGTCGCCGGAACCGAGTCATTCGTTTTGTTGATTGCTTCTTTTTCTCTTTTTTTTCCAACGTTCACTTTCGTTCTACTTGACTGCGTCCGCGTAATCGATCGAGACCTCTGCATTGCCGATTTGGGAAGAACAATATGACAAGATCGTGGTAGACCCTCTGACAGAGTCGACGATCGGATCCGTGGCCATCTTCGATTCATACCGTTTTTCTCTGTTCCTGTCGCAGCTTTGGAAGCCTGCGGGAAAAAAATACAATAAAACAATAATAAAAAAAAGTTGTGATCTGGGATCAAGATGTCTGGCAAGTGCATTTCGCTTGCCGGTTCTACAGTCTGTCCAGCATTCAATGAGTCGTCCATATCAACCGATTCAAGTCTGGTGTCGCAGTTGTACGTTGTATATACACTGCGCGCGTCGTTTGGATACTGACGTCCGACAGTCCGTTCCTCGCGTACGTCTCGAACCTCCAGGACTTTGACACACAATTGAGCAACTACGTTAAAGGGGACTACGTCAAACTGAAGTACGTGCACACCTAGAGTTTATTAATGCGTGACGGTACTAATATTTCTTTTATCAGATATCAGCAACTCTTGGGCTGCTCGGATGTCGACCTCAGCAACACTACCTCCCTATACGCCCGATACACCACCAGCGTAATTTGCAATGGCATTGTACAGAGCTCGAAAGGGCCTTGTGGGCTGTCGGACGATCATTCCAGACCACTTTGTGCGGATACATGCGTCAGTCTCACTCCGTCCCCGACCCTCATCGACAAGGGTATGCTGACATTCTGCAGGCACTGGCAGCCACCAGTGAGGAGATGATAGCGGTGAACTCTCAGCTTTGCGGCAAACCCAAGTCAGATTTCATGAGCCAGATTCGGGCTGATTTCACCGTCTGCGCTCTCCCCGCTGATTCTCTGACCGGAACTTGTATCTCGGGCCAAGACAATGAACCCGATGAGTGTGGATATGGCACGAATCTCATGGGTCTATGCAGTTACTGCGCGTCCAGTTCACCAAATGCAACCGATTCGTGCTGCGTGAATTCGAATGCCGCAGGTCGCTGTGCAAATGTGAAGCTTCCGAGTCCCACGACATTGCCACCATTGTTTCCATCTTCGTCGAATTCCTCGGCCGCTGCGGCTGCTGCCAGTCATCAAGGTCTCTCGGGCGGTCAGATTGCGGGGATTGTGATTGGTTCCGTGGCGGGATTTGGTGTATTGCTTGCTTTGGGGATACTGCTCTTCGTTTGCCTGCGCCGTAGACGCAACCAGCAAGCAAGCAATGTGTTCAATCAACCAACACCGCAACGGAAGGGAGCTCCTCCAATGCAGTATACCCAGACGAACAACAGTCGACAACCGTACGAAGTGAACCCTGTCGGCCGTGTGGCACGGATGTCAGCCCTACAAGCAACCACAAGCCATTCCCCATCGCGTTCTCGGGCCAGTGCTGCAAGGATGGGTGTAACCAAATATAGCGATTCATCTGATTCAGAAGCGTTTGGTGCAAGTCCTGGAAGTGTGTCGAGAAGAAGTCCACCAATTACTAGCGCGCGCAAGGCTTCACTTTCCAGCAGCTCGATATTAACGAGAGATAATAGCCATTCGCTGTATTCTGGCACCGCTGGTCAGGTGTCTTCTCCTGAGGGGGTCGCGAGCGGCCAGTCTGAACAGCTTCCGTTCTTCAGAGATTACTACTCCCAGGATGACATCCATCCGGGTGATAAGGTGTCTGTTCTCTGGGCGTACCAGCCGCGGGCTGGCGATGAGTTCGAGTTGGATCGAGGAGAAATGCTGAAAGTCATTGGTATCTGGGACGACGGCTGGGCGACCGGCGTTCGTGTCAACGAGAGAGCAGAGGACTATGACGTGAAGCATAGACCTCAGCGTGATAGTGGTGTGTCTAATGGGTCAGAGAGACGAGGATCGTCTCCCCCGCCCACAGGAGAGATGAAGGCATTCCCGGTAAGAAGGCCAATAATTCCACCAAATGAGTCCCTTGCTGATTCTGTACCTAGCTTGTCTGTGTGTGTCTCCCACAGCATTGGAGGAAGGCTATCGAGGGCGAGATTCCGGATTGAGGGTGGCTCTGGTAATCCACCACCTTCAACGCGATCTTGCCCTGAATACGTTTCTTTCACGCGGTATCATGTCTTGACGATGGCGCCTTCATGTCTTTTCTTTTCTTTCCCGGCGTTACAAAGAGGTTTTATGCTTTTCGACTTTCAGCAATCTTGACGGCTCTATCCTACTCTGAACCATCACACCGCTCGTCGTGGCAAACTCTGACAGTGCATATACTTGATGAGGTCTTTGAAGATTTTACATGCTTCGATTCTATCAACTAGCCTTCCAAAAGGCGCGAGAGGCCCGGTATATCTTTGCTCACGCGGCAAATTTGTGCATGTTCCTTTCGACATCCGATGAGGAACTCTCGAGGTAATTGCTGAGTGCCTTCGGTGCGATGATCTTTGTACTTTTTTATTTTCATATTTTATACCCCGCGTTAGGGCAGTGATCAAGGCCCATTTGTTTCCTTTCGATTTAGTAGCAGCGCTTCTCATTTTTCTACTTCAATTCTACCTTGGACTGGACTTCCATGAAGGGACAACTCCAGTGCTCCATCGATCCCTTCGAGTAGTGACCCAGTCGATTTTCAGAGTTTTAATATCCTTCTTGTGCATGCAAATCTCACCCTCCGCCTGCCAGAGTCCTTGGACCAAAAAAGCGTTCTTTGCGATTATATGAGGCCCCAGCCTACGCTTACCAGGGCTTAAGCGGTCCGAGCCGTCGTCTACTTCAAAGAGCCACCACCGGCGTTTGGAAGGATGCCGCGGGGCGGGTCAGGGCCAAGAGAGAGAGAGAGAGCCCGGCAGAGGTGTCGTGTTGCACTTGGCGCGAAATGCCTTCTGTGTCTCTGCCTATGCATGTATCAACGTATATATGTACCTCGAGCACGTCGTTTAGATCTCAATACATATATTATTTTGATAGGGTAATTAATATGAAAGGTAATCTGATGGAAGGGTAAGAAGTTTCGTATATTATTACGAGCCACTCACTCCACCGAAATCTCCCGCTAATTCCCACTGCTGGAAGGTACCTAGGTACCTATGTACTTATACCTACAGTACCATTTGTTTCTTCTGACGGTTTTAAATAAAGTCTGTCTTTTGTCAGAGCAGAGCCCAGAACCCAGGTTTGATGTTTATGTATGTCTCAGCCGGTGAAGGGACTCGATTTCCTAGCCAAGACGTAGTACAGTACAGTATGTACACTAACACTGCGAGAGCCGCTCAGAGGAGGATGTAGGAGTACTTACGTAGGTAGGTAGGTAGTAGAGGGATGGATATTCGAACATTTTAGCAAAGCGGCGTGGTACTGTACTACTGCCTTTAGAAACCAAGTTGAGCGGAATGAACTTCTTTTTTTTTTTATTTTTATCATTATTATTAAAGGGAATGAATGGAGTAGGGGCGGGGACGGGACGGACCAAGATTGAACTGAGCGTCCATGTCTCAAGAATCAAACATCCCCCCAGAGAGACTGACAGGTTGATGGGCTCTGAGTTACATGTAGCGTTCGCTACATAAAGGTTGTACTACTGTAGAAAAAGGAAATACTGGAGTTTTTGATATTTTCTCTCATTCTTTTCATTTTATTTTATTTTATTTTTTTTTGATATCTATCTGTGAGCGGGACTCTCCCACAGCCCACACCAGATGAGCAGTGTAGGTAGAGAGAGTCCCAACTCACAGGCCACGGCACTGGGAGGTGATTAGGTAGGATAACCCACCCACTCCATAGAGATACCGTGCAAATGGCCAACTAGAAGCCAGGAGAGAGTTGAGAGTTGTCTATCTAATGAAACCAGAACAAAAGAAAAGCAAAAAAAAAAAAAAAAAAAACAAGATAAAAAAAATCATCACCCTGGTATACATGCTACCCTCTCCACTCAATGCCAAGGAAAAAAAAGGAAAAAAAAAGGTCAGCTAACGCCATCCCGCTTGCTCGCTTGATGTATAAGTACATCCCTGATCACTCAGAACGCCGATGCTTGCTTTTTTCCGATCCACAGACATGAAAATATGTCATTAAAACGATGTATGGTCTCTATTTTTTTTGGGATGCCCACGCAGCGGCCATCAAGCTGAAAGAATTTTTTTTTGAGAGAAGAAAAAAAAAGGGATCCAGCCCTGGTATCGTACGTAGGCAAACCATAAGGGTGTTTTGAGCGAAAAAAAAACCAGTCATATAAAAGGCATCTGAATCGTGAGGGTAGCAACATCATTAAAGTCGCAGTCATGGCTGTCTTAGACAGCCGCCACAGCTGGCACTCCACCGCCAACAAGGTCAAGAATCTTGCTGGCAACAGCGGTGGGGTAGCCGCGGGACAGCATTTCCTGGACGACACCGGAAGCGCTCTGGCGGTCTTCCGATGCCAGGAAAGCGCGGGTCATCGCTTCGTAGGTGCTGGGCTCACGCTTCTCAATACCAATGCCGTCGTAGATAGACTTGGCGTTGGCGATGTTACCCTCAGCAGCCCAGCCGTGGATCAGGGTGTTGGCGATATAAGCGGTCATCTCCACGTTGCGGCTGGCCATGTCCTTCAGGAGGTCAGCGGTGGCGGCGACTTGGTGGTTGGCGACCATGGCTTCGAAGAGCGCCTGGTACAGGCATGGCTGCAGACGCACGTTGCGGTTCTCAACCACAGAATCGAAGACCTTGCGGGCACCCTCCATGTCGTGCAATACGCATCCCTTGGCGTGGATGAGCGAGGCGTAGTGAACGGCTTCGGGGTGCTGTCCAGTAGATTTGATGGTGTCGAGGATCTTCTCCGCGGCCTCCATGTTGACAGGCTCCAACGAGGCGTAGGCATCGATGAGCAGCTTGTAGGTGTGCATCGTGGGTTGGATGTTCTTGGACTGCATGCGCTCATAGTACGCCAGGACCTTGCTGCGGTCGCGCTTGGTGTTCAGGAAGTACTGAATCATGGAGTTGTATGGGGCAGGTCGAGGCTTGTAGTTGGGCATCGACTCCATCTCGTCGAACATCTCTTCCGCGAACCGCTCGTCGCTGACACGGCAGAGGGCGTTGACAATGGTTCCATACGTGACGCTGGTGGGACGAACTCCGTTGGCACGCATCTCTGCAAAGTACAGGAGACAGTCATCGATACGACGGGCCTTGCCAAGCTTGCCAATCAAGGCGTTGTACAAGAACGAGGTTGGCTCGACACCCTCAGCGGTGGCACGGTGGAAGATCTTGACAGCCTCAGTTGCCTCATCGAATGTCTTGGTGGACTCCTTCAGCGTGGTGATGTACAGACCAAAGGTGTTGGCAGACGGCGCCGCACCCATGTTCAGCAGCTCCTGGTGGTACTTGGCGGCGAGGTTCCTGTCACCAAGGGTCAAGCAGGCAGCAACCATGGCATCAAGAATGGAAACCCAACCATACTTGACGACGCTGTATTGGGGGATGAGGGGAACATCGTTCCTGGCCATTCCCAGGATGTCATGGACCAGGTTCATGCGACCACATTTGGCGGCAGCAGTGATCAGTTTGGCATAGGTGATGTAGCGAGGATGTCTGCCAACGCGACGCATGTTCTTGAACTTGGTCAGCGCCTCATCCAGGTGAGCCTCGGGCCGGCCACTGGTGTTCTCCAGCTCGTCGGCGATGATGGCAGACCCACGGTAGTCGGTGGCATACGCGTACGGGTCGAAGGTGTCCTCGGTCGGAGAAGGGCTGACCATGGATGACTCGGAGACAGGAGTGTACCGGCTGGACACGTAGGACCCCTTGCTCGAAGGCGCAAGATGGTCCTGCCATCTCTGGACGATGTCTGGTCTGCTGTCAGCGAGCTTGGCGACGGCCTGGTCGACCAGACGAGTCGTGAACGCATCCATGGCAAGACCGGTGGACATGGCGATCTCGACCATGTGGGCAAAGCGGACCGGGTGGGCAGCATCATATGCCGCGGGGTTGTTGAGGAGCATACCGGCCTGAACCTGGAGGGCCAGGGTCAGGTCGTGGACGTTGAGCTGCGAGATGCCCATCGGACCCAGGCTGGAGACGGCATGCTCAGCGACCGGAGACACCAGACCGCCGTTCTCGACCATGGACCAGATGAGAGTCATGGCCGCCTGGGGCGAGAGGACGGTGCCGGTCTGCATCAGGACGCGGCCGAGGAGCTCGAGGGCCTCGTCGATCTCCTCGCGGACGGGGAGGAGCAGCTGCTGGTCGCTGGGGGCGGCGGCGCGGATGCGAGCGAACATGCTGCGAGCCTCCATGAGGCCCTCCTCGACGTGGCCGCTCTTGACGAGGGCGACGGCGTACATGGTCGTCGGCTGGATCATGTCCGACGTAGCCTGACCCGCGGCGCTCAGCACGGCCCAGAACGGGCGCGCCGCCATGACGCTGCCCTGGCGCACATGGAGCGCGAGCATCGACACGGCCGGCGTCACGGAGGCATCCGCCGGCAGACGCTCGTACGCGCTGGCTGCGACGCTCGCGTCCCCGGCGTCCGCCGCCGCGATACAAATCTTGGCCATGGCTCGCTCCAGGGCGCTGCCGCGGAGCCGGCTTTCAGCGTGCTTCACGGCCTCCGCGAACTGCCCGGCAACGAGGGCGTGCTGCACCAGCGCATCCTGCACGATCACCGACTCCACGGCCTCCTGTCGGGCCTCGCGGTTCTCCTGCACTTCGTCGAACGAGGAGCGGATGCGGTCGAGGAAGCGCAGACCACCCTCTTCCTTGCCGCAGGACAGGTAGGCCCGGATCAGGGCAGCGTAGACTTCACCATCTCTGCGGCCCACGATGCTGAAGATGCCGTTGTCGTCGGCGATGGCCAGAGCCCGGTACTCGTTGTAGCACTCCACGGCGCTCTTGAGATCACCCATGGCGCCAAACGCATTGATCATGGACGGGAAGATGGTCGCATGAGGGATCACCTTGTGAGTTTCCATGTGGGCGTAAACTCGGATCATGTCCTCAACCTGGCCCTCTTCCGCACAGGCGGTTATAAGAGCCCGGTATACCCCGAGCGGGAAGACCAGTTCCGCATGGCGTGTAGTCGCGGCATCGAACAGCTTCATGGCGATGGAGAGGGAGTGGTCTTCGGCTAGCAGTTCGCGCTCCACCTCGCTGGATTGAAACATGAACTTGCCAGGTTCCTCCATTCCGCCGAAACGGACTCTCTGCTGCTCGAGCAGCTCCTTCGCCTTGATTGCGTCCAGCGCGCGAGAAACCAGCAGCTGGACAAGAGTCTTGTAGGTTTCCTCGTCGGGCATCACCCGGCGACGGAGCATGTCCGAGTAGACATCGAGAGCCTTGGGAACAGCATGGTGTGTGTCGACATGCAGCTCGATTGCAGCAGTAAGCAGGGCGTTGTATGCTCCAACCGTGGGGATGAGACCATCTCGAAGCAGAGTCTCGAAAGCGGCGGGGATCTCGGCATACTTCTTATCGGCAGCCAGCTGCACGATCCGGTCTGACGATGCCTGAGACTTCTCTGCGACGGCATCGGAGACCTCTGTCGGCTCTGGAACAGACGAGTTATCGGGGGATGCAGCCTCTGGAGTCTCTTTCAACTCCGCGGCCTCCTCCAACTTCGCCTTCTCTTCCTGGATCTGGATCTCCCGCGCAACCGCCTCCTCCACCTTGGCACTCACATCGACGTTCACCGCGGCTTTCTTGGGGTCGTGCAGATCACGGCGGGAGGAGCTATCCGTGAGCGCTGACTCATCGCCACTCTTGCTCTTCTCCTTAACATCTTTCGTCGTCGGTTTCCAGCCGAGTTTCCGGGTAAACTGGAAATGTCTCCAATCGCTGTCATCCCCGGTCTGCTGGGCATGCTGCCATGCCGCGTAGTAGGCCGCTAGACCACCATCCCCCGAGCCCTGGGTCGCCTGGCTGGTCTTGGCACCAGCACCGCCAGACGAGCTCGAGGCGTTCTGGAAAGCATTCTGAAGCTGGGTTGTCCGGGTGTACTTGCCCGGGAATGAGATCTGGTTGAGGGAGGTGGCGGAGGACGCGTAGGAGGACTGGGATGCGGCAACTACCGACTGAGCATAGCCATGGGTGAAGGCCTTGGTGAAACTCTGGCGCGCGAGATGGGTAAACGGTTTAAAGACCATTTATCTGACCGAGAACCTCTTCACGCAGAAGAGGAGATGCTGCAGAACGAGTCAGTTGGATCAAATTCGAGCTCGGGCGTGCGGAGCAAGCAGTTCACAAACAGAAAATTAAAAATAAACCAAAAAGCTAAAATAAATAATAAAAATGAAAAATAACGACATACTTCAACACCAGGATGAAATCGAAAATGCAGGTTCATTTAACGACTGAAAGCCGTCAATGAACGCGCAGGGGAGAGACTTTGTCGTCGGTATGAAAGGGTCAACGGCTGGCTAAAAAGGACGTTTTTCGCCTAGCGCTGATCCGATCCTCCACTAAAAGAGGAAAAAAACGGACCCAACAGATTCGTAAAGGGTCTCACAGGATTTTTTCTGATTCTTCCTGAGACGCAGAAAGAATTCAATGATTTAATAGCTGGAGACGTTGAAAATCGGGTCTGGGGAAGAAGACGATTGCGTGGAGTAGCTATTTATTTTAGGGTGCGATCGATAGGCGAGCCGGACTGGAGGAAGGAGAGCACAGGGCACTCGGCTAACCTTAGGCGCAGGAAGAGCGGCCGCGTAGGGAAGAACAGGAACGCTGCTTACGAGAGTCCGTCGCCGGGCCCGAGAAAAATCCTGACACTGAGCATATGACCTGGAAGGAACATGCGGACCCTGGAAGCTTCACGAAGCACAGCGACGAGTCGGCGACGCCCGCGCCAGAGCCCGAGCCCACCGTGAGTCAAACGCATCCCGGGTTTTTTTCTTTCGTCCTGTCAACCTCGACTCCGCCCGGCGCCCGTCCCGGGTCCCGCGCACGTGCCCGCGGCTGGTGCCTGCCTGACCGTTGCCCTGCCTGGTTGTCTTGCTCCGGAGTCTCCTCCCTACTCCGGCCGCCCTTACATCAGCGTCCTGCCGGTGACTCGGCTCTCGGAACGTCTGTCAGCCTGACCGGATGCCGGAGCAGTCAGATGCCCGGTGCATGCAAGCTCCGTATCCCGTGGTGAACAGCGGCATGCATGATATGCACGAGGCACCGGCCTCATCGCCTGCTTTTTCCAACAGACTGGGAAGCTGGAGCCGTCCGGGCACCTATGGCATTCGGTCACTCGTAATAAACACCCGCTGGATGGCCGTTAGCTCATTCCGATATGGAGCACTATGCAGTAGTATGATGCAAGTGTCTGTCGAACGGGGGATGCTCGTACAGATTTGCCTTGCTTTCATATCGGATCCTCTGTCCTGATCACGGAATATATTTCTCCTATATCAATGCCATGCTCGCTGTCCGACTCAAGGCATGCCTCCCGAGGATATGAATGAGCTCCATTCCACCGGACAGTCAGGCCATAGATGGAGCATGCAGCCGTCATGTTGTGCTCCACATGAGACCGCTAAGCCCCTTCGCTGCCACGGCTCTCTCCGCATTGCGGAGTCATGTCTTGCACCGACGGCGGATGCCGCCTCTGCGGAACACGGATGGATCTACTTCACGTTCGTACGATCTTCCTCTCGCAGACATGACATTACACAGGACCTGCTACCCCACACATCTGCAGGCACACCATGCGCATCACGGTTGATCTTGGCTGGCCGTTATTCTCTCACATGATTTCCTCTGCTATCTAACAATCTATTTCAATACAGCTGCTCTCCTGGACGGAGGATGTCGGAGCCGATACTTTGCGGTCTACTATGGCCGTTTCTTCGGTGTTCTCATTATGTGATATGCTGACTGCTCAAGAAATGGAAATACTTTCCCAGTTTGCTATTAGGAGGACCTTAGGTACGATTGTATCTCCCGGTCTCATTTAATTGATCGCTACATGAAGAACCTGAATATCAGTACAAGTCGACTTGCACTTTGGAGATACAGCTTGGGAAGTCCGCCAGTTTGCATATCAGCCGTAAAGCATCCATTTGAATAGAGAAGAAGTATTCTACTATTATTTTTAATTGAGAACTCAATCGATTCAAGCTGCACTTCGCAAAACAAAGTACTGCTGTACATACAGTTGTGCCACGCCTCAGCCACAACAGGGTCTCCAGCCACGAGAGTAAATGCATAGAGTACTCCTCCGTACAAACAAGACAAACACATCTCCACGGGCCACGATGTACGTTGAAAGTGACATGCCAGGTCTCTGTTCCACCGTGTTGTGACCTGTGGCTTTGGCTTGTCCAATTGTCATTGACTCGTCCTCTGATACCCTGATAATTGTAAATATTTATCTGTCCTTGGGGTAGGGTGTGCAATTAGGCAAAATCGAACCCGCCTCCCCAACCCATCTGTACAGCTGTTCCCGTCTCCAGCTGTTACACAATCCCCTCACCTTGTTTGTCATTCTCCAGCTCTTCCTGCAGGACCCTTACGTTTTAAAAGCTTGTGTTAGCTTGGCCACACCGTTCTAGCCCAACGTCCAAAAAAAGCTTGTACTCTTTTCCCTTACTGAGCTTGTTTCCGCATCACATCTTGTCTCTACCTCATCTCACAACCCCTCAAACAAAGCACTATTAGCCGCGTTTCTCTCTCACTATACCTATACCCCGTACGAGCTCGTCAATCTCTGAGCAAGACGAGAACGCGCGACTTCCTCAGATTCCCCATTCTCTCAGCGTTTCATGCAGCGACCACCCTGTCTTTAGGAGAAATAGACACGCCCCCATGACCCTCCAAGCCTCCGCAACCACTGCCCTTTCCGCTCCAGGAAAGGTGCTGCTCACCGGCGGCTACCTTGTCCTCGACCGCAACTACACCGGCACGGTCTTTGCGCTCGACGCCAGGATCCATGTCATCGTGCAGCAGCTGAGAAGAGGCACTTCGAGATCAGCAGCAGAGGCTGTTGAGGGTGGTGCGGCTGCAGTAGGAGGAGTTAAGGAGGAGGAGACGATCGTTGTCCGGTCACCCCAGTTTGTGGATGCGGTCTGGGATTATGGGGTGGAGAGATGCGAGAATGGTGGAGGGGTGAAGGTGGTGCAGAGGGGTGATGGGTGAGTGCTTTTTTCTTTATTTTACTACACAAATTAACACTATCTTCTCCTAATTTCTATCTCCATTGCTGTTTCTGTCTTTGAGCTTCCTATTCTGTACATGATTCTATACTTCGTCCGATGTGTATTTCCGCCCAAGACAAGCAAGGAGGTTTTCTTTCTCCTGGACGATATCTGCTCAGTCTTCTCATGTTGATTTCAGTGATAATGCTCCAATATACATGTATCCCAGTGAAGGGCATGAGATCTTTTATACGGCATTCCCTCCTGCACACTGTTCCAATTGAGGCCCTCAGACCACAAAGGCCCGAGCTAATTTCTGGCAGACGACGGAATCCCTTTGTCGAGACCTCTCTCAACTACGCCTTGACGTATATCGGCTACGTCGCAGATTCGAAGGATTTCGGATCTCTCTCCGTCACCATCCTCGCAGATAACGACTACTACTCAGAGACAGCCTTTTCGAGGAGCTCACAATCGCAAGGCCGGTTCGCAAACTTCGGGGTGCCCCTTCACGAAGCACACAAGACTGGACTGGGTTCCTCGGCCGCCCTCGTCACGGCCTTAGTCTCTGCCCTAGTCATCCACCGCACCTTGCACCCCGACGATCTGGGCGCTGGCAGGGAGAAGCTGCACAACCTGGCCCAAGCAGCGCACTGCGCAGCTCAGGGGAAGGTCGGGTCCGGATTCGACGTTGGAGCTGCGGTCTACGGCTCATGTCTCTACCGACGCTTCTCCCCTGCCATCCTCGAGAGGATCGGTGACGTGGGCTCCCCTGGATTCGAGGAGCGGCTCTTCAACACTGTCGAGGACCTCGATGCCGAGCATCCCTGGGACACTGAGTGCGTGGACTTTGGCATGAAGCTGCCCCGGGGCATGCAGATGGTCCTGTGCGACGTTGACTGCGGCTCGCAGACACCTGGGATGGTGAAGAAGATCCTCGAATGGCGCAAGCAGAACCGCAACGAGGCCGACGCTCTCTGGGACTCACTGCAGGCGAACAACGAACAGCTGCGCCAGGAGCTGAAGAGGCTCGCTCAGGAGGGTGCCCATGATTTCACCGACGTCCGCACCTACCTCCAGCGCTCGCGCGACCACCTGCGCACAATGACCCGCAAGTCGGGCGTCCCCATCGAACCCAGCGTGCAGACGGAGCTGCTGGATGCTGCATCAGAGGTCGAGGGCGTCATCGGCGGCGTGGTGCCCGGTGCAGGCGGGTACGACGCCATCGTACTTCTGATCAGGAACGATGCGGCGGTCGTGGACCGGCTGAACACGCTGTTCGAGAACTGGAAGAGCAACGTCGAGGACGACTTTGGTGGGAAGATCGGGAAGGTGAGGCTGCTGGGGGTGAGACATGGGTCGGAGGGAGTGAGGAATGAAATGCTGGAGCAGTATGCGGGGTGGATATGAAACAGGACACCCGGCCAAAATGGGTGTGAAGAATGTCGACTGCAGTCGCATACAAAGCTGCAAGCCCACTTCCTTATCGCGACGACGGTACCTAGCCAACGGCAGACACAGAGATACTGATTCCCATCATCCACATATTATTTCATTACTTGTATTTACCGACCCCGCTGATTGCAAGTCGAGCTTCTTCTGCTATTACCTTAGCTAGTGTCATTTTATACTCGATTAATACATAGATAACATAGATACCTGGTAGATATCAACCCGTGCCTTTCAGAAGCGAGGGGTTGGTAAATTTAGTTTAGGTGAATTGATTAGAGATATCATTGTTCTGATCCTGTATACTGTATTCCTGCCATCCTTGACTTGGTCTGGAAGGGACTAATTAGGCCCGTCGTACTGCATATTCCCGCATGAAGAAGAAGCATGCATGTCCCACGGGTATTGGCATCCCTGACCTGGAACAGGGGCAAGTTGGGAGTTTTGTTGGTTGTTGAAAGGGATAATAATAAAATAAGAATGGCAGGGATGGGTCAAGTCAAAAGTCCTGCAACGACTCACGGGTGGTGCTGGTGCTGGTGCTGGTGTTGTCAGCTTATAGCAGGGGATGAGGTAGATACTACTATTGTTATTAGACAAAGAAAGGGGAGGGTAGGGTAACATGTGTGAGGTTGGGTTGGTGTTGCATAGGTACATGTACAGTATGTACCTGACATTGATTGATACCTCAGATATGCCCCTTGGATATAAAGGATGAGGATCTCATATATGCAGTCAGTGCTATGTATGGATCTGGTCAACGCGCCCCGCAGCCACGGAGAGAGTATGTATGTGAAGCAGAGGATCGAGAAACGCCGATTGCAATGTGGTGCTGTGTGGACCAGGGACCAGGGGGTGTCGCGGGATCCCCAGATTCAGCTCCTCCAGATCGCATCAGCACACGGACCGGATCAGCGCAATCGAACTAAGATGCAGGATCCTCGGATAGTCGACTTGTAGCTTGCCTATGTAGGTCGTTTGTAGTGTCTTTCTTTCTTGTTGTGTGCTAGAAACTTGGACTGTGCACTTCAGAGAGAGGGAGCACGGGCTTCTCCGCATCCGACCAGGAAGGACATCCACCGCTCCCACGGGTCTCTCTCCTGGTCGCTCCTGTTGCTCCTCCATCTACATCTGCTGTTGCTCTGCTGTCTGTATTATTATTATTACTATTCCCGGCGGTCGTTGTTCTCCTCCCCCCCCCCCCCAGCTGGCCTCTTTCAAGCCCCTTCTGGTCTGGCTCGCTGCAGTGTTCTTGTTCCTCGATCGGACAAGACGCTCGACGGGACGAGAACCACCTGCGACCCCCGGCCCTGGTCTGATCTGCCACTTTTCTCGTCCACCCACCCTCTTCTCCATATCCACCTTCTTTTCTGTTCGTCGTCGCGGGGCCAGCCAGAGAGAGACAGAAAAGGGCTCGTTTTGCCATCCCTCTTGCTGTCTCCCCCTCTTTTTTAAATCCCGGTCTCTCTGTTGCGGAGCCCGGCCGATCCTACAAACTCCTATCCTTACGCTCTTTGCATGTCTCGGGCCCTTACCTAGGTATCTGCCTACGTTCCTCGCGACCGGTCGCTGCCCAGCTTCTCTCTCCACTTTCGGGGCCCCTGCATTGTTTGCCACTCGCTCAAGAGGCAGCGTCCTCTTTTTTTTAATTTTTTTTTCTTTTTCGCTCGTTGCGATTAGAGAGTCGAGATTCGATCCAATTGCTTGTTTGCAGCGCCGAAGCCCTTCGGGCGGTAATCCGTAGCAGCGAATCGCGATGGCTTCCTCCAACCACGCCCCGGAGACGGGCCCGGCCGCGGAGACGACCAGACAAGAGGAAGGTCTCGCGGCCACTTCCTCGATAACAACGGGTGATGCTGCTGCTCTGCAGGAATCGGACAAGGAGAACCTGGTCGCTTCGTCCTCCGCAGAGTCGCAGAACCCGTTGACGACCAAGGATACCACCACAGAGAAATCCGGAGGCGTAACAGCCACAACAACCCGCGAAGATGATGATGCCTCGAAGCAGCCTCAGACTACCGAATCGTCTGAACCCAAGACAACGACGACTACGCCTGCAATTGGACCTTCGTCACCGCAGCCGACCGCTCCCGCCGAGGAGCCCGAAGACTCGGGCCCATCGTTGGTGATTACGCTGCTCCTGACGACCGGGGCGAGGCATCCGTTCAAGATCGATGGCAAGTACTTGCGGAAACGGGCCGTCAATGTTGAGAACTACGATCCGTTTGTGATGAGCGTGTATACCCTGAAGGAGCTGATCTGGAGGGAATGGCGATCAGGTATGGAGCGGGAACGGACGAGATGCGGCTGCCGTCTTCTTGTTCGAAGAAGTATACATGTCCCCTGAATTGGTATGCTGATCGATTTATAGAATGGGAGCCTCGTCCGTCGTCGCCCAGCTTAATTCGGCTGATCTCATTCGGCAAGTTGCTGGATGACAAAGCTCCGCTGTCGGGTATGCCTTTCTCTAGTCGTGCTGGCCTGGTTTTGTATATTTGTCTGTTTATTCTGATATTGTGTTTTCCCAGACTCGAAATTCAGTCGCGACGCGCCCAATGTCGTCCACATGACCGTCAAGCCGCAAGAGATCGTCGACGAGGAAGACGCCAAAGGAGCCAAGGCCAACTACACCCGGGAACGAGACGGGGATGAAAGAAGTCCCCGGTGCCGTTGTATCATTTTATAAGCGGCAATATCATACGAGAATCAAGAAGCACAACGTGCTTGGCAGCGACATAGGCCATAGACATTATTGTGGCCCGTCATATCTTGCTAAATGCCGTCTACATCTGGCATTATTGCTATCTGGATAATAATCTGTCCAGGTTCTGACATGCCTGTCGCTTTGTTTGTCCTATTTGGTATCGGAATATCCTTTATCTTGCTCTGCTTCTCGCCTCTGACAAGAGCGTACTTCTTGTTTTCTTGCTTCTGGGACCATGTATGGGCAACGGCGTTGTGTTTTCCTTTCTCGCTTTCTTTCAGCTATCTTCTGTGTATTTGATGTTTCCCCCTTTTTGCTCTTTTTTTTTTCTTGCATAGGATTTTGCCATACCTTCATGAATCGCTTGATACCTCTCGTGCGAGTCCCCGGCATCAGTCTGTCAGTCAAGTCTATATTGCTTGTTTTTTTTTAACTGCCGCACAAACCCTCTTCTTCTTCCCCTTACATTCCATTCCATTCAGACCCACGGTGAGGCCTGTGTATTTACGACGCACGCCCTGTCTCCTTCCCTACCTGTCATTATACCCCCTTCCCATTATCCAGTCCCTTTCTTCGTGGTGTGCCTAGTGTGAACCTGGGCCTCAACGAGCATCACCACCTCCCCATCCCATCATCCTCCCCTTATCTCCTCGTGCCCTTTACTGTCTACCTATCTACCTAACCCATCTATCAGTGTTCAGTTTAAATTTACTGAACTCGCTGAAACCCCTGTGTTATTGTCTTGTTATATCCCCCTTTGGTTTGGTTTGATGTCTAATGTGCCCGTGTCCCGTCGTGTCCTATCTTGTCCCCAATACCTGATCTGTCTTGGTTCTGTCTAGATAGCTAGCTAGGTGCCTAGGTACGTTCTGTTCTTGTCCTGGCCTGTTCCTTGCCCTGTAGTCCAGTTGGCTTGGCTATTTTTTGAGTTGTCACTGGGACATCATGGGAGAGGAGAGGTGAGGAGGGAATAAAATGAATGGAAAGGAAATGAGAGTTCTTTTTGTCTGCCTGATCTTCTGTTTTCTGTATACCTCCTGCCAGCTAGCCATGTCATACTTGTCGAGACTTGTCTCAGGCTATGTATGTTTTCTGTCTGCAATGCAACGCGTAACGCAATGTATATAATTCGTCGTACAACTAATGTGATTGAATTGGAACTGTGTCTGAGGAGTGGACAGATGAGACCCTTTCTGCTTTGAGACGGAAGTAGTGAGGAAAAAGGGCCCAGGAATGTATGCATTTATTTCATGGTACAGTCAGTGAGTAGAATTACATGCTGTATCCATTGATTCCCATCTACCTTTCCATGCGGTATGCATGAACAGCCATGTATTATCTATCTTTTTTTTACCCTTGTGATCTTATCATCGAGCAGGTGGTGTAGGAATGGACAATGTAGGATAGTAGTCATAGTAGTAATTCAAATTGCAGTGGTAAAGAGAAAAGCCCGTAAAGCCCATATCGGGAGAGAAGGAGTACCAATCTACCAATCCATCCGCAATCTCTTCTCCATCTCGTCGTGGAAGCTGGGCGGTTCGCGGAATTCGTCGCCTGTAATAACCATCACCCAGTCAGCCCATCTCAAACCCAACCGAATAAAACCAAACCCCAGAGAATCAAAGAGATAGATAAAAAAAGAGGGAAAAACATACCAACAAAAACATCCTCCCAACCGACCTCACAATCCCTCCCCCCGAGAACCAGAATATCCTCATGGATCGAACTATTCACTCCGCCCCTTCTCCCACCCAGCACCGCAGGCCGAAACTCCCCCTCCCGCACGATCTTCAGCTCCATCCCGCGCCGCACGGGTTCCGCGATCCCGTACATCCGGCGCAGGGTCTCCATCTTCAGGGCGTCCTGGGTCGTGCGCCATGCGAGGAGGCGGGCTTCGAGGGGGTGAGTGGAGACGGGGGCCGGGATGGCATTTTTGGATGAAGGGACGGTCGCTGGGGCGGTGAGGTTGTCGCGGAGGGTGTCGGGGAGACCCGGGGCGGAGGGTGCGCCTTTGGATGGGTAGGGTGCGGTCGCGTGTTGGCGGTTGCTGGTGTTGGTTGTGAGGGAGGGGTGGGTTTGGGGAGGGGTGATGCGGAGGGACTGTTTTTTTGTTGTTAGCGTTTATTCTGTATGGAGGAAGTACTTCAAATGATTCCTCTGGGAGTTGAAAGGGGGAATGGTGCTCAAGTCGCAGAGTGATAGTGATGGAGGTGAGGTCAGGTCAGTTCCAGCAAGACGTACCATCGTTGCGGTCGATGAATATCAGGACTCGGATAAAGTGAGAGGTAGAATCCGAAAAAGTCTAATCTGTTTAATTCAAACGCAACCGTTCGAGATTCTTGCGGTGCAGGTGGAGAGTTGTATGGTTGATCAAAGAGTCTAACGACGATATGAGGACATGATATGATATCCCAGACCAGGCCCAGCTCCGGCGACACCTCACCTCCGCAGAGCGTCAGGCAGAGAGTCCCGCGCGTCAAGCTTGTCCGGCGGCCTACAAACACCTCTTGCGCAACTTTCGTTTTCCTGTATATCACGTGATATACCCGACGCCCGGACTGCGGGAGGGTCTCAACTCCATGCGAATATCTATTGATATCGATAATATGTCAATCAGCAAGAGCAGCAGCTCATTTCAAGACCTACACCTGCTGCCTGCCGTTCCCGTCACGTTACAATGGCACCAACCCTCCTTTCGTCCCTGCTGCTCCGCAGCGTGAGGAGCGTCTCTTCTACGCCATCCTCCATCACCTCTCTCCTCCGCCCCAGCATGATCACCACAACCACCGCTTCTAGATTCACACCCATCTTCCGCACCCCTAGCGCTACCGCCGCAATTGCAGAGTCAGCATCCGCCTTCCGCCGTCAATTCTCCAGCACGCCCCGGGCTCAAGCGACCTACAACCAAGTACGTCGCGGATGCCGAGTCGAGCAGCCCGCGCGCAAGCGACGGTCGCCCGCGCTGCACAACCGCCCTGAGATGAAGGGCGTGTGCCTGAAGACGGGTATCACGAAGCCGAAGAAGCCCAACTCCGGAGAGCGGAAGACGGCCAGGGTGCGGTTGAGTAATGGGAGGGTTGTCACGGCGTATATTCCCGGTGAAGGTAAGAAGAAAAAAATAAAGGAAACTTATTTGTTTCTTTTTTTGTTCTTGTTTGGTTGATATTGTATATTATGGGATGGGATGGGATGGATTATGTGACTGATGGATTTGGTTGCGATTGAACAGGCCACAACGTCCAGCAGCACAGCGTCGTCCTTGTCCGTGGAGGCAGAGCGCAGGATTGTCCCGGTGTCAAATACCATCTTGTTCGGGGGGCGTTGGATCTGGTATGTCCTTTCCCTTCTCCTTTCTTCTTCTCTATCTCCTTCTTTCGGGGCTAGGGTACTATATAATATATATTATATGCCTTGCTAACAACTTATCCAGGGTGGTGTCGCAAACCGTCTGACCAGCCGCTCCAAGTACGGCACCAAGAAGCCGAAGAGCGAGTAGATTAGATAGATTAAGTCATGGTCGATTGGTTGATGGAAGGGAATATGCCTCGGAACTGGGCGAATTGCTGTACTTTATGTGTCGGGTCATCTAGTTTTTTCTGCCGCGCTGGTACGACGCTTCGCAGCGACTTTTTTGTATGTACGGAGCATGTATATTTACCACTACTAAAAATACGGGACCTCTGGGTTGATTTTTGATTGAATTCGTCTATTTGAACACGAGCTAAGAGATGCGATATCCCCGAACACCCTAGATATGTACAGTGCAAAGTATAACGTCAAGCAGGACAGCCAAAGGTCCTCCTGATGAGACACGACATGATACGACAGTTGAGGTCGAGTTGAAGATGACAAGTTGGATAGAGACATTTCCTCCAGATGAATGTGTTCACTCCATAGGCAATGGTTTCAGCTGTCTCCCAATTTCAACAGCACAGCCTCCCTATATCACTCCGGCCTTGAGGATGCCGTCTGATGAAGCCCGGACCAATCGGGATCTGTGCGCTCGGATGCCGCTCCGCACGGCAAAAGCAAGTGTGCCAAGGATGATTAGGCATCCGCAGGCCTTCAAAAGGACGGTTAGTCAATCCTGCTCGTCCTCATAGCCCTCCGGCTTCTTCATGTTGTTGACGTGGAAGAACCGGGATGTGCCTGTGGTACGCAGCCAATGGTCAGTCTGGGTGACGTTCGTGCTACCCCCCGGAGCAGGCGGGCACTAGCCGGTCAACGGGTCTTAACTCACATGAATATCCCTTCCAGTCAAAGTTGTCCGCGGGGTTGCAGTGGCACTTCAGGTCCAGCCTTAGCTGCTCACCGGTTGGGCAGTGTGTGAAAGGAACGTGGTAGTAGGCGATCTCGTTGAAGAAGTGGATCTCTTCCTTCTTGAGCAGGAGGGCCGCGGCGATCGAGTGGACAGGCGCGTCGCCCCAGCGCTCGTAGAAGAAGCCGCCGTCTCTGTCGAGCGAGTCGAAGTAGTCGAGGTACTGCTTCGATCTCAGCCAGTCGAGGTTTCCGATCTCGAAGTTGGACCACTAGTGAGATTTTGTTAGCTGTTGAAAACGACCTTTACAAACGGGAAATGGAGGCTTACGAAGTGGCATTTGTTGTAGGTCTTTCCGCCATCGTCACTCAAAAATTCCATCGAGTTATCCTCGGCGATGTGCTCCGGGTGGTCTTTCATGAACTTCTTGACGCTGTCCCAGAGGGTCGGGATGGTCTCGTAGTACTCATACAGACTCAGCACGAAGCTGTACTTCTTGTTGTTCTCCTTCATGAATCTGAACGGGTCGAAGCCAATGTCGCAGTACAGCTCGATGCTGGGCTCAACACGCCAGTAATACTCGAACTGCTGCATCAATTCGTGCCGGAAGAAGAACCCGGACTCATAACGGCACATGTGCCTGTAGCTGACCGAGTCTCCGTAGATGATCTTGCGCTCCTTCATGTCCTCTCGGACCTTCCTGGCCTTTTCCTGGTCGATCCACTCCGGGTACGACCAATGCTCCGTAGGGATCAGACCATAGTGTGTCTTGCCGGAGACGAGCGAAGATGTGACTTTCTTGAAGGTATCATCGAAGGGCTTGTCGTTCAGGAAGACCCAGTCGTAGTGGTAGTTGCGGTTGAAACGGTCCTCCACCTGCCGGATAGACTTCGCGATCTCCCAGACGTCCGAGTTCCTGGCCAATGTCACGAAGGTTGCATTCACGCGCCCTGTAGGAGGGACGGCAGCACTCCCAGAGCCGTAACTCGCTGGCTCCTTCTGCGCAGAACCAGCGCTAAGCGGGGACGACTGCGGCAATTTCGAGTCCGAGGAGCTGAACTTGGACCCTAAATTCGAAGTATCAGGAAGAGGCAACGAGGACTTGGAAATGAATATCAAAACCGCCAGTCCCTACATCCGGCTTGTAGTTAGCAGCGGGTTCACCCGGAGAGGACGAGTTGACACCCAGAAACACTGAACACTGAGAACTCACAAAGACGGCGAACAGGATGTAGCGCACATATCTGCCCGCGCCAGCAGACATGCTTGCTTTGTCTTCCCCGTACGTAGGTCGGGTTTCTGGTGTTTTTTATTTTTCTTTTTTTTCGGATGGCCGTGTGGCCCTTGAAAGATGTTCGCTTGCGGAGGCAAGCCAAGGAGTGTAGATATCGTCTGGGAAGAAAGAAGATCGAGCCTAGTGAACGAGAGACAGGAAAGAAACTGGCGCAACTCGAGGAATCGAAAGGGAGTGGGACCGCAGGTCGTACAGAATTCCCAGCTATTATCTCCGAACTGAGACAGCGTTCTAGTTAAGGAGACAGGACGGGTACGAGGCGAGCTGTAAGAAATAAGCCGGCCAGCCGCATTGACTCGCCAAACCGGAGCCCTAAGACTCGAATGTAAAATGGAGCAGAGCTGCTCTCCGGGAACAGGAAGACGAGAGAAGAAGCAGAGGAAACATTAAAAGGTATCGTCGCCCAAGGGGGGGGGGGGGAGGAGGATCGCAATCAGCACGGAGAGGGAAACGTTTCCGCGGGCCACGCAACAGCGCCACCAGAACCGCTTGCGGTCACCTTTGCATTCCCCACAGGGCTGCTGCTGTGGCTGATCCGCATCTAGATCGCGGTCTGCATGCCGGAGTTCGTCAGTCAGGACCCTGTTGAGTCTGCTTTTGATTTATCTCGTTTTAATACTTCATTTCTCGTTTCAATCCTGCTGATCAGTATCGTCCTGTCGTCCTGTCTCCGTTGCGCTGGGTGTCAGAAGATCTACGCGCCAGGATAAAGTTGCTTGGCGCAAGTCCTGCAGTGGCTTGTCGAGATTAAGAACGACTCTAGAACTTGGAGACTGCGGTACGCTAATAAATACTCCAGAACCCCTGCATCACAGAAGACATACTTCTACTCGGGTATCTATCTCTATCACGGTAAAGACAGCTTTTGGCCTTTTTGACTCAAGAGAACCAGTCAGAGATTAGACCCCATGGTTATGGCATAGCACTGACAAAACTCAAATAGAAAAAGAAAGACGGGCCAAAATCTCCTTATAAGACAGCGGACCCACGAGTTGTTCCAAGCTGTTTTCTCAGTCGCTGCCATCGTCGGCAAATTTGATCCGGACACGCTCGTATTTATGAAGCAGTCCACTTGTGTCTATTCGGTTTGATAGTAAATATGACAAAGCATTACGGCAAAACACTGTCTGTAAGGGGAGATTAATGCGAACAAGAGGTCACAAGCAGTACACGCAATTGCGCCGCTAACCCCAAGACACACACGCACGGAGTATAGTCACAGCCTTATTGCCCAACGCCTGAGGAAAACATGTCGTTCAATTCCTTCGAACCCAGTGACAATCCCAAGTACTCCATAGGACCGAATAATAATCCCCCTTCAGTACTTTGCCTAGTTACTCCAGTTTGCGCTCAAACGTTCCCACCCACTCGCCCCAAGCCAGCACGTTGTCATCGACGAGCGCCTTCAGCAGGTGTTTCTTGCTGAGCAACTTGTCCCCCCCACCAGCCGACAGATCATTCTTGAGCGCGATGACCTGAAAGAAATAGCGGTGCGAGCCGTGTGCCAGGACAGGCCTGGGCCCTCCCCAGACACTCTTCATCCGATTAGCGCCGTACCGAAAACCCCCCGCGAGATCATCACCCTGCCCACCATTGGCCGGGACAAAGTCGTCTGGTCCAACTGAGGTCTTCTCCGCCGGGAGTCCGTAGTACAAGCCGTGCACGACGGGACTGGGAAGGGGCGCGTCCGGGTCTTCAACGACCAGCAGGTACGAGTGGACTTGGGTCGGGTCGACGTCGCTGGGTAGCTCCCACGAGAGGCTTGGGAATCGGTTGTCCGCGAGCGGTGTATGTTCGGGGAGGAGAGGGGATTCAGATGGGCCGAGCGGAGACGAGACTGCCAGCGTGGGCGAGAGGTTCTTGAGTGTTGCGTTGGCTCGCGTCAGGAGCTTCGCGTCACGACCCCGTTGTTTGATGAGGCGGCGGCCTATGAAGGCCTCAAGTCTCGCAGAGAAGGGAGCCATGGTTGACTGACTGGATTGATTAAATTAGCTGACTGAGGAGATCCAGCTTTGTGTAGCTCAAAGCAAGCTATAGGTAAGTAGTGAATTCGTGACGTGGGTTGGGCAACCATTTATAAAAGGTCGATCAATAGACAATACCTCCCGCACGCTTTGATACAGGCAGATCCTCAACCTATTCAGGGCATCTAGTTGGAGGCTAAGACATCGGAGATCAGCCCACTTTACCTATTTTAAACAGAGCTATCTCTTTAGCGCAGGGTCTACCTATAATAAGAAAGACAGTCTTAGTTAGATACAGAGCCCTAAGGTACTACTGCAGAACTGGTGTACGCAGTACATCCGCTTCAGGTGATGATCTCGTGGTTCTGGTGGTTTTGTATATACGATGTCCGTATCCAGGAAGTCGGTATTTCTCCGCCTTGACGTCCTCCATTTCCTGCGGGACATTTCTCTTACTACTGACACGTTCAAACATTTCGTACTGTACAGTGTATGCTAGGTCAATGGCACCAGCAGGGAGTGGGCCTGAGCCTACTGCGTAAGCTCGCAGACGTAATGCACCCTGAGATCCGATCGCCCAATGTCGAAGTGAGATAAAGCATCGTCGCGGTTTATCAGCATACAGGCAACTTCCTCATAGTTAATGTGTTCAAGAAGATGTTCAAGCAAATATTGCCTAGGTCCTAGAGTGGAGACGGGGTTTATTTAAAGTCAACCGCACCGGTGTCGATTACGGTGAGCTTGTCTTCCGGCTTCCCTCCTCTTGTCTTCGGAAAAGCCTCGGGCTAGGCCGGCCAAGAACGAGCTTAAATGGTAGTAGTATGTGAGATTGAGATTATCGTTGCGATGGATATGCATCTGTCAGCTTAGAAAACACCCATATAGCGAAGAGAGAAATACTGGGGCATATCTGAAGACTTCATCTCCACTCCAACGCTGACACTCTATCCGTTAATTCGGTCTATCTAATCCAGAACTGACCAGTACAAATGACTTTTCAAACTCGTTCCACTAGGAAGAAGATTCGTCTCTCGTCCTTCCCGGTGAAAAGAACCTATTCCGCTTCTCCCAGTCCTGATCCTGCGCTATGCCAAGTTCCCTCTCTCTGATCTCATCCTGGTCATAATCGGCCCAGTCTTTGAGCTCTATACCGAGCCTCTCTCCAACACGCTTCCACATATCGATCATGGTTTCGCGACTGTGGCGCCAGACGACCTTATTTTCTCCAGGCTCTGCTAGGGGTGGAGGAACCACCATCTCACCGGCGTTCAGCGTGCCCGTCTGAGCACCTATCACGAACAAGCCAGGCTCAGGACGCAGCAGCTTCAAGATCTGAATGCAGGCCAGCTCCGACTCTTCCAGATTGAAGATATGCAAGAACATGAAGATATTGACCACAGACCAAGAGCCGGCCGTCTTGGCAAGAACAGAGGTCCTTGGGTCGGTATCAAAGATATCGCCGACGATAAAGTGCTCCGGCGTGAAACGGTCAGCGTCTTTGAAGAGCGCGTGGCTCGCACCTTCGAATCCTGGCAAAAGGGTCCGAGCCATACAGCGTTGAAAGGGGGGCACCGTCGTAGTGCAGGGCGCGCACATCCTGACCAAGACAGGTGCCGAGGTCAAGAAATGTAGGATGCTGCTTGTCTTTGGATGGAGAAGAGGATTTGAGGAGCGAGAGGAGCTTCTGGTAGTGAGGGTGCCTGCGCAGGCCGAAGTTGATAAATCAGAACTCGCCGATGCACGGCCATGGACATATATCCCAGGCCAGTGTGAATATGGTTTTACGTTGTAACGGGCCAGTCAAGACTCACAATTTTGTATATATGCAATTCTAGCTCGGATGCAGGAATGTTGCTGTATTCTTCAAGGAGCTGGACGGTTTGTAGAGTGATTTCACCACCAATAGACTCATTATACCAGGGTAGCTTCCTCGAGCGGAGCGGGTGGTCAGTGGGAAGGTTTCTCGGGTCGGTGCCAGGCATGGTTATCTTAGAAGCAAGTTAGCTGGGGATGTGAGATAGCAGGCTCGCAGGCTGATTGCTGAGAAGACGTTAGCAGCGGGATGGAAGAGACATGAGGACGGATTGTTAACTCAAACTTCTCCAGGTCACACAGATGAGCCTATCTAGAAAACGATCGAGGCTGGCCAGAGATCATTTCCTTGGTTCTCTAGGTAGGTGTCAACCAAATATATTACCACTGTAAGGTAGCGGTATGCCCAAGAAGCCTATGAGCCTAGTCAGCATCGTCAATCTCAGAATCTCTACAATAAAGAGAGCATACTACCCCAGTCCATACTCGCCTATAACCACGCATTGCTTTGTTATAACCCTTGCCATACCCCTTCGAAAAGTAGTACTGGTCAGTCGCCTAGGTGGATTGAATGAATCAGAGATCACCTGCGGATAGTGTTCTAGCTAACATTTTCATAGCCGTAGACACCCAGCCCATGATGGCAGGAACGTTGAAGAGCTTTTTAATGTGCCCTTCTAGTATTTTATGTGTTTAATTCGGTAGTTGATGTACCTCTGCTCGATGTTGATCGGCGTTGTCTGTTACCATTGTTAAAGGTTTCCATCATGAAAGGTGAAATATAGAATAAGGTTGGACTCTTGGATCTACAAATGTGTGAATTTTAAAATAGTGTAAGAATCAACCACAGGCTGTGAGATCAGATGTCAGCTGATTGCAAAATATTTAGAAGTCAGAATAGGAGCGCGCGCGAGATGAACGAATACAATTTCCGTTATACGCTATTTTTCAAGAAGATAGCTGACGAATGAAGCTTCAAGCAAAGACATACTTTCTTTATTTGCTGGAATTCGTGATTGTCTTTGCCATCATCCGTTGCGTTGGTCCTATCGCGGGGGATTACGAGAGGGGCAGCAGCGCGAGCCTGAGGCATATATGCACGGACCATCCACCTTTTCGCAGAACGAGCACCGTGTGTGATATCAACGGCGAACTTCAAATCTGCAGGCCATGCAGCAATCGCCGCGCCTCCCACCCTGTTTTTCCTCTTGACCTCCATCAGCCGAGATGTCGTTCTTCGGCTTTGACACGACGCTTCCCAGGGACCGTGATCGGTCTGGGGACTCGAGGGGCATCTTTGAGAACCCAGATCCCTTCGATGAAGTCGCTCGCGCCAAAGCTCACGACGACGATGATGATGATGCGTAAGCTTTGAGCCTCCTACCGATATCTCTCTCTGGACAGCCGCTGACTTTGTGTCCTGGTAGCATCGACTTCGAAGACACGTATGATGGGCTGGGTGACCAGCTGGACGAGGACCAGGATGCCTTCAACGAAGATACCTTTGGAGCCGATGCGGGGCCAGTGGGAAAGGATTTCGACTTCTTTGGAAAGACAGCGCAGGTCTCGGATGTGATCAGCGAGGAACAGATACGCTACAACCTGCAGCATCATAAGCCAACCACTACCACCGCCCCGCCCGCAACTGCGACGACGACTGCGGCGCCGACGACGTCTACTACAACTACTAGTACGACGACAACAACGACTTCAACGACCACTTCTCAGAAGCCGAAGAAGACAGGCTATGAGAAATACCAGGATCCTGGGTACATCCCCGAAATCACCGCCAAGTCAAGCGTATGGAAAACCTCTTCGGCTCCGAAGCCTGCAGCCACTGCTGCTCAACAGGCTGCGCCTGCCAAGAAGATGATGAGCCTGGAGGAGGTTGAAGCCCAAATGCGCGCTCAGAATCAGCGCCCAGCTCAGACTCAACCTGCTGTATCCGTCCCGCCTGGTCTTGCTGAGCTGCCTCAGTCTATCCCCCGCCCCCAGCAGATGCTACCCTTGCCTGACGGCTACTCCCAGCTGCCGCCCGAACTGCTACACCTAGAACAACAGGCTCAGTTTACCAGAGGCGTTCCACCATCGCAAATGTTGCAGCGTCATCAGCAGGCGCCTCCTGAGACGTATCCTGCCCATGCTGGCATTCCGCCTCAAGCGCCGTTGCAGATGATGCAGAGGCAAAACCAGCAGCAGCAGATGCCTCCTCAGCAACGTCATGCTGGTCCCCCACGGATGCCGCGAGCACCGCAGCAACCGCTGGTCGGTCCAAACGGCGCGCTGCCATTGATCACTAACCCCCAGCAGCTGATGAACCTGACGGAGGAGCAGCGTATGGCTCTTCTCCTCGAAGATGCTAAGCGTGCCAAACGCAACCACAAGATCTTCCTCCTCTCTAAGGGTAATGGCTTGATGACGCCGCAGGACAAGAACTTCATAACGCGGATTCAGCTGCAGCAGCTGGTTGCCGCTACGGGGAATGTTGCGGACCAGGACCCTGAGGCTGTCTTGTCGGAAGACTTCTACTATCAAGTCTACAGCCAGATCAGGGGCGCTCCGAGGCAGCACCCTCACCAGCCGCTTGGTCATTTCGCGCAAACGTACCTCTTCCAGACAGGAGCTCGCACCAGTGGACATGGCAGGAGACACTACCAGACTGCCGACAACCACATGCAACGAATGCAGCAGCAGGTCCAGCGCGCTGTTGAGGCCGCGAAGCTGAAACCAAAGAACAAGCAGCTGATAATTGAGGGCAGCTTGGGCAAGATCTCCTTCAGCAATGCCAAGACGCCGAAGCCCTTGCTTAACATTAAGCGCCCCGAAAGCGCCGATGGCGTCAAGGCTGCCAAGAGGGCCGCTCATACTGACCTCAGTCCAAGCGATCGGAAATCGATATTGAACAATATCGAGAATGTATACGGCACATTGATGAAGATGGAGGACATGGAGCGCAACATGCCTCCCCCCCCGAGCCAGGACGATCCCGAGGCCATCCAAAGACATATGGACTGGAGGGAGAAGATTCAGGCTCTTAACCAGAAGCTGTGGCGGGAGCTGAAGGTTATGGAACCCATCGTTCCTGGCTCCGCTACTCCGCACCCGTTCATCGCGTTCCTCTCATACTCCAAGGGGAAGAAGGCCATTCCTCGTATCTTCCGTCATATTGACCAGGAGCAGCGGGTTACCATCCTCACCATGATCGTCGTGCACCTGGACACGCTGGATGTCGTCCGAAAGGCGCAGCCTCAGCCCGGAGAGGCCCAGCCACCTCTCTCAGTTCGGGAGGATATTGATCTCTTCTCCCAGGCCGTCATGCCCAGTCTCCTCGGGTATGTGAACGAGGCACCCTTTAACATCATTATTGGACTGCTAGGACTTGTCATCGCGCAGACTCATGTCCAGACCGTGGCCAAAACCAAGGTCGGCCTGGGCATCCTGACGATGCTGCTCAGCCGTGCAGAGATCGTAAAGGAAGCTGGCCAAGCGGACGAGCGCGACTGGCAGCAGTGGGTTGAGAAATTCAACGTCCTCTTCGACATCCTGGAGCCCATCCTGGGCGATGTGTTCCCGGGCTCGATCAACTCGGGCGACGACATGTACGTGTGGCAGTTCTTGGCTGCGGTGGGCATAGGAGCGAATCCGGAGCAGCAGCAGCGTCTTGTCATTGCTGTGAAGTGAGTATTCCCGATCTAGTAATTCTCTACAGTGTCACCGGGGTCTTTGCTGACAGACGATGTGCAGGGATCGGGTTATGGCGACCGTGGCCCAGAGTAAGACGCTGCCTCCGGACATGGCCAGCCAGAGGCTTGGCAATGTCAATCTCTTCATGCGTGCCATTGGACTGGACGTCGAGCTTCTCGGTTAAAGTGATTGTTTTTTTCTCATGTGCAGTTGGCGAATTCTTTGGTTCTCATCGTCTCGAAGTTTACAAGGGGGCTGGAAAAGCGGAAATAATGCCAGCGATGACGCATACATACAGGGTGGGACTGGCGATATAGGAGCTACTACGGCAATCCCTTCAGGGGAGAGGGCTTGACGAGCTGGCCCGGGCGGCCCGAAATACTCTGTTCTCATGAAACGAGCGTCTGGAGACGATCTGGAGCAGCTTAATGTATGTACTCTTACATCTCTACGTCACGATCTGCGCCCGGCGAGGGAGGCATCCAGCGAGATATCAGGAACGAAATGAAATGAGATTGTACAGGATGAGAAGTAGAGCGTAGATGTAGATCGCAGGTCTAGACAGGGGCATCACGACTCATGAGATATCAGGAGGCGAGAGGAGCAAACCACGGAGCGCGCCGGGGTTCTCCAGGACTCGAGCCGTGCGAGTGGCGATGCGCTCGTAAGTCGCTCCACCGCGTCCCGCCGCGGACACAACGTGCGGGCGATCGCAGGCGTGCGATTGCGAGGTTCACGGCCCCGGTGGACCTCAGGTTAATTAACTTAATCATCCTCGTCTCGTCTGGCGGCTGATCGTCCATCGCGGTCGTGCCGATCAGAGAGGCCTGCCGTGTGGGCTGCCAGCCTCGTCCGGGGCCTGCTGCGCGACCTTATAACATCCTCCTGCATTCCTGTCTTCCCTCCTGCTCTCCCTCTCCCATCTCCTCTATCTCCATCTCCTCTCCGTCTCTCTCCCTGCGTTGCCCTTCGTCTGCCCATATCAGACGGCAAACGACCTCTCAGTCCCGCCGCCGCTCGAGCCTCCCCACCAGCTCTCCCGCTGTTTAACTCTATACCCCGATACCTGTCCCTGACTTGCGCTGCGCTGCAATCATGGCTGCCGGATCCGTTCTCGTCACTGGGTAAGCGTCGCAGAGCCCCCAATTCCTGTTTGACAGCCTCAGGAAGGCAGAAAACGTGCTGACTCGACGGTGGTCGCGCAGAGGAACGGGCTACATCGGGTCCTTCACGGCCCTCGCCCTGATCGAGGCGGGCTACAAGGTCGTCATCGCGGACAACCTGTACAACTCCTCGGACGAGGTCATCAATCGCATTGAGCTCCTCACCGGCAAGAAGCCCGAGTTCGCCAAGTTCGACATCACCGACGAGTCGGGCTTCGACAAGGTGTTCGAGGCCCACCCGGACATCGACAGCGTCATCCACTTTGCCGCTCTGAAGGTGGGTGCTTGTTCCAGTCGTTTTTCGTCTCACTAGTGGATATGAGGTCGAAACCGTTTTGTCTGGCGGTTAGCTAAACTCCTGCTCTACAGGCCGTCGGCGAGTCTGGCGAGAGACCCCTCGATTACTACCATGTCAACGTCTACGGCACCATCTGCCTGCTGCGCTCCATGCTCCGTCACAATGTCACCAACATTGTCTTCTCCAGCTCTGCCACCGTTTACGGTGACGCGACCCGCTTCCCCAACATGATCCCCATCCCCGAGGAGTGCCCTCTGGGCCCGACCAACCCCTACGGTAACACCAAGTTCGCCGTTGAGAACGCCATCACGGACTTCATCAACGCGCAGCGCAACAACGCTACCAAGGCTGGCAAGCCCGAGGAGGCTGAGAAGTGGAACGGCGCCCTGCTGCGCTACTTCAACCCCGCCGGTGCTCACCCCAGCGGTATCATGGGTGAGGACCCCCAGGGTGTCCCGTACAACCTGCTGCCCCTGCTGGCTCAGGTCGCGACTGGCAAGAGGGAGAAGCTCCTGGTCTTCGGTGACGGTATGTTGATTTCCCTTGAATCATCCCCAGCTGGCGCACAACCCAAGGACTCGCTGTTTCTAACAGAACTATACAGACTACGCCTCCCACGACGGCACCGCCATCCGCGACTACATCCACATCCTGGACCTCGCGGAGGGTCACCTCAAGGCCCTCAACTACCTGCGCGCCAACCACCCCGGTGTCCGCGCTTGGAACCTGGGTACCGGCAAGGGCAGCACCGTGTACGAGATGATCCGCGCCTTCTCCAACGCCGTCGGCCGTGATCTTCCCTACGAGGTTGCTCCCCGCCGTGCCGGTGACGTCCTGAACCTGACCTCCAACCCGACCCGTGCCAACCAGGAGCTGGGTTGGAAGGCTCAGCGCACCCTCGAGCAGGCGTGCGAGGACCTCTGGCTCTGGACCCGCAACAACCCTCAGGGTTACCGCCAGCAGCCGCCGGCCGAGCTGCTGGAGAAGCTGAAGAAGCAGAACTAAGCTAGTAATAGTAGTCTGCGTTGTATGTGATTCATGACGTCTGGATGAGCAGGTAAACTGGGGAAGATGGACGAAACAAATCAGATCCATCGGATTGAAACGGAGAAGCGGAAGAGACGAGAAAGGGCCCCTAGATAATAAGCGGGGCCCTTCTTTTTTGATGAGGAGCGACGATCGGAGAAGGGACAAATATACCCCCACTCGGAGTGAGTAAGAAAAACAAATACATAAGAGAGAAGGAGAGCTGGGCTTAGAGTAGCATAGCGTCTCGATTCGATTCCCCCCATTTCGCTTCCTATCCGACTTTTAGACAGAATTCTAAATAGATAGAATATGAATAAATAAACGAATATATGTAAATAGGGTGCTACCTAAAACATGCAGTTGAGGACTTCCTGACCTCTCTTCCGTCGACCTGCTTCTGCATCACAGGTAGTATACCATATTATTTTACAGATTCAGCGATTGGTGGACAATTATCGTATTGTTTTCGTGAACTATTATGCAATGCATGCATTCCCTGACTAATCCATCCATCCACTTGCATTACTACTCTTATACGGATATGGTCAAGCCTGCCCAGGTCTCTTGACTCTCTGTTCTGTTCCACCGGGCAGGATTCAAACAGTCCTAATAAACGTTTACAAATATTTTTTTTTCAGCAACAGCATTTATGTTAAAATCCAGTCATGGATTGGAAATTGGAGGTCCCCACCTTGTCTAAATTTCAAAATGTCCCATTACATTGTAACGCAGACCTCGTCCTGCCCCCCTCCCCCCTTTCTGTCTATCTCTATTTCATGTGACCCTGTTTAGTATTAGTATTAGTAGTAATAGTAATGGTACTGTAGTACTACCTACCTACCTACCTACGCAGCATACGCGTACATGTACTACACAATTATATACACATGTGTACACATATGTAACGGCGGACCTAGGACTTCTAGGCTGAGGCGCGTTGGGTTTATCTTGAAGGACAGAAGACAAGAGGAAAAGGTAGATAGATAAGCCGTTACTAGCAATGTTGCTATTGGGGTTGCTATCTGAGTTGACCACGGGGTCCTAATCCCCATGGTTAAGGAGTGTCTTTATATACATGGTCCTTTGACTACCATCCTGACTACCATCTCATGGTAGTCCTTGATGGTAGTGACTACCTTTGTTGACTACCATCCCATGGTAGTTCCCTATGGTAGTTCCACGTGATCAGAGATACTCTTATCTCCTGCTCTGCGGGGTAGCATGCCTATCCATGCAAGGCCATGTTGTCCATGTCGATCGTAACAACATAGTGCTACCTCGCTTCCTTTTGTACTGTAGAACCAGCAACACCACACGCTTTTCCCACGTCCGGTTTCCACGAGATTGACCCTTCCCCTTCCAGGAAAAAAAGAGCAATTGCATCGTCTGTGTGAAATTTTTTTTTTGGTGAACTGGATTTCCTCCTTAAATCAATAAACTTGGGTAGGTAGGTGGCTACCTACCTAACCTAGCTGTGTACTGTACAGTACATAGACGAGTGAATACTACTTACCTAGGTCCTTACTTACTACCAAGTATAACTTGGCTTTGACTTTAATTGTATAGTGAGTCGGGATAACAATAAGATGCAGAAGTGGCTTAAATCCGTATTCTGTTATGAGGGACTTGTACTGTAGAATTGACGAGGGCTGATTATAGTGATGTGTTATGGATTAAGCAGTCATCAGTCATCGCTGTACCGTGTATGAATGATGTGGGGTGAGAGATGCCAGATGGATATCTTTTTTCCCTATCTAACCTTGCTGGGTTTTTTCTTGGTTTATCCGTTTCTTTTATGTTGAATCTTGGGGGATTTTCTTAGAGAGGTCTTGGCGGAAGGGTGTGTGGGTAATCAACATATTGATAAGCTATGGTATACAATGTATTCGTTAAATACATACGTAGGATGCCCAGATAGGTGGCACCTAGGTCTCTAAGGAGAGATTAATATCTATCTATCTAGTTGTTCATCTTCGACTACTACCTCGTCGCCTTCCGGCTCCTCCTCGACCCAGGCGTCTGCTCCTTCAACGACGAGCTATTAGCAGAAGACGAAGACGAAGAAGCTGCAGCAGCCTTATTCTCCTTCTTCTCCAGCGCCCTCCTCACCGCACCCTCCTTCTCCTTCTCCTGGATCTGCTTCTCGCTGAACTCCCAGATCCGCTTGCCGATCGCCTCGTCGCGCACTTCCGACCGCGCGAACTTCTCAAAGTCCTGACACTCGCGGATCAGCCACCCGCCGGTCGTGCCGCGGCCGAACTTGGCGTCCATGGCCGCGTACAGGAAGCTCTGCGCCCCCTGCTGCGGGGACTTCAGGATCAGCCACCACAGCGGCCAGGTGAGCAGGTAGAGGAGGAGGCCCCAGAGAGAGCCGCCCGTCAGCCAGCGGCGGGTTCCGGGCGTGCGGCTCAGGCCCGGGTCCACGATTAGGACGCGGGTGTTGGGCGGGAAGTTGTCCGGGCGTTTGTAGGAGGAGAGGTGTTTCTGGAAGGATTGCGCGAAGGACATCAGGGCGAGTTTGGACATGCCGTACATGTTGTTTTTCTTTTGTTGTTGTTTCTGCTGCTGCTGCTGTTTCGTGTCGGTGCCCGTTGCACGACCCCGGCTGGTCTGTTTGGAGGAGGATTTCGAAGAAGAGGACGATTCGATAACTGGCTTCTTAGCCAGCTCCAGATCGAGCGATGCCCCGGCGTAGCTCGAGCAGGTAGCGAATATGATCCTCACGTCGCGGTCCGGCGGCTGCGCGCGCAGCGCCGGGCTCAGTATGCTCAGCAAGTGGAAGTTAGCCAGGTAATTGACCTGCCACTCCTCGTCCAGACCGTCCACCGTTGGTTTTCTCGCGACTCCCGACGGGACCGTCGTGTGGGCACAGAGGATGATCATGTCCAGACGCCGAGGCGGAGCATTGTCCACCCAGCGGGTTGCGAAGGTGCGGATGGAGTGCAGCGAGGATAGATCGACCTGCTCAGCGTAGATGAGCTGGTTCCCCGTCGCTTTGCGCACGTCGTTGATGTAGTCGACCAGGAAGAGGTCCGAAGGGGAGTGTTGGGTGAGGAGGATGATCTGGGCTCCGCGCGAGGCGAGGTCGTGGACGATAGCGGCGCCAATTCCAGATGTACCGCCCTAGAAATCACAGAAAGTAGATATCAGCATGAGGAACAGTCGATAGAGAGAGAATATAGAGGACATACAGTGATCATCACGACCTTGGAGTGCATCAGGCGCTCGGAGGTGTTGCGCGCGCCGCCAAAGTAGTACTTCAGCGCGGCGAGCAGCAGCAGCCAGGGCGCTGCGCGCAGCACCGGGACGGCATATGGGATGGACGAGACGCCCTCAGTGATGCCCTGGGCGATGAGCGGAACGGGCATGGCGGGCGTTCGCGTGCTGTATGCAGCAGTAGATATTTACTCCGCAGAGACAGACAAGTATGGGATGTCGGAGGTGTCTCCCGCCAACTGCTAGCTAGCGGACGATCTCCCGCCACTGGCCTAGACCCTCCGACATGCAACATCCAACATAACATCCTCCGACATATATACAAAATATGGCCGACGACGAGGACTACTTCCTCGCGCCCCATGACCAGCGCGTCTTCAGCGCTGGCATCCGCAGGAAGCGCGTGCCGTTCGTGCCCTCGTCCGAGACGCTGTTGACCACCGGCGACGTCGTCAAGACCAAGACCGAGCCAGAGAAAAAGCCCGGCCCCAACGCTGCGAGCAAGTACCTCTCGATTGTGCTGCCGGAGGAAGCGGAGCGTGTGGAATCATCATCAGAAGCAGCAGCAACAGCATCACTGTCACATGCAGATCAGGGGGAGCATGGCGACAAGAAAGATGTGACGTCGACCTCGACAGCGACACCCGGCCTCTGCGACGTCTGCAACCTCCCCCTCGACAGAAACCCCGACGACGGAAGCACCGACAGACCGCACGAAGCCTCCATCGCGCACCAGGTCTGCCTCACGCACTCCCATCCTCCCTCACACCTCGACCGCACCCGTCCGGGACTGCGCTACCTGGCCTCGTACGGCTGGGATCCTGACTCCCGTCTAGGCCTGGGCGCCCCGGGCCGTGAAGGAATCCGGGAACCGCTCAAGGCACGTATAAAGGAGGATACGGCCGGGCTGGGGGTGCCGGAGGAAGAGAAGAAGAAGAAGGGCCGGGCGGTGAAAGAGGCGAGGGTCGAGAAGCTAAACGCGAAGCAGGTCCGGCAGCGGGAGATGGAGGCGAAGAAGAGAGGGGAGAAGCTGAGGGAGATGTTCTACCGGAGTGAGGATGTACAGAAGTATTTGGGGGATGGGATATAGGAACGTTTATTTTCTGACTCGTTTACGTGCTCTGATTTGCACTGGACGAGGGTGGGCTTTCTATTTGTTTTCTCTGGTCTTGTGATACCCCTACAAGTTGATGTTTACGAGGCGTTGAAGCATGTCGTTATAGACATTGGCTGGTCCTAGTTATCGAAATGGAGCCGCGAACGCGATAAAAATGGAAAATATTGGAATAGTTAATAGATATAGGTAAAAGTACAGGGACACATAGACGCACTAGCTACCGGGGTATGTGTGTTATGCATATAATTTCATGCGCAAACCAATCTCAACATCGCGCCGCTGGCCAATACTCAAACTTCCCGAGTCGACGCAAAGATACGAGTCAGACTGCGGGGGAACAATGCCCGGGATATCAGGTGAAAGGAACATGCTGCACGCTCGAATGCCGCATCGCTCTACTTGAAGAAGTGATGTCTCTTCTTTTTCTTCTTCTCCTCCTTCTCCGGCTTGCCCGCTGGCGCTGGGGCTGCTGCCGGGGCGGGGGCTGGCGGTGTACCATTTGGCGCCTTGCGAGGCACAGAACCCGAATTCAGAGACATCGACGCCATCGCAGCGGTCGGCGGTGCTTGCGGCTGCTGCGGTGTGGGAGCAGGGTCATCTTCCCAAAGATGTGCTGGCGCCGTAGGCTTCGGCCGTTCAGCCGGGATGTCCAACCGCCTCTTGTCGACGCTGAGATCTCCCACTTGACGCAGAAACATGCCTGGGGTCAGCATGTGCGACGTCGCAAGGAACACATCTTTTCCGGACGCTTGCGAGACCTCGTAGCATGCACGCGCCTCTGAGTAGGTCGCCCCGCCTGCCATGAAGACGATAATCCGTTGCCGGGGCTGATCAGCGGACGAACGAGTTCGTGCCCAGGTTGGCTTCGCGCTCCGCAGTGATGCTTGTGACAAGCCGTCATGGCCCATCATTGTATCCTGCTCCGACTGCGGGCGGGTGAAGGGGAAGACGGTGGAATCCAGAGTTCCTCGAAGCTGCTCCTCGAGCATCAACTTCAGGTTCGGTTCGAACCGGGATAGATTGACTTCTTCCTCCGCCTCGACATTCGGCGGTGGTTTCCGCTGGAACAAGGGCTGGCTGGCTGGCTTCGAGTCCTTGAGGGGCCTCTCGACCCTCGCCCCCAGGAGGTCAAAGTTGTATATCACTTGTCCATTCTGTGGGGGTAGCTGAGCGTGGGAAAGAAGCTTCTTAATATCACCACCGAGTAACCCGTCTCTGTAGATAATATAAAGGATGATGAGCCTCAAGCGGTCAGGAGGAATGATGGAGTCGTCATCCAGAAGCCTGACGAGCTGATCGGCAACGTTTTTCGGCTTCTTGTAGTCTTCATCCAGGCCGGTGGAAAGAGTCTGTTCCTAGTTAGCAAGAGCGTTGTCGACGACGTCAATTGCCTTCCACGCACCTGCTCAACGGCGCTGACTTCGATCAACTTTCGCTCCTGGAAATACTTCATGCACTCCTGCGCCATGTTCAGGTGAAGCGTATACGCATTCTTGCCCTCCTGGAACTCCGAGAGGCCTGCCAGCATGTCTTTAATAGTGTTAACAGTGACCTTCGAGTCACTACAGGAGACGTAAGAGTCAGCAAAATCATCTGGCAGGAGAAAGGTCATGAAGAGGACTCACTCGTCAGCAAATTGGGGGTTTGCCGCTCGGAACTTGGCAAAGTCCTCGGAAAGCCTGCCGAGAACATCCTTCATGTGCATGTGCCTATAGTCGACCCAGACTTTGTCGTGTTCACCAATCTCCATGTCTTTGACCTCCTCGTTCGGGCCTCCCTCGTTAATCACGGTTTTGTATGTGACCTTGTCGCCCTCTTTGATCGGCAGTAGATCGTGAACCATGGCCTGGTAGGTGAACTCGTGCAGGAGAGGAGAACAGAGATCCAGGGAACGATCGACAACGAAAAGAATCCCACGAGGTCGGGGAGAGGGAGGCGGGAAGTTTTTGTTGAATTTCGCATACTGGTCAAGCTCGTCCTGGATAAACCGTGCAAGATGCGAGCACAGGACGCTTGCCTCATGGGTGGGCGTTTTGGGCCTGTAGTATCGAATCGCAGGGTACTCGCCCAACGAAGCACACAGTGACACAACCTTCCCTGTGTCAGCACGTCGACCGATCAAAGGAGCAATAGTACCCGATCCCGACTCACCTTTCGAGAGAGTTCCTCGAGGTGCCCTCGAATTAGATGGTTGCAGCCGGGGTGGAAGAGTACCGGGAAGCTCCAAGGGTCCCGTAGGGTGACCAGATGAGACTCCCTCGGGAAGAAGTCGATGTTGAGGGTTCGAAATTCCGCGATCTGGTCGCGAGCGACCTGCAACTTCTCTAACCTGGCGCGCTCCTGCGGGTCGAGAACTGAAGACATGGTCAGACCGTGCGCGGAGTGGTGGGAAACGGTGCCGTCTGACAAGATATCCAGACCAAGTAGCTCTTCCTATATCGCCTTTTCTCGAAATCGGCCAGGAGGCAGTCGACAATGTGAGGGAGGGGCGACAGGATGTACAGCGCATCCATGTCCGGGTTGGCGACCCGCTTGTGCTCGATCTGCTCGACATCTGGCCATTCTCAGCTGGGCTCTGGGTGGGCAGGTGGGCTACGCTTACTGGTGACATTGTGGTTCAAGATATCATCTTCCTTGACGGCGTTATCGAGCAGTTTCCTGCTGCCTTCGTCCACCACCAGGACTTTCCACTGCGAGAAGCGGGGTGAGTCGGAGATCGGTCGAACAGAACAGAGTAGTCTGGCTTACATCGGCGCCGCCAGTGGTACGGATCGTGTTCAGGATAACTGTGGGAAGTCCATGTGAGCAGGAGCTTCGGAACCGCGGGGAACGCGGAGGGGAATGCTGTTACCTACTGTCGCGCTGGATGTTGATTATGGAGGTGCCCATCCTGGCTGGCGGGAAGTGCACCGCATGGGATCAAATGACGGGGGAGCTGCTGCTGAGCAAGTCGGTTTGCCGTGCAACAAACCGCAGTCCTGAGTGTGAGAATGAGGAACTTGGATAGGAGAGAGGAAGTAGTAGAGCTGGCCGGTGACGATCTGATACATGTAGAGACAAAGTAGTGCAGCTCCACTGTGGACCGCCGCCAGTAGTGGCGCCGATGCGGCCGACGGTTTTTTTCCGCCGCTCTATAGCTTCATGCTTCGCCTGCACAAGCACTTCACCTTCTGGCCTGCTCTTTCTCTGCCTTTAGCCGGTACGGTTTGTCTCCAGCGTCAGGTCTCGACCAGGAATGCCGCCATGGACAGGCAAAGGCAGCCATTGCCTCTTCTGCACCTTTCGGCCTTTCCTCTCGACGGGGCGCACCTTTGCGACGACTGCGTCGCTCTCAAGGTCCGCCGCTCAAAGGCTGAAAGCCAGTAAACGCAAGGCTCAACCTCACTCTGACCCGTTATTGCTTCAAAACGACAAACTCAAGAAGGTGCAGTACACTTTCCTGCGTCCTGGACCATCTACATCTGAACTAATATGGACTGCTATCCTGGATAGACCGCAAAGAAATCCGACCCGGAGTCCACGACTAGAAGCATCCGGCAGGGTGCCGTCTCTCGAGATTTCCCCTCGATTGTGGCATCTGCTCTGCACGACTTCAAACTAGCACTTGAACCAGATGATCCCTTGCTGAAGAGCTGGGGCCGGTTTGAGCGCTATATCCTCAATGCCTGCAAGTTGGAGGATCGCATGACCGGTTCGCGATGGGGCCCTCTGAGGCACGTCAAGGCATCTCTTCAGCAAGCGTATATCAAAGATGGGCTGGTGGGATTGAGACGCGAGTTGGAGTACGCTCTACGGGCCGACGATATCACGAACAAGTATTCGACACCCAAGCTCGCGGAACAGAAAAAGGTCGCCGATCTTCGTTACCCGGCGGAGTGGTATCCCCAGGCCCGCTCGATGCAGCGGACGATCCATCTGCACGTTGGCCCTACGAACTCGGGGAAGACGTATCATGCCCTGAAGCGGCTCGAGGAAGCGAAGAGGGGTTTCTATGCAGGACCGTTGAGACTGCTTGCCCAGGAAGTATACACGCGAATGAATGCGAAAGGGATATCGTGTGGTCTCATTACTGGTGACGACGTCAGGTTTCCGGAGGACAAGGCCCCAAGGATAATAAGCAACACGGTCGAGATGGTAACCCTCGGACGGGAGTTTGAGGTTGGTGTTATCGACGAGATCCAGATGATTGCAGACCCAAGACGTGGTTGGGCGTGGACTCGGGCTGTTCTGGGTGCGCGTGCCATGGAGCTACATCTCTGCGGTGAGGCGAGGGCCGTACCTCTGATCCGGGAGCTTTGTGCTCTCACGGGGGATACACTCAAAATCCATCGCTACGAGCGGCTGAATCCGTTGAAAGTCATGGACAAGAGTTTAAGAGGTGATTTGAAAAAGCTCCAGAAGGGAGACTGCATCGTTTCCTTCTCCCGTCTTGGAATTCACGCTCTCAAAGGCGAAATCGAAAAGGTAACAGGGAGGCGTGCAGCAATTATTTATGGTAGCTTGCCAGCCGAAATCCGGACGCAGCAGGCAAGTCTTTTCAATGATCCCGACAATGACTATGATTTTCTTGTAGCCAGCGATGCGATTGGCATGGGCCTCAATCTGTAAGCTCCTTCATCTTCGAGAAACATATGACTGCAATACTAACTTTCTTCAAAGGAGTTGCAAGCGGATTATTTTTGAGACGCTGATTAAAAGGGTTCCAGGAGGACTTGTAAGGCTCACCGTCCCCGAGATCAAACAGATTGCCGGGCGCGCAGGTCGGTACCGTTCGGCGGCTTCAGACACTCGAAAGGACGGCGGTTCTTCTCATGACGAGGAGAAAAATATCGGTCTGGTGACGTCCCTGGAAGAAGTCGATCTTCCATATATCCAGCAGGCGATGAGCATTGAGCCTCCTCCAATTCCCGCTGCAGGGATTTTCCCTCCGGACCCTGTCTTGCAGAAATTCGCAGCCTATTTCCCGCCCACCGTTCCCTTTCAGTATATCCTCAAGCGCCTCCTGGATATCTCTCAAGTACACCCCCTCTTTTTCATGTGTGACCCTAGCCCGCAACTTGAGGGTGCGGAGATCATCGACACCGTGCAAGGTCTTCGCATTGACGACCAGCTTATTTTCATCGCTGCGCCGATCTATGCGAGAGATCCCGCGTCGCTTAAGGTTACTCGCGCCTTTGCCCGGTGCGTAGCTGAACATTCAGGCGGCCGTCTCCTGGATATCCCAGAGATAAATCTGGAGGTATTGGAAAAACCCGTGTCTGGAAATAAAGAGTACCTGCATGACTTAGAACGATTGCACCGATCGATTATTCTCTACTCTTGGCTGAGCTTCCGATTTGGTGGCGTTTTCACGGACAGAACCCTTGCCGGCCATGTCAAGGAGCTGGTTGAAGAGAGGATGATCAGGGCTCTGACCGAGTTCTCGGCGAACAAGAAACTTAGGAAAGACGCTTCTCTCCGTCGGCAGATATCCTTGCAGAAGCAGATGATGGAGCAGAAGCGCCTCCTCGCTGAAGCAACCATTGGATCCACGGAGACGGATCAAGAATCCCTGCCAGTTGACCTCTCGACGGAGGAAAACGATTTGGTAAGCGCCGAAAGCGAAGAAAGCACTGCAGCAGAGGAAGATATCGGAAGCGATGAAACCGCCGAAAGTAAGGAAAACACCGGGAGCGAGGAGAACATCGCGGGCAAGGCTCAGGCACAGTGAAGATCAAGAGTTCAGGTACTTTAGTAGTGGGCTTGACATCTGCCATCATTGGCCGGTCCTTTTAATGGTCAGAGACAGTCTACGACTCAGTCGTTGCAACGTTGCAGCTACTATAGTATCTATCACGAGATTGCGCTGGGCTTCGACCGGCGTTTCATGAAGAATCCGTCTTCGCGGATAAGATCAAACGTCGTGACCGCTAGTCGAATCGACATGGTTGTCACGCCTGGGATTCCAGTTCAGAGGGTGACCAGTATTGATTGTCGATGTACGCTTCAATGTTTGTCATGAGTGTTCTATGTTTTCGTCTGGAATGATGTTTTCCCCTCTTGTACACTATGGACTATCCCCTTTCTCCGGACAAAACTCGTGTAAAAAAAAATCTGGTTGGTGTTATGGTGTGTGATACGCACTTCATCCCATCTGTGTGTACCATACTTCAATTTCGGAGGTTTTGCAAAGAACTGGCGTTTGGTCCATGGTATTCGGCTTGAAAAAGAGGTCTTATCTGGTGGTCCTTTTACATGCATGTGCTGTACTACAAGATGTAGGGCGGATAGGTGTCTATTCCCAGAAGAGCAAACGATTTACGATGGCAGTGACCTGGGCTGTGATGGATTCCCTTATTCTTTACGGTCCATCATGTATCAGAATTTGGACGGGGGCCCTCTAGAGTAATATGAAGGTGATGTGTTACAATATCAAGCTATTGAACTACTTGTCCATACGTAGACAATTTTGGAGAGGCGTATATGACTCGACGTGCCAGCTCCAGATACCCGAATTTCAGATGTGACTCACGCGACTAGCATCACATATTTCTCGAGTTCTTGACACTTATCATCCATAGATCTTATCGTATTATCAAGACGGGCGACTTCGCGGCGGAGGGCGCTTAACCCGTTCGGGAACCGCCACAACGATTTTCCGCCACAGGAGCTTCCGCCCCGGAGAGCGCGCCGGACATACAAGGGAAGCTGCCCGTCGACAAGAGGGTGTTCCGCACGCTCTTCCGGCTCGAACTCTGCATCGGTTGCTTTTCTCACTGTCTCCAGGTCCCAGCCATGGATGACCTTCGGTCCCTGGAGCTCTTTTCGCTCGTCTCTCGCGTGACGAGCGAGCTCCAGAACCACCTTGGTATCAACGACAAGACGCTGGCCGAGTTCGTGATCGACCAGCACCTGAAATGCAGCTCGTTCGCCGAGTTCAAGAGCACCCTCGAGGCCATGGGGGCCGATTTCCCCCAGAGTCTGATGGAGAGTATCGACCGTCTGGTCCTGACCATGCATCCCAAGCACAAGACGAAGCAGACCGTGGCGAATGATTCGACGGAGAAGAACAGCGACATGGATGCGTTGGATGCTCTCGAGAAGAAGGCGCGCATCTTCAAGGGCCTTACGATGCCGGACAAGGAACCCACGTGGGACGACGAAGACGCCGCGCCACCAAAGAACCCTGCCGATGAGGAGGATGCAAGAGCCGGCGCGATGGATGATACATTCGCAATGCTGGAGGGTCTGGCAGGAAAAGCTCGGGAAGAAAGGAATGGAGCAAACGGTGAGAGGAGCAGCAGGAAACGGAGCAGGAGTCCGGACTACGACGAATACAATGGGAGGCGCAGGGACAAGTACCGGTCACGCTCCAGGTCGCGGAGCAGGGGCCGGTACGACAGACGCAGGGACGATGTCGATGAGTTTGGAAGATCAATGGCCAAGCATAAGTCTCGGGATGACGACTACTACAGCAACGGCCACAGCGAGCGCCGGAGACGACGGAATCGTGACGAAGACGAGGACTACTTCCGACGACCTCCAACTCCGGAGCTGGATGACGAGCCGGTGCTGTACAAGGTCTACGATGGGCGTGTTACGGGCGTGAAGGACTTTGGTGCTTTTGTCAACCTTCTGGGCGTCCGAGGCAAGGTGGACGGTCTGGTCCACGTTTCTGCTATGCAAGAAGGCGCGCGGGTGAACCATCCGTCGGACCTGGTCTCGCGAGGCCAGCCCGTCAAGGTCAAAGTCATCAGCATACAGGGTTCCCGGATAGGACTGTCGATGAAGGAAGTTGACCAGGTCACCGGTCGCGATCTCGTGCCCCAGCGTCGCATTGCCTCCGGTGCCAACATGGAGCGCCTTGACGGGGCTAGTGCTAGAGACAGATATGGAAACTTGAGTTCGGAGGTTCCAGTTATTGAAGATGCGGACGACAAGCCGATGAAGAATAGGAAACGCTTGACTTCTCCGGAGAGATGGGAAATCAAGCAACTGATCGCCTCTGGTGCCGTTTCTGCCGCTGATTATCCAGACATCGATGAGGAGTACCATGCTACTCTCACCGGGGAGGGCGACTTTGAGCAGGAAGAAGATATCGACATCGAGGTCCGAGACGAGGAGCCTCCCTTCCTTGCTGGGCAGACCAAGCAGTCTCTGGAGCTCTCCCCTATCAGGGTCGTCAAAGCACCCGATGGGTCACTTAATCGTGCTGCTATGGCAGGCACGAATCTGGCGAAGGAAAGAAGAGAGCTAAGACAGCAGGAAGCCCAAGACAAGGCTGCTGAACGGGCTGCTGAAATTGATCTCAACGCACAATGGCAAGATCCTATGGTTGCCCCAGAGCAGAGGAAGTTTGCGGCAGATCTTCGGGCTGCTCAACTTACGAAGCCGGATGACTCCATACCCGAATGGAAGAGAGCCACTCAGCCCAAGAACCAGTCATACGGCAAGAGGACCGATATGACTATCAAGCAACAGCGTGAAAGCCTGCCTGTCTTCAAATTCCGCAAGCAACTGATTGATGCTGTGCGAGAGCATCAGCTGTTGATTGTGGTTGGAGATACGGGTTCAGGAAAGACGACGCAGTTGACACAGTATCTCGCCGAAGATGGATTTGCAAACAATGGTATCATCGGATGCACCCAGCCACGTCGTGTGGCTGCCATGTCAGTCGCAAAGCGTGTCGCTGAAGAGGTTGGCTGCCGACTAGGTGCGGAGGTTGGATACACGATCCGGTTTGAGGACTGCACCAGTCCTGAGACCAAGATCAAGTATATGACTGATGGAATGCTTCAACGAGAGATTCTCCTTGATCCGGATTTGAAAAAGTATTCCGTGATCATGCTTGATGAAGCTCACGAGCGGACCATCGCGACCGATGTGCTTTTCGGTCTGTTGAAAAAGACCATCAAGCGGAGGCCAGACCTTAGGCTCATTGTAACCTCCGCTACTCTGGATGCTGATAAGTTTTCAGAGTATTTCAACCAGTGCCCGATTTTCTCGATACCTGGCAGAACGTTCCCTGTCGAGATTATGTACTCGAAGGAGCCGGAATCGGACTACCTCGATGCGGCGCTGCTTACTGTCATGCAGATCCACCTTACAGAACCTGCAGGTGATATCCTTCTTTTCTTGACTGGCCAGGAAGAAATTGATACCGCATGCGAGATTCTATATGAGCGGAAGAAGGCTTTGGGTCCTAACGTTCCTGAACTTGTCATCCTGCCCGTCTACTCTGCTTTGCCTTCGGAGATGCAGAGCAGGATCTTCGAGCCAGCACCGCCAGGCGGCAGAAAGGTCGTCATTGCTACGAACATCGCAGAAACATCTATTACGATCGACAACATCTACTATGTTATTGACCCTGGTTTCGTCAAGCAGAACGCCTACGACCCCAAGCTTGGTATGGACTCCCTTGTGGTCACGCCGATCTCGCAGGCCCAGGCGAAGCAGCGTGCTGGACGTGCTGGACGAACCGGTCCAGGGAAGTGTTTCCGGCTGTACACTGAAGCAGCCTACCAGTCTGAGATGTTACCAACGACCATCCCTGAAATCCAGCGTCAAAACTTGGCGCATACTATCCTCATGCTCAAGGCTATGGGAATCAATGATCTCCTTCACTTCGACTTCATGGATCCCCCGCCTACGAATACCATGCTTACAGCTCTTGAGGAGCTGTATGCGCTGTCCGCTCTCGACGATGAGGGACTTCTGACTCGGCTCGGTCGGAAGATGGCCGACTTCCCCATGGAGCCTGCCCTCGCCAAGGTCCTCCTAGCTTCGGTAGAAATGGGATGCTCTGAAGAGATGCTCAGCATCGTCGCCATGCTTTGTGTTCAGTCTGTCTTCTATCGTCCGAAAGAGAAGCAGCAACAGGCAGACCAGAAGAAGGCGAAATTCCATGATCCGCACGGTGACCATCTGACTTTGCTTAACGTCTACAATGGATGGAAGAATTCAAGGTTCAGCAACCCTTGGTGCTATGAGAACTTCATCCAGGCCCGACAGATGCGTCGCGCCCAGGATATTCGACAGCAGCTCGTCAACATCATGGAACGGTATCACCACCGAATCGTCTCTTGTGGAAGGAACACCACCAAGGTTCGGCAGGCGCTCTGTACCGGATTTTTCAGAAATGCGGCCCGTAAAGATCCTCAGGAAGGATATAAGACGCTCATCGAAGGCACGCCTGTCTATATGCACCCCAGTTCGGCGTTGTTCGGAAAGTCCGCAGAGCATGTCATTTACCACACTTTGGTTCTGACAACGAAGGAATACATGCACTGTACGACGGCTATTGAACCAAAGGTATGTTCACTTTTTTCAACCCGTTTATGTTATCGGAACGCTCTAATACTAACTACTTTCTCAGTGGCTTGTCGAAGCGGCCCCGACCTTCTTCAAGGTGGCACCAACGGATCGGCTCTCCAAGCGCAAGAAGGCAGAACGCATCCAGCCACTCCACAACCGCTTCCAGGGAGAAGACGACTGGCGACTCTCTGCCCAAAGACGACAGGGCAGAGGTGGCGGTGGTGGAACCTGGGGTTGATTTTAGCCATCGTGTTTCTCCTTCGCATGGGCACCTGTACAGAATATGTCTGGGTCAAGGCCCTTTCGGTGACGGACTCCAGCAACGCGTCCTGTTATTCCTTTGGGGCGCATCAGCTATTTTTGACTTATTCACGTGTGGACGGGACAGCTATATTTTTATTACGGGGCGTTTCTCTGTATCGTATAAGGTTTAATTTGTGATTTGATATGCGGTGTACATAGATCTGCAACTCCATGGCTGCTGAAATCGCAGCAGTTGGTTCTCATGATTTTGGGGTTGAAGCATTTAGATAAGGATTCTTAAAATGGACCAGTGATCGAAATATGAGGTATGCGATATGATCATTGGACGCTCGTAGCGAGTCTGTACGGCACTGCCTACTTAAGTTGAATGTCATGGTACCTCGGGCAACTCATGAAGGACTCTTGCCTGTGATATTAGGACTGTGTCTCCCCACACTCGACGTGTACAGTTTCCCGCATTTTTTGTTTGTGACTGCCTGTGTATTCCACTTTGCGACAAATAGTAAGTTCCCTTTTTGATATACTTGAAGTGTGTGAATGGCAACGGCCGGAAAGGCGTGAGCCATGTAGTGGGAAGCAGGGAGGATATTGATTCTACCCAACTACGCACAAATGCACGGTCGAGCTTAGGGAAACCTCTTAAGTGGCGAATTACTGTCGTCAATATTAGATTAAAAGAACATATGGAGGTACGACCTTTTTACTTGCTCAGTTTTTTACTTGCTCAGTTTTTTACTTGCTCAGTTTTTTACTTGCTCAGTTTTTTACTTGCTCAGTTTTTTACTTGCTCAGTTAATCCGCAAGTTGATGATTAAACGGGGGTACTAGGTTATTTAGTTCTGCGCGATCAGTCCCCACCACAAACGGGTTCCGTAGTGTAATGGCTATCACAGCGGATTCTGACTTGCTTCGGAGCCACTGTTCCGCTAATCCCGGTTCGATCCCGGGCGGGACCTAGTACAATATCCCGATCCTTGATAGGGTCACCCTATTCTTTTAGTTCGAGAAAAGAATAACAGAAAAGATTTTTTTTCCGTTTGTGTCAAAGCTTTCCCCCCTAAAACAGAGTTAAGAAATCTCGAGTATCCTGAACTAGCTCCTTCGAGGTCACCGCCTTCGTCATATGTTCTTTGTAACACCCAGTGCTTCTGGCGTGCCCCTACTGTGGCCAATCAGGAGCCGCAAAAATCTGATAGGGAACATCCCTCCAGCTCTTTGAATCTTTATCGAAAGCGCAACAACAGCAAACGCCCGACATGTCGCATTTCGACGGTCAGTCTTCTCGAGCGAAGAGGAGGAAGCTTGACACGGACGGACGCTTGTCCTCTGTGGTTGAGAGTGGTGATAATATCACCTCCCATGTGCAGTTGCGAGATCTGCTTGTTTTTCAACAGAGCGGAACTTTCGAGGCCAAGCAGGGTACGTGATGCCTCGAGAGGCTCGAGAAGCCCTCGAGCAAATTAAAAAACTGAAAGAAAAATTTTTTGAACTAACTGTAGTAGGTATAAACAAGTTCAAGGAGTTTCTTACATCCATCAGCCAGGCAGAGAAGGAGAATGAAAAGGCCAAGAAGCTCCGGATCCTGAAAGCTTATTGCGACTCGCAATCTTCCAAACTCAATGAAGATGAGACAATCTGCTTCCCGGATCTCATCCAAACCTGGAGTTTTGCTGAGAGCAATAATCATGAAGCTTTGCTTATCACGATTCCGGCTGTGCTGGCCCTCTTTATCAAGACCATCTCCAGTCAGCTGGATTTCCGGGAGTTTGGCTTGGCGCTGTGCAAATTCCTGCTGCAGAAAGACCAGCTAAGGCTCCTGAATCGGGGCTTGACTTCCCCCAAGGCCAAAGAGCATCTCATATCCCCCTGCATCCGTCTTCTGACTGAGATTGTGAGTTTCGATGGTGGGGCGGTGGCACGACTGGCCTACTCGAAACGCGATATCACGTTCAAGCGGGTTGAGATCTTTCTCACACCCAACAAGGCGCAGACCGAGGAGGCTTTCGATGAGTCTCGCAAGTCGACCCTCAGGCGGAATGCCCAGCGGTACGTTCTCGCGAACCTTCGGTTCCAGAACGTATCTGCCAAGAGCGATATCATCGATCAGCACAAGGTCATCAGAGCGTTCCTCGAACACGTCAGGAAAGATTCCCGCGACATTGTCATTGATATCATAAGGGCGATTGAGAAAGATATCGTCAATGACACTTCCCTCTCTCGGAAGTCCAAGACTAGATTCTTCAACCGGTGGAACCTGGAAAGACTGGTGACGCTCTATGGATACGACAGAGAATCTGAGGAGCCAAACCCAGATAATATCTCTGTTGCAAGTGAGATTCATAAACTCCTGATGAATGTCTGCACGACGCCTGAGCTGGGAGTGTTGCTGCCCGAGACCGGCTGGTATCCTACGGGAAGCGATCCTGAAACCCTCTTGACCGAAGACGACGGGTCGATCGAACTCGGACTCGACTCTGCCGTCTATGTGGACAAGTATAGAGAGAGCGTGCCCGTCAAGAACGGCATTCTGTCATCGCTCGTCCAGGTGCTGCGTCCGGAGTCGGACTCCCTTCAGATCGAGTTGCTGCTGGCGATTTTCAGGGCCGCACCGGAGCTCGTCGCGGACTTCTTCACCAAACGGACCATGTTCACTTCGGATCCGAAGCCCACACCGGCATGGCTGGGAGAGTCCGCGTTCCTCTTCTCCACCGTGAAACTACCCGTGCCGCAGAATTGCGGTTGGAAGGACAAGGTGCCCGTGATGCCGCCACCTGTCTCGATCGTCATCGAAAATATTCTGCCGCGGCCCCTGACGCAGAAGATCTTGACCAGATGCCTGAACCAGAATGCGGAGGTTATCACGCTGTTCGCGGTCAGGATTCTGACTGTCGCTTTTCGAAAACTGCAGGCTGTCCTGAAAGTCTTCAACGCTGACCACGGGCTTGGTCAGCCATTTTGGAACCAGGCTGCCTCGAAGCTGATCGCTGAATTCTGTCGTCGCTGTCCCGCAATGAAGGATGCTGTTCTCCTGTTCAGGAGAACATCCAAGGAGGATCTACAGCAGCAGGATGCTGTTGCAGAATTACTGTCTATGTTCTACGAAGTCGTGCCTACGATCGCTTTTGAGGAGAACTTTGACGTCTCCTTGGTTCTGGTGGATGTTCTGAAGCGACTGGAGCAGCCTGAAATATCTGCAGAGGATTCTGAGCTGCTGCTCAGTCAGTTGCAGAATCTTTTGAAGATAGCCCAGCATTCCACGTCGATGCGTTGGTGGCAACAGCCTGGTAAGAGAGACGGTTCATTATTTCCATCGTATACTTTGCTAATATTATTATCAGCATCTTTGCAATACTCTGCATTTACTTCCATTTTGAAGGTCTTGGTCGAAGCTTCCGATAGGTCTTCTCAGCAGCAGATTTGCAGCCTATTGCGGGCTGTGCTGGTGGAGAATTCTGCCCTGAGAAGCTCGGACTCTTCATTCGATGCACTATTCTCAAGCCTGGAGGCTTCTGATTCTGGTTCTCTTCCGGCACAGTTGGCATTCTTCGACAACTGCCTCTGCCGTGTAGTGAAGAAACCAGTACACTACCAAGACCTTGCTGATTCTCTCGTTAAGGACGGATCAGGAAACGTTAGTCTGATAGTTGCCGCCGTCAATGAACAGTGGCAATTTGTTGTCAAAAATGGAGACGCAGCCACAGAGGAATCCGTTGCGGCTTGGATTGCCCGGCTGCTCGGGGACTTGAAACAGGCAGGAGAGGATGAGAAAGCATTGAAGGCCGTCCGAAGTAACCTAGTTGAATCCACGGAGCACAAGAAGCCCAAGTCGCTTCTGAAGAAAGCGCTGAAGGATGCCACGGAAAACCAGCAGAGCGATTACGATGAGAGTAGCGATTCTGATCGTCAACTCTCGCAGACTGGATCAAAGGCTGCAAAATCTGTAGACCTCTCCGCGATATTCGGAGGGTTGCCTGCAGAAGACGAAGATCACAGTGCGCTGCACAAGTGGGAGAGGCAGGAACCGGAGGTAGCAGTGGAACAGGGCCGTATTGGAGACTTGATTCTCTATCTATGCTCTGAGCATGAGGAGATCAGACGACAGGCCTATGCCGGTATCTCTCGTTTTATGGCTAAGATTAGGGTAAGTACTGTTCAATTCTGGCGATAGCTTCTCGATATTGACGGAATTTTAGGACTCGAAGTATGTGGAATGGCGATCTATTTACATATTGTCCGGTGAACTACTTGAGACGGTGAACCGACTAGGCTTCCAGGTTCCTCTTCCGTTCATCGCTGGAGAGTTCGCTGCAAGTGCCGTGATGGTGTTGACGAACCCACTGCACAAACTGTACGGCAAAATCAACCTGTTCCTCCAGAAAGCTCCCTCCTGGGAGATTGGAAAGATTCCGTCATACTGGATCGACAAGATCTTGCTGCACGAGCCCGACTATGATGACGGATATTTCGAAGAGATCCACTGGCTACTAGACGTGTTTGTGAAGGGGCTTCGCACGCCAAATGTAGGCAGATTCATCCCAGATCGTCTGCGGTCCAGAACTGACAGAGTTGCAGGATATGGAGATCTACCGTCGTGCGAACGTCTTCGAGCGTGTTCTCTCGCTCTACAACTCCCCGACACTAGGACAAGCTACCAGGAAGAAGATTTTACATCTTATCTTCCGCGCAACGCAGGTCGGAGGAAGTTCGACCTTGATCACGAGAGCAGGAGCTATCAGCTGGATTGAGAGCCAGCTCGCTGGGATGGACTCTAACAGCGATGCCATGACCCGGGCATTGACCAGCGCTATCTATGACTCCTGCGACCGGGAGCGGGTTGATAGATGGAGCGGCGCGTCAGTGCCACGGGCTGTAGAGCATATATCAGGATAGACAATTCTAGAGCGAAAAAAAGTTGTCTAATGTTTATTTTATAGCATTTACTTCTATGGGAGTGGTGGCTATGCAAGGCAGGGACGTCGATATTGACTGCTACCGATCTCCGCACTGACCGTGAGCCAACTGGCGGGAGTCGCGGGACTTCATTTACAGTTGGTAGGAGTAGATAGTCCAAAAAAAATTAATTAGATTATAAGAACATATTTTTCTGGGCCTGAATGTGTAATATGTAGCTAGGTATCTAAGCTATGTTACTGAGTAGGGCTTCTTCCTTCCAGTGCGTCGGTGAGGTGTCGTGGTCAGCCACCTGTTGTCCGGAGAAAACGCACGGGAGCGCGATGCCCGACCTGCGAAGTTTCCCCTTTCGGCAGCCAGCCAGAACAGCTGGACTTCGAAACCTTCTGCTCCCTCTCGACCGCTCGCACCTCGTACCATCCTCTAACGACTATTGCTCTCTCTACCGCCTCGAGTCTGACTGAATATTCGGAGATTCGGTTTCGAAACCCCCCTCTTAGAAAAATTTGACCGCTATTTGCTGTTGCCGCCCATTGAGACCTTCGAAAGAACTCGCCCTCTTGCCACTGGGCAAGCGCCTGCTTGCTCCCCCGAAAAACCACCCCTCTATATAGCACATCTACTACAAGCCCGCTCCTGAAGTCAGATATCACCTCCCCTTGACGATTCTTCGCCGCCCCGGAACTTCCCTTGTGCCATGAGAACTTAATATTCCTCCTATCGATAACCCACACACTACTGCCCTCCCTCATGGCACGACGATACCAGATCGATGAGCTGCTACGGCTACGTGCATCGCCTCTGGTCACCAAACCAGACAAATTACCGCCGATAGAACAATGGATGGGGTAAGAAATATAGTTTTTCTTGATATCCTTCTGCTTCTTGCGACCTCAGACTGACATGATAACTATCACTAGTCCGATCCCTGATCCAGCAACGCAACGAAAACCCAACAACTCAAGAGACCATACCAACAACCAAAATGAGACTACACCAAATCGAAGACCCTCCCTGTTCGAGACACGCCATGTGTCGCGTGGCTCAAACTCAGGTATGCATGATCCCTCTTGTCCGAGCCCCGTTGATGAGCCGTCTACTAATATCACTTCAATTTGCCTTACAGAGGATATTATTCTAGGACCCCCGAAGACATCTTTTGCCTCCGCTTCTCGTCTTTTTGGGAAATCATCTATCGATTCCACCGACCGGTCAAAGACCAACGACTCTGATGACGCCAAGAACGATCGCTATAACTTTCGAGAAAAGTTCTTCAAGGACAGGGAAATCGGGGATAAGGATCTTGATAGGCGAGACACAAGATTAGGAACAGCGAATGGTAGGCGTGGAGGCCGTGATGACCGGGACGACTGGGGTAATGGACGACCCCGTCGTGCTTTTGACCAGGACGAGCAGGACCGAAGGCCGAGACGCACTGGAGATTCGGACCGATGGAATAATAGAGACCGGGACCAACAGGATTTGAGTTATGACCGAGGAAACAGGGATAAGGAAGGCCGCTATACTCCCAGACGGGACGGCCAAGGAAGAGGCCGGCATGAACAAAGCTGGTTTCGCGATGATAACACACAGGATGCGCCCGACACCGAAGAGGAGAGACCTTCAGTTCGGAGCAAGGATTGGCGCCGGGACAGGCACGGTGCTGATCGTGATTGGAACCGGGGTGCCAGATTTGAACAAGACCCCGAGTGGTTGGATTCAACAGATCGGGATGAGCCTCGACCGGCTCACACACAGGAAGACTTCCAGCGCTGGAAGGAAAGGATGAAAGCTGGTTCTGCGCAGCCAGCGGCGGAAGTAAAGAAAGAAACTCCCCCAGAACAGGCCTCCCGAAATATTCAGAAACCGGAGAGTCGACCTACTGAGGGCGAGATGTTCAGCAACCTCAGCACCCCTTTCCAAATGGATTCCGGTCTGGATAAATTCTTTGGATTGTTGGGCGATAACAAAGCTGCCCAAGGCACAAGCACACCTGCCTCGATGGACTCCACGACGAAAAAGGACCCGGTGTCTACGAAGCCAGCAAAATCGTCCCGGTTTGCAGGATTATTCAGTCCTCCTGCTGAAGCCGGCAAGGACTCTGCTGCCAAACCTCAGCTTGATCGCCCAGTTTCTACCGATGCTGACCAGGAAGGTTTCCAGCGCATTTTACAGATGCTTGGAGGAGGGAAATCACGCAATACCACTCCCCAGGTCGACAGCTCGCAACAGCCTCACCCGCCACCCCTTAGTCAGGCAGAGCAATCACGACCCGAAACTACGTTGTCGTCTCCAGCTAGGGAGTCAGTTGGACGACCAGATTACATGACGTACCAGGATAACGCTGCTAGGAACAAGGCTCCTCCTCCTGGTCTGGAGGCTTTGCTTTCCCCGAATGCTCAGGGGGAAGCCCAGGCCCAACAAAATCGAGACAGGGAAAATCTGCTCCGCTTGATGCAGCAGGTCAAGGTGTCGTCCCCTGTAACGAGTCAACCTCCGGGCAACCCGCAGCTGCAGAGTGCAGGTCCGACACCTCCAGGCGTGCTGAACGTACCAGATCTGCTTTCTCGAGCTCAGGGAATGCAAAAGCCACAGCAGAAGACTCCAAGTTTCTTGGATGATCCTGCTATTGCCAATATGCAGAGGCCAGATGTTGATCGAAGACCTACAAATGGTCCTCCGATGGGCTACTTTGACGACGTTCCCTTCCCCAATGCTCCACAGGGTAATCAGGGCCCCAACACCCCGACCGGAGGAAGGATGCCTGGCCAGCCTCCCATGGTTCTGCAGCGACCTCCGGGTTTCGAACAGATGCCCCCTCCCGGATGGGCAGGCCACCAACTTCCGCCGCAACAGGGTGGCGGCCCGGGCCCTCTTGCGCCTCCACCGGGAATTCCGAATCCATCGCGTGGCATGAACCCCAACTTTCTCTCTGGCCCGATGCCTATGCACGGAAGCATGCCTCCACCAAACGACCGCCAGCCTTTTCCACGCGGTACCACTGGTAACGGATCCGCCAGCTTTGGTCCACCACCAGGCATGATGCCCCCGCAGGGCTATATGAACATGAATAGGCCCCCTCCTTCTGCTTTCCCAATGATGCCACATCCTCCCGACTCTTTGATGGGCCTCCCCCATGCGGGACAAGGCCAATTTGGTGGGGGCAATGCTGGCCCACCTGGACCGCCACCTTCATCGAGGCACCTGCTTGAGATGTTTGGGCAAGCGAACGGTGGTGATGGCAGAGGTGGGATGGTAGGCCCAGGGCATTTTAGGTAAATGCTGTATAAAGGAGCCGCTTTCACGTGCCACTTGTCTCAGGTCGAATATGAAACGAAATGAAATGAACAGCCATATAGGAACCCTGATCCAATCTGGTTTGAAATATGGCCGATCTCTCTTCTGCCAATGTCAAGGTTGCATTTCAACGGTGTGCTTAATCGAGCCAGGCGTTTTGTATTGTTTGTTTCTGATGATGGTATTTTGTACTTTGCTTCTTTGTTTTGTTTATGCGCACCGAAGATCTGCAACTTGACATTTGGGCAGAACGGTGATCTGGCTTGTTTCAAGTCCTACGTTGGGAATGGGTCAGAGACAATTGGTGCCGGCATGGACTCCTGGACTCTCCCTCATTTAAACAGACTGGACGGGCCAGGGTAATAGGTAGATTGTTTCTTACGCTCCGATGTAATATCGTCAACATGTCTATCTTAACCGATGGATGGATGGATAGTTTCGATCTAATCTATTACTTTGTCTTGTCCTAAGCGAGTTTCAGGTATCGAAACTGTAGTACCGGTATGTTCAGTGAGTGTTGTAGGACTCGCTGCTACACAAAAGTACTAGCAGGTGGCGGATTGATTCATCCTAAGAAACCCTCCCGTAGGAAGGAGACATTGGAGCAAAACCAACCAGAATATGCTGAAAATTCCGGGCGCAGGTATACGAAACGGGTTCGTTGCACTGGTCTGGCAAGGCTGATGTGACAAGCAAACTAATGTAAAAGACATTTTTTTCTACGCAGTGTATATACCACGCGAGTTGGTGTCTTTGCTTGTATGTAGGTCGGGTGGCAAAACCCTATGTATGTGTATAGTCCAACTCTACACTTGAACAGGAGCTGGATATCAATGGCTTTGGAATTTTTTAATAGTTTATTTATGACTTATATAACATAAATGAATAGATAAAAAGACATGCATTCTGCTGATGGGACCACTTGGGTGGTCACTGAGATGCTGCTGTAGAGGGGCAGCAAAGAGAATCAGTTGTTGAGGCAGAACAGATAGATATCTCTCCCAGCAGTTGGAATTGAAAGCCAATGGAGTTTCTCTGTACCTAAATACCGACGTACATAGGTATCCGATCTAACTTTATCCTCGTCTCTAATCTCTTCCAGTCTTGTGCTGTCTTACTCAAAGTCTTGTTGTAACAACAGGCTGGACTGAAGGGAGATTCAGAAAGTATTAGGTAGCGGCTACAGTGGATCACAACTGAGTCCTGAAGTCGACCCCGTTCCTGAGTGCATCAGGGGTCCTCCCGTCGGAGGAGCAGTCTAGTGTTCGCTTTGGACTACATATGTTGAACATCTCGTTCGACAGATCTCTGAGCTACCACTTCATCTACTTTCCTTCATTCATCTGATCTCTTGTCTTACCCTCGCCCTTCTGCTAAGGAGACTCCATCCTTGTCCTCCTGCCATCCTACTTTCATATTCATCTCCATCCACCTGATCACCAGGTCTCCATCAGGAGTCCTCTCACATCCTTAGTATTCGTACTAAAGGAGCTACGTCCTTCTTACCATCCTACTTTCGTATTTCCTACCCCCCTTCATCTAATCTCTTGGTCTCCATTTGAAGTTCTCTTACTGCCTCATCCTTGCCTTCCTCGCATCCAATCTTCATACCTACTCTACCATTCCTCTTTCTTACGATCTTTCTGATAACTTCCACTCAGACGGGTCTTCGTCCTATAAAGACACAGACCCATCCTCTTTTCCTCGTTTCCTCACTTACGTTTCACGTTTACTGGAAACTCTTTACTGTCTACCTCGCACACCATGGACCCAGAGGGTGGTTAAGAAAATCCTTCCATGCCATCATTACCTCCGGAAGAGCATACGTCTGGTGACAGCATGGCCGCTGGTAATGAGAGCAGTCGTTCTGACGAGAGCCTGTTACCAGAGCCTTCTACAGCTTCTAATACGGAAACAGATGACGCAGGTCAACAGGACACCACTGGTCTTGCCTCTACACCAACGAATATGCCAGAAATTCAGGAGAACGCTCTCGATATTCCGCCTATCAACGTTGGAAGCCAGGGAGAAGGACAGCCCGTGGCGCCGCCAGACAATCAAGCTGCTGGAAGGTTGCTTAGCGTCGACAGCAGACTACGGGAGACGATCGAAGATCGCAGGGCACAAGCCAATTCAAAAGGGAAACTGGCCATGGCCCGCCTGCGGCTTCAGGCACGAGCAACCAACGGCATCTCCAGGCCATCGGGGTCTTCTCCAGAAAACCAGATTGTCCCGCACGAGGAACCTACGGACCCCGAGTCCATAGATTGGAATGAGGCGGAAGCCGGTCTGGAAGAGGAAGGATCTGAAGAGTAGGTTACTCGCTTGCTTCATTTCACATGGATGAAGCTCACACGTATAGGTTTAAAAAGGCGGAAAGAGAATACAAGAGCATCAGAAACCCCACCATGGAAGATAAAATCAGGTTCGAAATAGCAAAGCGTAAGTAAGGCGTTCGACGAAACAGGCTTCTTAGCCAGAAGCGGCTCGAACAACAAGAGAATAGTTCCGTCGACAATCAACTCTTTTGTTCGGAGGATGAGGGCGACAGTGCCTCACACAAACGACCCCGTGATGAAAATGGATACGACCAGTCTGGAAATCATGATTCTTCTACGCCCAATCAAGCAGATGACCGTAATCAGCCTTCAATCAAGAGAAGAAGGCAAAACAGAACATCAGCTCAGGAAAAGCGTGATAGCATCAAGGTTGGACTTGAATTAGTTGTGGCTAGAGCAAACAAGGCGACCACCGTTCAACGTGGTCGGAGAACTCCGACGAGTACGTACAGGGTAGTCTTAAGTCACGGAAGACCCCAATCAGCCTCGGAAGACAAACATTGGTGACAGCGAGCAAGGAAGAGCCCGACCTGGTGGGAGAAAGAAGTCGAAAGCAAACCAGCTCAATTTGGAGACCCTGTTTAGTTCCGACGTAATTCGGGAGGCGCACGAGACCTCAAAACCCCCAATTCCTGGCTTTACTGAGCAGAATAACGAGAAAGCTCTCTTTGAACAGATTGCAAGCATTCCTGCCGCCGACCAGGACGAGGCGAAATCTGACAAGAATGCGGTCATACAAGCATCGAGGAAATTCACGAATAGGGTCAAAAGTGAGCAAGGGAGGATGGAAGGTCAAAGGACTAAAGACAAGTCTTTATCATCACCAGGTTCAACTTTCTTCTCTTGACGCTTACAGTAGTCGGCTGACCATTCAAAAGCTTTTGGGGACAGCCTTTATGGTATTTCTCTATTCCTGGACATATTCGAAAACTCATTACACTGACTTCTGAAGCGTGATCGAGAGAATTCCTCTAGCAAACCCTTCGGTGGCTTCCTCTGCGATGTCATGGGATTTGGAAAGACAATCCAGGCGTTAGGTGACTATTTCCTCCACAATTTTATTCTTCATTCTAATGCGCCTCAGACAAAAAAAAAAAAAAAAAAAAAAAA